>NW_012109696.1:2795766-2805912 GCF_000951045.1 Mandrillus leucophaeus | reverse complement strand
AAAAAAAAAAAGTAAAGCTGAAATGTTAAAATATTTAATTTATCCTGAATAACAATAATAAATTAATATATTTATATATAATATACTTATATACTTAATACTTATATATAAGTGTATATATATATAACAAGTATATACATATATATGCAGATAGATAGATAGATAGATAATCTCAGAGTTGTTAATCCTTATTCCTAGAGGGGAGGATCATCAGTGATATCACATCCACAGTGCTATCTGCTATACATAGCTGCTTTCGCCTTTAGTCTTAGAGACTCCACTCCCAGAATTACGTGTTTTAGTACACTTTGATCAGCCTTTGTAAAGTGGGGTTGTGTTATATATTTGTAATGCAAACATTGTTTTATTATTTCATCAACATTCAGTATTTTATCCTGGGATGCACCTATTTTCTAGATAAATTTTTCAAAATTAGCCATTATTACTATTAATTTTTACATGTAGTAAGTTCCCTTGGTTTTAAGAAATGTACAATGTCACATATTCACCATCACAATGTCATAATAGTTTCACTGCCTTAAACATTTCTTTGAGTTTTCCCTATTCAACTCTCTATCCTCTACACCTGAATCCGTGCCAACCAACGATTTCTTTTATATCTATAATTTTGCATTTTCCAGGCTATCACATAATTGGAATCATACGGTTTATACTCTTTTCATATATGTTTCAGTTACTTAGCAATATGCATTTATGATTTTTCCATGTGCTTTCCTGACTTAATAGCTCAGTTATTTTTATTGCTCAATAATATTCCATTGTATGGATGTACCACAGTTTGATTATGCAATTACTTATTGCAAGACATATCAGTTGCTTCTGGTTTGGGGCAATTATGAATAAAATGCTATAAACAGTTGTCTGCAAGTTTTTATGTGGGAATAAGTATAAAAATCAGTTGGATAAATACCAAAGAGTACAACTGCTGGATAATATGGGAAGATTGTGTTTAGCTATGTAAGAAGCCGACATCTGCCTTCAAAAGTGGCTGTTTCATTTGCATTCTTACCAGAAATAAATGAGAGATCCTGTTGTTTTTCATCCTTAATATTGGTATTGTCAATGTTTCTGTATTACAGTTATTTGAATAGGTATGAGTATTATAAATTATCTCTGTTTGCAGATAACATAATCATACATGCAAAAACCTTTAAACTTCATGAAAGAAAGCTATCGAACTAATAAAAATTTGGTGAAGTTGCAGAACACAAAATCAACATATAAAACAGTAGTGTTTTTATACACTAGCAATAAACTATCTCACAATAAAATACTTAAGAATAAACTTAACGAGGATGATGGAAAGCTTTACACTGAAAACATAAAACACTGATTAAAAACACTTAGAATACATGAAAAGACCTTCCATATTCATAGATTGGAAGAGTTAGTAGTGTTGAAATATTCATTCTACCCAAAGCAATCTAAAGATTTAATGCCATTACCATCAAATGTCATTTTTTACAAAACGGAAAAAAACATTCTAATGTTATAAGGAACCACAAAAGACCCTAATAGCCAAAGCAATCTTGAGAAAGATTAACAAAGCTGGAGTCATTACACTTCTTGATTTCCAAAGTTTCAGCAAAACAATATGGTACTGGCATAAAGACAGACATATCCACCAATGGAACAGAACACAGAGCCTAGAAGTAAACCTATGCATATACCTGAAACTGATCTTCCATAAAGATGACAAGAATATGCTGTGGAAAAAGAATAGTCTTTTCAACAAATGCTGTTGTGAAAATTTGATAACAACATGGAAAAGAATGAAATAAAACTCTTAGCATACACCATACATAATTACCAACTCAAAATGGATTAAAGACTTAAACATAAAATCTGAAACTGTGAAACCCCTAAAAAAAATAAGAAAAAAACTCTGTGTGACATTAGTCTTGGCAATTATTTACTGGCTATGTCACGAAAAGGACAGGCAACAAAAGCAAAGATAAACAAGTGGAATTACATCAAGCTAAAACGCATCTTCACAACAAATGAAACCATCAACAGAATTTAAAAATTGCCTATTGGCCAGATGCAGTGGCTCACATCTGTAATACCAGCACTTTGGGAGGACAAGGGTGCTGGATCACTTGAGCCCAGGAGTTTGATACCAGTCTGGACAACATGGTGAAACTTTGTCTCTTCAAAAAAATTCATGATTTGACTGGGCACAGTGGCACGGGCCTGTAGTCCCAGCTGCTCGTAAGACTAAAATGGGTGGATGACCTGAGCTGCAGAGGTGGAGGCTGCAGTGAGCCAAGATTGTGCCACTGCACTCCAGCCTGGGCCATAGAGTGAGATTCCAACTCAAATAATAAATAAATAAATAAACAAATAAATAAATAAATGATTAAAAATTGCTTATGGAATAGAAGAAGGTATTTGTTGTTTTAGTTTGAAATTCCCTAGTGAAAAATAATTTTGAGCCTGCATTCATGTGTTTGTTTATTATTTGCAT
This sequence comes from Mandrillus leucophaeus, assembly GCF_000951045.1. Taxonomy (NCBI): domain Eukaryota; kingdom Metazoa; phylum Chordata; class Mammalia; order Primates; family Cercopithecidae; genus Mandrillus; species Mandrillus leucophaeus. Next base: position 2,803,424 of record NW_012109696.1, on the reverse strand, counting down.
ATCTTCTTTGGTAAGGAGTCTACTCAGATCTCCTGCTCATTTTTTAATTGAGTTGTTTTCCCATTGTTGACTTTTAAGAGTTCTTTGTATAGTTTAAAAATTATACTATTTAGTGTTTCCAATCTCTTAACATTACATATCACAGAATAGAAGTTTTAAATTTCCAAAGTATCAACTTTTTATATTTCATCTATTTGGTATTATATCTAAAAATTCATCACAAAACAAAAAAAACCATCGTTTTCTCCTCTATTAAATTCTAGAAGCTTTATATCTTTTCTATTTAACTCTCATACATTTTTAGTTAATTTTTGCAAAAGGTGTAAGTTTTCTATTTTTTTAATATGGATTTGTTGTAAAGACTATCATTTCCCCATTGAGTTTCATTTGCTTGCCAAGGAGTAGTTGAACATATTTTTTGAGTCACTCGGGGTTCTCTGTTCCGTTCCATTAATCTATACGCTTATTTCTGCCAGTACCTCACTGTCGTGTTTCCTGTAGCTTTAGAGTAAACCTGGAGGTCAGGTAGTTCAGTCTTCCAATACGTTCTTCCTCAGTGGAGTGTTGGCTATTCTGGGTCTTTTGCCTTTCCATATAGACTTAGAATCAGTTTACCATGATAAAGCACAAATACCCTAAAATGGCCTGCTGGCACTTTAATTGGGATTGCATTGAGTTTATACAGCAAGCTGGGAAGAACTGATAGCTTACCAATATCGAGTCTTCTATTCCACGGACGCAAAACATCTTTCCATTACTTTTGCTCTTTGATATTTTTCTTCGGAATTTTACTGTTTTCCACAAATAGATTCTGTATATGTTTTCTTGGATTTAGACCTAAGTATTCTATTTTTGTGACATTGTAAATAGCATTCAGTTATTAATTTCAAATTGCAATAGACAAGATTTCAGAAATGGGGTCCCAGTTTATATTCTTCATGTAGGTTGGATGTTGTCCCCTCAAAAATCTCATGTTGAAATGTGATCCCCAATATGAGAGGTATTTAGGTCATGAGAATGGATCTCTCATGGCTTGGTCCTGTCCTCACCACAGTGAGTGAGTGATCTTGAAATCTGGTTGAATAAAAATGTGTGACGCCTCCCCTCCCACGCTTTGCACTCTCTCTCTCTTTCTGTGGTATGCTTGCTCCCACTTTGAACTCTGCCATGAATAAAAGTTTCTGAGTCCCTCACCAGAAGCCCAGCAGATACCAGTGTCATGCTTGTATAGCCTGCAGGACCATGGACCAATTCAAACTCTTTCCTTTATAAGTCATCCAGGCTGGGGTGTTCCTCTGTAGCAATGCAAGCAGGACCAGACACAATTCTTATAGGAAACATGTAAGAGTGTCTGTTTCCCCTCATCTTCACTGGTATGCCCTGATCTGCTTTGCGCCTTTGAGTTATCCTCTTTCCCTGTCAGCCTCTTCCCAGTAGATCCTGCTGGACTCGGCTGGTCATAACACAGTCTAGGCAAGTGGCAACCAATCCTAAGCGCATATTAACCTACAGAAGCCAGAGCAATGAGAAGAGAGATGACCCCCTGTAGGCTGCCTGATTTCTAATCCATTGCCAGTTGGTTTACTTATAAAATAAGTGGCATTTGTTGAAAATATCTGCTCTTTTTCTTGAAACATTGCTTCTTTAATCTCATTCACCATTCTCCTCACTATGTGGAAAGTATTTTTTTTTTAACTTTTAAGTTCAGGGGTACATATGCAGGTTCGTTACATAAGTTTGTGGCACAACGGTTCATTGTATAGATTATTTTATCACCCAAGTATTAAGCCTACTACTTATTACTTATTTTTTGATTCTCTTCCTTCACCCTTCAGCACTCTGTACCCTTCAACAGACCCATGTGTGTTGTTCCCCTGCATGTGTCCATGTGTTGTCATCATTTAGCTCCCATTTAGAAGTGAGAATATGTGGTATTTGGTTTTCTCGTCCTGCATTAGTTTGCTAAGGATAACGGCCTCCAGCTCCATCTATGTTCCCACAAAAGACAAGGTATCATTCTTTTTCATGGCTGCATAGTATTCCACAGTGTATATGTACCACATTTTCTTTATTAAGTCTATCACTGATGGGCATTTAGGTAAGATTCTATGTCTTTGACATTGTCCATAGTGCTGCAATGAACATACGCATGCATGTGTCCTTATAATAGAAAGATTTATATTCCTTTGGGTTTATATCCAGTAATGTGATTGCTGGGTTAAATGGTATTTCTGTCTTTAGGCCTTTTAGGAATTGCCACACTGTCTTCCACAACAGTTGAACTAATTTACACTCCCATAAACATAAGTGTTCCTTTTCTTTCACAAACTCTCCCGCATCTGTTACTTTTTTGACTTTTTAGTAATAGCCTTTCTGACTGATGTGAGAAGCTGGTAAGTGTTAAAAACACTTTAGCGATTCTTGAGTTGCTTAAATGTATTTAGTCAGAATCATGACACATTGTGTTTTTAGGGAAATACAATTAACTTCAAAATTAAAGCATTTAATTGATGAGTTGAGTTTATCCTCAATTAGAAAATACTTTATTTCTAATAAAGTATTAGAAAATACCTTATCTTATTTCTAATAAAGTATTAGAAAATATTTTATTTTCCAATCGAAGATAAACTCATCAACTAAGTTAAATACTTTAATTTGAGGAGTTAATCATATTTGCCTAAAACTACAATGTGTCATGTTTCTGACTAAATATATTTAAGCAACTCAAGAGTTCCAAAGGTGTTTTTGACACCAGCTTCTGGTCATGATGCCATTCTGTCCTTAGCAGGGAGCAAGAGTGGTTCAGGACACGGGGAACGAGGTCGGAGTACACAGTGAAGCTGGTAGTCTCACAGCCTTCGGAGAAGCCTTGGATGATGTGGGGATTTGACAGTGCTCCCATATGACCACCCAGGCAGGGGTCCGAGTATGCATGGCAGGTGAAACAGATTTTTAAAATAAGGTGCCAAGACCAAGTTGTAACAAAAACCAAGGTGGGCCTTGCACAGCTTCCATGTCTTTTTGTAAGTGGCATTTTCTCCTGTGGGTTGTCCTGAGCCTCCAGTCTCCCTGAGGTATATTGTTATTTACCATTTAACAATACGTTGTAGCTGCATATTCTTCTGTAGCTCTTACTGTAGCTACCATTGTAAAATTACCTGTGTAATTGTGGACTCTCCTCCCAGCGTGCTGCAGGCTTCTTGAGAACAAGACTGGTGTGTGTCATCCAGCTTGTGTTTCCTGCCCCAAGGAAAATGCTCAGCCCATAACTGACTTAGCAGAAATGTAAGCTGAAAGAATGAATGAGTGAATGAATAAATAACTAAACAAGTGGCTGGATGTTAAGCTTCAACATAGGCAATTTGATTACCTCTTAAGGAAAGCTTTTGTTTGGTGAGGAATGAAAGCACTCTTGAACATGTGTCTCCCCTCGTGCAGACCCTGCTATGCTGCCTGTTGGCCAGGGCCCTGATAGAGTCCTCTGATGTCAGATGGACCTAATGCCATTGCCTTGGCCTGGGGGGACATCTAAGAAAACACAAGACCGAGCCTTCATCATTGCTCCTTAGGGGGAAATCCCAGGTATGCTGGGAGGGGCGGGGAGTGTTGCTATATGGTTAACCTGCTAGTCTTTATCTTCATCTTCTCAATCTCACTATATATGTGTATACTTAAAAGCTCTGTTGAAATAGGTAGCAGCCCTTTCTCTCTACTGACTTTCTATCTGGTAAGTAGTCACATTCTGTAAGTATGTGCAAAAAAGTCTGAACACGGCATACCCCTGGTTCAGGAATACACAAAAAAAAGGGCCCACACCGTCTTTCTGGAGAAAGGACAGCTATCAATCAGTCATTCAACTGAAGCACGTGTACCTGCACCTCCAACTGTGGCGGGACTCTCTTTGCAACAGCTCAGCAAAGTGCAATTGAGCCATCAGGTGCCAAGTTTCCACAATACCAAATTTAAGCCACATAATTTCTTTATGTTCATTTACACAAGAATGAGGGTAGAGACTTTAATAATGTGGCATTTAAGCAAAATTGTCAATTTAAAGTTATCTGAGAAAAAATACAAAGAAATGTAAACACCAAGGCAGCTGGAACGATGGGCACTTTAAAGAAACAGCAAGGCGGCCAGAGTGGCAGCAGATAAAATCAGAATTTATAACTTGTGGCACACATTTTATTGTTGTTTTCTCTCTCCAAACCTTGATTAGCTTCAAGACTTTAAAGACATGCAGAGCTTCTCAGAGGAGATTAATGGTTCCATAGGAATGCATGGCAGTTGTGAGGGTGCCTTGCTGAGCTAGTGAAGCTTGAAGGGGAAAGGATGTGGTGAGCAGAGACAAGTAACTAAATATTGAATGTGGAAAGAGTTTATGGTCCCCTGAAACTAGTTCAGTTCCCCTAAACCCTGACAGATGTGACCTACCGTGGCAGACAGATCTGGAGTGCCTCACCGAGACAAAAATGCAAGAGGAACAAATTTTTACTTCAATAGATATTGATTCACATTAAAAATTTTCCTAGCCCAAGACTTGTTATGAAGTTGCTCAGACTCTTAAATCACAGTTTGCATAAGACTGAGAGCAACAAAAGTTCAAGACATCCTGAGAGGAGGAGGGGATTTCTAATAAGCCTATGAAGAAACTTTCATAAGGGTACAGCATCCATCATGTTGTCACCAATTTTATGGTCAAAACAGAGTTTGAAATGATCTTCAATAAAATTTGAAATCTAAAATGTGGTTCTCAAAATACATTTCAATACATCAACATTCTTCAGGATTTCATCAGCAGTTATTACAACTCTGTCTGCAACAGGGAAATCTGTTTAGGAATATGTCACCATGGTGAATTCTTCGACGTTCTGAAGATGATGTGCGGCAGAAACCTCAGAAACCTAGCTGAGTGAAAGATTACAGATATGGTTTTATGTCAGAAGAGTTATTTGTAAAGTGAGGTAAACAATTATATAAGTTACTTATGTAATTATGTAAATTATTACATAAATCATATTTAATGACAATGTGAGAGATATGTAGTGTGAGAGGCCACCAGACACTGTGAAAGTGGAATCATGTTGATGAGAAAAAGCACAACAGGATTTTCTTGTAAAAACTCAGAAAAAACATAAGTATAAGCCCATTCAATATTTAAAAAGCAGAAAAATAACCCCACCAATTATAAAATTATTCTTAAAAAGGTGGTTGGACTGACATGAGAAATTTAATAATTGAGTTTAATCTTTGATGTTCAATAGTTCCAGGCTGATGGAGACTGTCAATAGGATGGCTTTTATATTGTAATGCTCAGCAGGTCTCAGCACACGCCTTTTTCCCAACACTGTGTCTATGTATTCATTACATTGGTTCTGGAATTCTCGAGACGTGGAATGTTGGATATCTCCTATTCATCTTGTGGCACAGATCCCTCTCCCTGAAATGCATTTTTGAATCAGGACACATATTCAAAGATTAGACACTCAAGGGTGATTCACAGATTACACACTTAAGGGGCTTAATCAGAAACCACCAAAGATGAGAGGTATGCTATGAATTGGGGCACTACTTTGGGCCAACAGGTAGAGCAATGCTCTGCTGTGACCTGCTGTAGTGGTGGATGTAGATCATGCCTGTTGTCAAGTAGTACTTTTATTAAATCACAGAATCAGTGTCTAGAAGCATCCTACAAGTGACAGTCAATGAGACAAAATTTTCTTTGGACAGCAGGCCATCTTCCTTTAGACAGCAGTCCAATATACTGAACTTACATATAAACAAAATGGAACACCCACCGGTCAATGAACAATATATCCATGTCGAGGTGATTCACAGCTCAAGAAAAAGGGTCAGGAGGTAGTGAATCTCACTTCGGGCACATTTGTTAATAGACTTCACCTCAGCACCATGAGGACAGACATGTAAGAAGACCAGGAAAATCCTGGTACATTTCACACTGAAAATGTTCTAGTGAGGATGCATTATTGGCTTAAGAACAACAGGAAGATATAAGGTGAAAATATGTCCAAGAACAGTTACAGAAGGCTGCTTAGGCAGGAAAGCTATTAACTGATACCTGTAAAGGGCTCCATCATAGGACAGAGACCAGGCTTTTGATGTCCCAGCAATGGACTGCACTGGCCTGATTCATAAAGTATGTCTGTCAATGCCTTCCAAAATCCCATATATTTGTTAATAGCTGCATCAAGATATAATTCACATGCTGTATAAATCACTTATTAAAGTGTAACATTCAGTGTATTTCAGGATATTTACAATTGTGCAAACATCGCCATGATCTGACTTCTTTCACTTATACTATGTTTTCAAGGTTCATCCATACTGCAGTGTGTTTCCAGACTTCATTCTTTTTCTAAATGATATTCCATTGTATGTGTATAGCACATTTTGTACAATCACTAACGATGGACACCGAGTTGTTTCTACCTTTTGGATACTATAAATAATACCATTATGAAAATTCGAGTACAAGTTTTTTGTAAACACGTTTTCGTATTGTGGGGTAAATACCTAGAAGTCAAATTCCTAGATTACGTACTAACTCTATGGTAAATATTCTGAAGAACATCCATCCTGTTTTATTATGTGACCTCATCATTTTGTATCCCCACAAGGAAATTTTGAAGGTTAAAATTTCTTCATATTGGCCGGGCGTGGTGGCTCAAGCCTGTAATCCCAGCACTTTGGGAGGCCGAGACGGGCGGATCACGAGTTCAAGAGATCGAGACCATCCTGGCTAACACGGTGAAACTCCGTCTCTACTAAAAAATACAAACAACTAGCCGGGCGAGGTGGCGGCGCCTGTAGTCCCAGCTACTCGGGAGGCTGAGGCAGGAGAATGGCGTAAACCCAGAGGCGGAGCTTGCAGTGAGCCGAGATCGCGTCACTGCACTCCAGCCTGGGCGACAGAGCAAGACTCCCACTCAAAAAAATAAAATAAAATTTCATCATATCCTTACCAACATGAGTTCTTGGGTGTATTTTTTCTCTGTTGCCCGGGCTGGAGTGCAGTGGCGCCATCTTGGCTCACCGCAAGCTCCGCCTCCCGGGTTCCCGCCATTCTCCTGCCTCAGCCTCCCGAGCAGCTGGGACCACAGGCGCCGCCACCTCGCCCGGCTAGTTTTTTTTTTTTATTTTTAGTAGAGACGGGGTTTCACCGTGTTAGCCAGGATGGTCTCGATCTCCTGACCTCGTGATTCGCCCACCTTGGCCTCCCAAAGTGCTGGGATTACAGGTGTGAGCCACCGCGCCCGGCCTATTGTCTATATTTTTTGTTACATACATCGTACTAAGGATTTCACGATCCAATGAAATTGTATTTTGCTGTGATTTTTATTTGTATTTCCCTAATAACTAATAATATTGATCATGTTTGTGCTTATTGACTATATATTTTGTGTGAACAAATGCCTATTGATATCATTGCCCATTTTTAAATTGTGTTACGTTTGGTTGTAGTTGTGTGTTAAGATACCTTTATACATTCTTTATATAAGTCCCCTTTCAGAAATATGAACATGTTTTCTCACATTTTGTGAGTTGTCTTCTCAGTTTGATGATGTCATTTGCAGCAGAAAAGTTTTTGTTTTGATACAGTCAAATGTTTAAGGATTGTTTGTTTGTTGATTTATCACTTA
>NW_012109696.1:2749591-2795546 GCF_000951045.1 Mandrillus leucophaeus | reverse complement strand
GATGGTCTTGATTTCCTGACCTCGTGATCTACCTGCCTCAGCCTCCCAAAGTGCTGGGATTACAGGCGTGAGCCACCGTGCCTGGCCAAGAAATCATTTCTTAACCCTAAGTCATGAATATTTTCTATTGTTTTTGTTTCAAATATTTTATATTTTTAGCTTTTATATTTAGGTCTGTGGCCTAGTTTCAGTTAAGTTTTGTGTATGTTGTGAGACAGAGGTCAAACTCATTCTTTTGCAAGGGGTATTCAGTTGTTCCAGCATTATTTGTTAAAAAGATTATTATTTCCCCTATTTCATTTTCAGTGTGCATCTGGCACTTTTTTTGTTAAATTTATTCACACATATTTTATTCTTTTTGATACTATTACAGATGGAATTCTTTCCTTACTTCCATTGTTGGCTTGTTTATTGCCAGTGTATAAAATACAAATTTTAAAAAATATTAACCATACATCTATTAAAATCTTATTTATTAGGTGTAGAAATTACACTTGATACTTTAAGATTTTCTGTATACAAGATCATGTCATCTCCAAACTGAGACAGCTTTGCTTCTTCCTTTTCAATTTAAATGCCTATTATTTATTTTTATCCCAATTGCCCTACTTGGAACCCCTAGTACAATATTGAATAGGAGTTACACAATGGTCGTTCTTGTTTTGTTCTAGATTTCTGGGAGTTATCAAAATCCCAGTGATGTTTGTTACAAAAACACCCATCATAAAATATCTATGCGTTCTCAAAGGACCCTGAATAGTCAAAACATAGTGAAAAAAAAAAAAGCTGGAGAATTCAAACTTCTTGATTTCAAAACTTATTTTAAAATCACAGTAATCAAAATAGTGTGATAATGGCATAAAGATAGACATATATACTGATGGAATAAAATAGAGAATCTAGAAATAAATTCTTGCATATATTATAAAATATTTTTGACAAGTTTAGCAAGACCATTAAATGAGAAAAGAGAAATTTTCAATAAATGATGCTGGAAAAACCATATATCCAGATGCAAAAGAATGAAATTGAACCCTTACATAACACCATATCCAATTAACTCAAAATAGATGAAACACATAAATATAAGACTTAAAACTATAAAACTCTTCGAGGAAAACGTAGGGCAAAAACTTCATGACACTAGATTTGGCAATGATTTCTTTGATATTACACCAAAGACACAGGCTACAAAAGAAAAAACAGACAAATTAGATCTCAAGAACTTTTAAACTGAACATCAGAAAACAATGTAAACAAAATAAAAAGGCAGCACTGAAATAGAATTTGTAAATCGTATGCCTGATAATAGAGTAACATCCAGAATATATATAAAACTAACTCAACAACAAAAGGAAAAAATATTCCATTAAAAAATGGGCAAAACACTTGAATAGTCATTTCTCCATTTCTCCACGGAAGATATACACATGGCCATTAAGCACATCAAAAGACATTTAACACCACTAATCATTATGGAAATGCAAATCAAAACTATGATGAGATATCACCTCACACTTATTAGGATGCTACTAAACACACACACATTCACACACACACAAATAATAAGTGTTGGTGAGGTGGTGAGGATGTGGAGAAATTGGAATCCTTGTTCACTCTCATTGGGAATGTAAAATGGTACAGCCACTGTGGAAAACAGTATGGTGGTTGCTCAAAACAGTAGAAGTATTAATTACCATATGATGCAGCAATTCTGGTTCTGGATATATGCCAAATAGAGTTGAAAGCATGGTCTTAAAGAAATACTTATACATTCATGTTCATAACAGTATTATCCACAATAACTCAAATCTGGAAGTAATGCAAGTGACCACAGATGATGAATATATTAGTTAAAGGTGGTACATATACAATGGAATATTGTTCAGCCTTAAAAAGGAAGAAAATTCTACAGTATGCTACACATGGAATCTTAAGGATATTTTGCTGAGTAAACCAATCACGAAAAGACAAGTACTATATGATTTCACTTCTATGAGATACCTAAAGTAGTCAAAATCATAGAGACAAAATGTATAATGGTGATTGCTAAGGGCTAAAGAGAGGGGATCTATTGTTTCGTGAATGTAGAGCTTTGGTTTTACAAAACAAAAAGACATATGGAAATAGATGGCATTGATGGTTACACAACATTGTGAATGTATTTAAAATAACGTTTAAAATAGTCAAGATGTCAAATTTTGTGTTATGTGTATTTTGCCAACATAAAAACCTGGAAAAAAGAGTATTTTAGGGAGAAAAAAATCAGTCTTTCAACATTATATATTCTGATAGCTATGGAAAATTTGTAGATGCCTTTTATCAAGTTGAGTGAGTTTCTATTTTTATATTTCTTATTGCTTTTACTCTAAAAGAATATTGGATTCTGTCAAATGTTTTTCTGCATTTTTAAGGTAATCTTGTGGGGTTTTTTTTTTACCTTTATTCTAATAATATAGTTTATTGCATAGGTTGTTTTTGTGTGCATGATAAACCACCTTTGACTTCCAGGATTAATCCTGCTTGGTTATCATGTATAATCCTTTTTATATGTTGCTGACTTTAAATTGCTGTTATTTTGTTGAAGATTTTTTATATATTCATAAAAGATATCATTCTTTTTTATTTATCTGCCTGGTTTTGGTACTAAGATATTACTGATTTCTAGAATCAGTCTCTGTATATTATCTTCTCTTTAATTTCTTGGAACCATTTGTGGAGGATTGGTATTAATTCTTAGTTTTATTTCTTTTACAAGCTAGTCTTTATTTTTAATTGAAAAGTAAAAAGTATATATTTATATACAAATACGTATGGTATGCGACATGTTTTCATGTATGTATATATTGTGGAATGGCTAAATCAAGCTATTTAACATTTGCATCACCTCACATATCTTGTGTGTGTGTGTGTGGCAATTCTTTTAACCTTGTGTAAATTTCTTCAATGAAGTCATCTGAGCTGGGGCTTTTCTTTGTAAGAAGTTTTAAATTACAAGTTCATATTCTTCTTGTCTATCAAATTTGCTATTTCTTCTTGAGTCTTTTTCAGTAGTTAGTTTCTTCCTAGGAACCTGTCCATTTCATTTAATACATCTAATTCATTATTATTTAGCTGTTCATAGCATTCTCTCCTAAGACGTTTTTATTTCTGTGAAGACAGTAGTGTTGTTCCTGTTTTCATTCACGTTTTTTAGTAATTTGAGGTCTCCCCTCTTGTTTTCTTGGTTAGTCTTTTGAAAGTTTGTCGATATTATTAACCTTTACAAAAAGCCTGTTCTAAGTTTTATCCATTTGCGCTATTATTTTTCTAGTCTCTATTTCATTTGCTCCACTCCAGTCTTCACTTTCCTCTTCTTTCTTCTTGCTTGAGATTTAGTTTTCTCGCTTCTTTTAAGTTGTCTAAGGTGGATGCTTAGGCTAGTGAGATGACATCAGCTTCCTTTTTTAATATGGGTGATGATAGCTACAGATTTCTACCTAAGCAATTTTTTTGATCGGCAACTCATACACTTTGAATGTTGTTTTCATTTTATTCATGGCATTTTCTAATTTTCTTGTGATTTATCTCTCATTCATTTTTATTTAATTACCACACATTTGGGAATTTCTCAAATTTGCTTCTGTTACTTATTTTTAATTTTCTTATAGTCAGAGAACATGATTTGTATGATTTCAATGCCTTATAAATATACTGAGGCTTTTCAAAAGGGCTAGGATCCTTATAAGGAGAGGGAGATTTGGAGACATGAAAAAGACCAAACAGAAAAAAGAAAAAAAAAGTCACGCAAAGATGGAGGCAGAGAATGTAGTTGTTCTGTCATACATCAAGGAACACCTGGGGCCACCAGACGCGGAGAGAGACAAGGAAGGATTCTTCCCTAGACCCCTTCACTGGGAGCACAGCCGCACTGACACCTTAATTTTAGGTTTCTATCCTCCTGAATGGTGAGACAACAAATTCCTTTTGTTTTAAGCCAACTAGTTTTTCGTCATTTGTTACGGCAGCTTGTAGAAACTAATATAGCAGATTTTTTTAAACAGCAAAAAATCATCTTTGTTTTGTGTATCTGGGTTTGCTTTTATTTTGTGTTTATTTTTTGAAAGATAGTTTTTTCTAGATACAAAATTTTTAACTGATAGATTTTTCTTTTGATATCATTCTACTGACCCGTTTCCACCGTTTCTGATGACAAACTGGTTGCTAATTCTTTGAGGATCTCTTAATTGTGATGAGTTAGTTTTCTTTTTCTTCTTTGAAGATTTTATCTTTGCCTTTTCCTTTAAATGTTTTGACACTTACGGATCTGATTGTGGATTTCTTTTTGTTTATTCTACTTAGAGGTTGATGAACTTTTTGGATGTGCACGTGTTTGTTTCTTTGCATTTCTGTTTTAGCCAAATTTTGGGGAGTTTTTAGCCAATTTCTTGGAAATTCTTTTTCTGTTCTTTTCTCCATCTCCTCTCCTTCTGGTACTCTCCCATTATGTATCTGTGGTGTACTTAACGTCCCACATTTCTCTTGAGTCTGTGCTCATTAATCTTCGTTCTTTCACCTCTCCATTCTTCACACTGCATCATCTTTATCAATGTATCTTCAAGCTTGCGGATTGTTCTGTCAGCTCAGATCTACTGTTGCACCTATCTAGTTGATTTTTATTTCACTTATAATGCTAAATTAGAATTTCCATTATGTTCTTTTTAATAACGATACAATTTATTTAATAAGACATTGTCAACATACCTTTCTTTAATTATTTAATCATGATTTCCTTTAGTTCGTGGAATATATTTAGAAAGGTTCATCAAAGTTTTTGTCTGCTAAGTCCAATGTTTGGGCCCTCTCAAATGTTTCTGCTGTCTCACTTTTCTACAGTGCATTAGGTCACCTTTTACTGTTTCTTTGCATATCTTAGGATTTGTGGTTGAAAACTGGACACCTTGTATAATCTATTGTAGTAAGTCTGGGTAACGATAACTCCCAGGGGCTTGTTGTTTTCTTTCTTCTTATTCATTTGTCTGGTGGCTAGTTGGACCATTCAGGAAATTCGGTTTTCCCCACAGTGTGCTGCGCATGATGTTTCTCCTCAGATCCTGGATCCGTAGTCATATGTGGAGTTTTCCTTTTCCCCCAAAACATTAGTGGTTTTAGTGGAACTCTTTGGCCTGGCTGTTTCCATGATCTCATCACTAAGCTTGTGGATTGTCTGCTTTTGTTGGCATTACACTAATCTATCCGCTTCCACTAATTGCTGAGTGTTTGCCGGTTGATTTCTACAATGTCCTTTGATAAAAATTGTTCCACAGTCTGAACCAATTAAATTGGGTCTCCAATGCAAGGTCTGATATTGCCCATTTCTGAGACCTTCTGAAAGTGTTTTTCTTACTTTTAATGTTACTACTACTATCGTAATTGCTCTTCATTGCTTTCAACAATTCAGTCCATTGGCCCCTTCTCAGGGTCAGTGGTAAATATTTTGCATTCCCATCTAAATTTCTTTATCCTTCCTATAAAAGACCCACAAGAACTAGCCAGCTAGTTTAAGCCAGTCACCATATTCCATGTTCCTAGTCACAGTGTCAAGGGTAAGCCTGAGCCTGGAGCTCCCAACTGGGGAATCTCGCAAGAGGTGACTGGGGTGGAGACCTCTTTTCCCTTCCTCTGGATCACAAGCTGTGCAGAGATGAGTCTAAACACGGCGGCAGACATCCTGTGTCCACACGAAAATCAGCCCAGGGCCAAAGCCTGCTCCGTGGGGAGAGCACAGGAAAGGAAAGTGTGGAAAAATGAAGCCATAGCACTTGCCTGGAAGTTTGATACCCCCACCGGGCTTCCAGCAGTGTGGAAGAATAACTGGGCTCTAGGTTTCTACAAGTTTTGGAAAATTTTCTCTCACCCTCAGCCAAACTTGTGCTGAATAATGCTGAGCTTTTTACGAAACCAGGACTGCTCTCCCTCTCACTCATGATAAAAATGGGAGTGAATTTCATCTCCAAAGTCCTCCAAAGACTTTTGTTTAAAGCATTTAACTTCATTAGTATGGAGGGCCGTTTGCCAGAGATGCATTCAATCCCACCAGACACCAGGTCCCATCAAACCTCATGTTTTATCATTGTTGCTGGTGGCACTGCCTACTGGTTGGGCTCGGCAGAATATTAGCTGCCCCCTGTCTCCATCCCATCCTGGCTCAGAGAATATTAAGCCACAGTCCTCTGGGTGAGTTTACATTCACATTTTCCACAACAAAACATATCAAATTTGTCAAAATACACCACAACCATCCCCTGATAGATGGTGGAATGGAACTTACTTTTGTTCGAAAATAGGGGCATCTGCAAAATCCGTAATACCAACCTTGCTTCTAAGCTCTGAAACATAGCAAAGATAGTGTTTGTAAAGTCCTCCCATCAAAATATAAATTTTACAAACCAGTACAAGAACTAAATTTCAAAATTGGCAATTATAAAATTCAGGATAATTTATTAAAATATTATTATATAAAAATTATTATAAAAAGTAGAAACCTATAATTCCCTTTGAATTATTGTTTACATTGGGAGCATATAGTTTCACAGCAATGGACTAATCTGTTGCATATCTTCATTTCTGTGTGATTATAGTTTATTGATGAGCTCAGAAAATTAATGTACATACACGATGACAAAACATACCCAGCGAGTACTAGAATGCATTTCACCACATGCGGATATATGAAAGGAGAATCCTTATTATAGTTATCACATGGTCTTTGCTCCGACATCTCCTCCATCCAAGGGCTACCTTGATCTAGAGCCCTGGTCTCTTGTCTGTACCAAAACAATTACAGAAGAAAAGCAGTGGGTGCTGGTGCCATCCTGAATTTTTGTGAGAAAAAGCAAAATACAATTCAGAATTTTTCTTCATACCCAAAGCCATTAGCCCTGAGAAATGCCGTTATGTTTTCAGTGTTGTCATAATGCCAATCATACTATGGTAATGCCAATCATATCACGATAATGTCCATCATAGCATGGTAAGATTGTGGAGCACTGCCACCCCAAGAAGTGAAGCATCCCCATTTTCTCTACAACTTAACAACTGAGAATTCTCCTTTAAAACTCAAAAACCGCAATATTACCCAACTGAATCTCCTTCTGTAAAGAAAACCTGAGTCCCATGACCTGCTGAGCCTTTGCCCCAGTCCAGCAATTGCCTGTGTGCTCTTAGAGACATCTAAGAACTGCACCAAGGCTGAATGGCCATCTAGGAATTAGAGTGCACCAAGGGTCTACCCAGCATCTTATACCAATGCTATCACTGTGAATCTGGCCTGCCTTCACTAGTAAGTGGTGCCAACTCTACAGTCCCAAGTTATGATCTTGGAATATGCTCAGGGTAGTGTAAAATCACCAGTCCCTAACTGCAGCTGGTGTGAACTGCTGGGCCCTCTATCACTGTAAACATTGTGCAACACAATTGTGGGCTTGTTGTTAGGACTCTAAGGCCAACCAAGAGATCTTATCCTATGTGAGTTAATTGTCATATTAGAGTCCTGAGACACACTGGGTAGCTCCTTGGCTTCTGAAGGAAAGAATGTTCAGTGCCTTGAGATCCCATGGTTCTGACAGCCACACCTGGGAGCTGCATTTCCTTCTCCTCCATGTTCTCAGATGGTCTTGTGAATCACAGGATATGTTGGAGACTGTGCTGGCAGTCTCTCAGCATCCGACTTGTTGAGCAAGGAGACCCGGTGTTAGACTGGAAACATGGGAGGAAGGAACTTGAAGGAGATGCCAGAATTAGTGACTCTGAGATGTTCTTAGCACCCACATTCCCTTTCTTGACAATGCTACAAGATGTCTGTACTTTAAATTTAATTTTTAATGGTTCTGACTTGAATAGAGTCTTCACTCTCAAACTGCTGCAATGTCTTGTGTTAGAAAAATATTCCCTGGGAACAATTCAGTCTTCTCTTTTGAGAATAAATGGACTGAATGAATAAATTTTAGTTGTACCAAAGCACCTTGTAATCTTTAAATAATGAGCTAATTCTGTATACTCCCATCAATGGGGGCTCTATATCCTTAGCAAAGTCTTTCTGCAGCAGACAATAAGGTGTGGGCTGCAGTTACCAAATTCTTAATGGTAGCATTTCCTTACCTCTGTCATGTAATTGTATTTTTTTTTTTAGCGCTCCCACAAGTCACCTAATTAACTTTCTCTGGTGGTCACAGATTCCATGCATATTTAATGTTATTAAAATAAGCTTGGTCAGCCAGTGCTGAGCGGTGTTCAGTATGCAATTAAGGCAGCCCATCTTGACTTCACACGGTGGGCGGCTCTAACCTGGCAGAGAATTACTCTGATGTATCACATGGCTCCTCGTCCTCCTCCACTGTTTTAGATCACATTTGGTTTGCCAAACAACTTCGACTGCTGCATGTGCAAAAATTAAAATGCCATCCAAAACCATCATTATGCACATAGAGCATACATCCCATGCATGACTCCCATAGCTTAAGATCTCTGCTACTTTCATGTACTTGAACTTTTCAAGCGAAGGTATTGCCCCCAGGTCCCCATGGTGTAAGGGTTATGGGAATATGACTGCTCTCAGTTCTGTGATTTCTGAAACTATTTGCAACAAGCTACCATTCTCTACTATGAAACATCTGAAAACCATTTTGTTGAAAAAAATCGGCTCACCCAAACGTATTGGGCATTGCTACTCCTGAAGACTGCTGCATATTTATGGTGATTTGCCATAACAACAAACACAGAGGGATTATGTTTGCTGAGGTTAGCAGTAGTTCAGTCTGTGCATTGAAATTCACTGAAGAGGGGATGTGGTTGTATGTTGTTTGTTTGTTTTGTGTGTGTGTGTGACAGAATCTCCCTCTCTCGCCCAGGCTGGAGTGCAGCGGTGCGATCTCAGCTCACTGCAAGCTCCACCGCCTGGGTTCACGCCATTCTCCTGCCTCAGCCTTCCGTAGCTGGGACTACAGGCGCCCATCACCACGCCCAGCTAATTTTTTTTTTTTGTATTTTTAGTAGAGATGGGGTCTCACTGTATTAGCCAGGATGGTCTCGATCTCCTGACCTCGTGATCCACCTGCCTCGGCCTCCCAAGGTTGTATGTTTTGAGAGATGGTGGAAATCTCACTTTACCAACAGCTGTGTAGAGATTTGAAATTAAAGGGCCAACAGTTGTGGATACTGAAAATTAAATGGGATGGGGAAAGTTGGCAGCAAATATCCTTTAAAGTTATTGCTTATTTTCTTGTTTGTTTTATAAATTAGCATCACTCTTATTTTATATTTGAGAAAATTATAGCAGGAGGAGGTGAATATATTTGCCCATGACAACACAAATAGCATCAGAGTTAGGATGTGAATTCAGTCCTCTGGCTTCAAATCTCACTTTTGAACTCCCAAGCAATACTAGCCCTCTGCTGCTTTCTGTTACCTAGCTACCCAGAAAGTTAATACCAGACGAAGTTTTGTGGACACCAGCTCACTTACTGTATCCACGAAAGCATGCATATCAAGTTGCATCTCAAACCAAATTCTCATTTCTCTAAACTCACTGTGCACAGTCTGCCAATCTCCTCTTCCAGGAAAACAGCCTTCCCTCCACACTCCCTCCCACTCTTTCCTCCTCCCTCCCTCCTTCTTACCTACCTTCCTTCTTTTTTTGTTGTTATGACAGTAATTTTAAACTAAGACCATCACAAAACTAAAATTCACACAAAAAAATTGCTAACTAGAATTTTTAAATAATGGAAAAAACCCACAAACACTTACTTCCAAAATTTTACCACAGTTGGAAGATATTATTTTTAATACTGTCTTTAACACCTTAAAAATAATTTCATTCCCTTGATGGAATAGCAATTTCTCAAATACGGTACATTATCCAGAAGAAAGGGGCTTTAACTGGGCAAGCATGGATCTCTTTTCTATTCTCCTTACAAATTGCTTCACGATAATTTCTAGAGACAGAAACACACTGATGTGAAGTTTGAAGTGTATGTGTGTACGTGTGTATGTATGTTTATGCATGTATGCATGTGTGTATACGTGTGTGTGCATTTATGTGTGCATGTGTACATGTGCGTGTTTGGAGATGTTCTTGACGTGATGTTTTGTAATGACAATTCCAAACATCAATGGAAGGCTTTTTCTGGGCATCTCTTGCCAACAAGTTGGAGAACAATAGCCAGAGGGAAAGTAGGGCTTTGCCACTATCTCCAAAATCTCCAGCTCCGCTGTTAAATTCCAATTGAAAGATGCCCAGGAGGAGACCACATTTCTGGAGCACGGCATATAGGATCAGGGCTTCCCTTGGAAAGTCCTGCCTGGGAGTACTGTCCTGCCCTCTGAAGCCACCTGCCCCTACAGAGGCCCTGCCACTCATTGTGAATCCCTTGGTGGAGACAGATTGAGATTTACTGGGTCAGGTACCACTCACCTTTTTTAAAAAGGATGTTTTAGAAAAAGGGTTTTAGAAAAAAGGATATTGTGTGGAATTTTCAGCCTTTTAAAAAACATAATACTTTAATATTTTATTAAATCAAAGCATTTAGTTCTATTTGTTTGTGCTTGTTTTATATTAAAAATACTTCAGAAACTTTAACAATATTTGTTTTTTAGAAAATTGGAATCCTGAGAAAGGTTACTTTACAATGTAAAGGCATTTGGTTTTACGGTTGCCTTGTTTACAGTAAAAGCAAAGATATATGTGTATATATGGTTTTGAATGCATTTCTTTGAAAGAAAAAGATGTGGAGTTTGAATATGGGTAATGTTTGATGATGAGGTTAGACTGGAATCGGATGTAGGGTGTTTGGAGATAGAGGTGTTACCTAAGTAGGTGACAAGGTTTCAATCTGGGGTTGGGGTTGAAAGTAGGAGCTGGGCTCACAGGGTGGGGGGTTGATTAGGTCAGAAGCTGAGTTGGTGATGGGCTGAGAGAACACTTAGAAGCAAACTGATGAATTAGGGCTCAGACCTCCCTTAAAACTACACGGTTTCCTTATCACCCTTATTGAAGTGTTCCTTTCCTGAGAGTTCCTTGTGTGGGGTCAGGTACCATCCTTGGATCAAGCTTGTGATCCAGTTTGGTGGTTCAGGCATTTCTTTTATTTTATAAAGAAAGATCTCTTTTCCCTTGACTTCTGGATAGCTACCTTTCCCCGTGTCCATAGCGGAGGTCCAGTTTGTTCCACTTCTCCTTGTAGTTTCTGTTTTTCCTGTGATCTTCGCGAAGCAAATTTATTTAGTGGTTTCAGTTATCTTAGAGTCTTTGATTCTTACTTAAATATTGTGAGTGAAATATGATTATTTTCCTCCTTTAACAGAGATAGAAATAAAGCATCAGATAACCCAAGGTCATAGAGAAGGTAGAGTACACATAGTTGGCATTTTATTTTAAAAATATGTATATGTACATATATAAAATCTGTAGTCAAAAGGGAGGAAGGAAGAAAAGAAAAGATGGAGGGAGGGAGGAAGGGAAAGAGGGAAGGAGAGACGGAGAAATAGAGAGGAAGGAGAAGGGAGAGAGAGAGAGAAGGAATAATAAATTATACCAGGTCTTCTGAGACCCAAATCTCTGATTGTTCAGTTGTACCTGCAGCCTGATGATTTCCTACATCACTTTGTTAGCTATGATTCAGTGAGAATTAAAGCAGTGACCCCTGTTATCTAAAATATCACCACCTATAATGCACATAATTGTAAATGCATATAGGAAATGCAGAGACTTAAATATAATATGCTAGAAACATTAAACCAATATATAAATGGAAAGTAGGAAAGTAAGATTTAACTTTAAAAGGAAATTTTAAATCTCGCTATATTATTATCTACTTTAGGACTCTTTAAATATACGTTGGCTGGAGCCCTGAGAAGTATATCCCCATTACCGTAAATTCCACTTAGATCGTGATGGGGATTAGTGTGAATCAAAAACCAAGCCCTCCTTCCATGTGGAGTGGCAAACCTTCGCTGCAGCCTCATTTCCACTAATCTGAGGCTGCTGTGTGATCTTTGATCACACCAAGTATTACAGATGGAAAAGTACTCTTCTCAAATCCCCAACGTGTTTCCAACTGTCAATACAATCCTTTTTAAGTGTCAAAAGCAATTGCTCTGGTTTCTACTTATACTGCTAACCATAGCAGTACATTTCAGTACTTCTAAAGCAAAACAACCACCAAATGGCATCACTGCAGGCCAGAATTCTGACAGGCACATTCACCCTCTGCTTTAAAGGCATTAGGAATCCACTTCTAAAAATTGCCATTTATGTTAACTGCACTTTAAAGATTAGGTATTTCACTCTGCAATACCTTATCTGGGAGGCAGAACACCCCCACTCCAACCCTTGAATTATACAAACAAATCACACAGGTTACATGTCTAGCCAGATGTTTAAATCCACACAGAAAATGAAGCGTTCCTAGAAAATGCAATAAACATTTTAATATTTGGAAGCATATGAACAAAGGATGTCTCCCATTTAAAAGATGATCTCAATGAAATTGAATTCATCCCCATAAATTATACAAGACAATGGTTTGCAGTAATTGATGTAATAAAGTAGTGGGTAGAAAGAGTCACAATTCCCTAAACTAGATAAAATAAGCAATTACTCTTGCTATCAGAATGGCAGCATCAATGGGAACGTTGTCTGTGTCTGAACACAACCCAACCAACCCTGTTGCATTTAAGCATCAGAGGCCATGGCCTTATTATCTTTCCAGGATGTGCATGTATAATAAGCTTCTCCAACAAATGAAGGGGAGATGTTTCTGGCAAAATGAAAAATGGTGCTAAACTATGTCCAGATGATTAATTCACAGAAACTCTCCATCACACAGCGACGACATATGCCCATCTCCTCTGTTGTCCCCTTGGAGATTTTCCTACTAAACGTATGTGCATATTTTTCATGGCCACTGATATTTGAATTGCAGCCTGCTCCCATGCAGAACATGAAACACTTCAAACTGCATAATGCTGACTAAATTATAAAGTCTCCAGTGGCCTGAGGTAGCAATAGCCATAATAATGAGTGTGCTTAAGTGGTTTCTGTAGATCTCCCCGCCCCCTTAACTTTAATGCCTTGACTTATCAGGTTTTTTTTCTTTTTCCCCACATAACATTACTGACCACTTTGTGTTGGGGAAATGCAATGGTCTCTCATTGTATAATGACTATGCAAGAATAGAAAAGGTAGTGGTGGGTGGCTGACTTATACTCATGGTTTAATTAAATAAAGCAGTCAGCTGGCATGTTTTCATCTGTTGTTATTCCATCTTGTTTAAATACAGATAATGCAAGGATTTCTGCACATTAAAGTGTAGCACTTACGTTACTTTAAACGATATCATCCATTTGTGCACCTAAGTTGCTGCATCAATCCTGAATAATTTTCATAATTTAAGATATTTTGCATTAATTATTTTCTGAAGAAAATGAAAAGTGCAAAGAGCAAATACATATATTTAATAATTTAGTAAAAAAAAATTATGTGTTAAAATGTTGACAGTATTCTGGTTATCCCAGTCTCTTTTAATGGTTGTGCCAATTGAGGCTCCATTTTTAGCAAGGCATGGGATGACACAAAAAGTAGTTTAATATTGGGAATTTATGTAACCCACTATGTGCCAAGCATTGGTAAAATAAATACTTTCCAGTTTTCATAAGTCTTTTATCAGGTTAAAAACAGAAAGCACTATGTGCCCAGAATCTGAACAAAGAGAATCTCGCCTGGTTGGAAAAAGAAATGGATTCAATGAAGGTGAAATGAAGAATAAAATTGAAAAAGGTATTGTATCAACCTGGTCCCTCTCAGTCCTATGGCTTGGAATGGTCAGCCCAGCCTATATGTCAGGAGCTGGATTCGAGGCTGAGTCTCGCCAGTGAGTTCTCCCCATTCACCCAGCCATAGTAACTCTGTCAAGGGTGGGGTCACATGCAGGTCCTGCATCAATGGACCTGGAACCTAGGAATTGTATTGGGGAAAGAGGTACGTTCTTCCATTGGAGGCTGCCAAGGTGATAAAAGGTAAGGCTGGAGCAATTGGGATTCACTTTTTCCTGCAAATGGGAAGACCTGCTTGTATGTAAGCCACCTCAAGGAAAACAGACCTTAGAGAAAGGAGCAAGATTTTGACAGTGACTTTCCTTGTGTCTTTAGGTAACTGTATCCCAGGACATTTCATCTGTGTAAGCCAATAGGTTTCCTTTTATGCTTTAACCAGTTTGAGTTGATTTTCTCATTTGCAATCTAAATACTTCTGACTCTTTTGGTCCCTTCTCCTTTACTTGAATCTCATGAGAATCGGTGCTAGCTGAGAGATCTCGGTTGTCATAACGGGATAATAAAGCTGCGGTTACCCACTGGGGGGATAATAAAGCTGCGGTTACCCACTGAGAGCACAGCATGAGAAAAACTCATCTCCCCCAGTGCAAAGGCACGAACAGCCCTGGTCCAAGCCTATGAAGACCTAGAATGCCAGAAGGCAGGCATTGCTGAACCAGAGGTATATAACAAAGATTTCCAATAATAATACCAGAAGCTTAGAAAAAAATCCAGATTTTCTACCAAAAACGAAATGTTTCTGTCTTTCATCCAATTCTCCCAGCATGGCCTCTTTATGGATTCTTAGAGTGGTGTCCACATTTATTCATGGTATCAAACAAACAAACATTCATGTACATCTGTCTGAGAAGTGAGGGTAGAATGTAGGAACAATTCTATCCAAGGCCATTTAGGGAAACCAACCAAGAAAGGAAGACACATTTTTTGTTTAGTCCTAGGAAACTCTGTCCCTTCACCCTGACTGCTGTTAGCTATACAGTTAGTACAACAGCTTTCATCAGAGGACCCTGCCCTCAGGATCTGGCCACCGTGTGGTAGAGGTGAGAATAAGTCAGGCCCAGGAGTGTGCGACCAGATGCTATGAAAAGAGCTGCAAGCTCTACTTTAATAAACTTCAGCACTAAGACATAGAGTTACAAGTGAAGATGACAGTAAGGTCGAGCAGACACAGGGTGCAAGGTGGGATTGGGGCATTGAGGCCCTCACCAAGTTAAAGAAATCATTTTGCTTCTACAGGCCTCTATACACTCATTCCTAGTGGGTTTTGCCTCCCAAAATGAATAAGGGCCATTTAGCCAATGGTTCAACTAATCAATCTGTCCAAGTTCTGACCCAAGGCTGGCCGTGATGCACTCCTGCATCTCTTGTGCATTCTTACTTCCTTTTCCTCTCTGCAAACTGCAAGAATTTTTTTTTAATTTATTTATTATTATTATACTGTAAGTTGTAGGGTACATGTGCATAACGTGCAGGTTTGTTACATATGTATACTTGTGCCTTGTTGGTGTGCTGCACCCATCAACTCGTCATTTACATCAGGTATAACTCCCAATGCAATCCCTCCCCCCTCCCCCCCTCCCAGACTGCAAGAATTTTAAGAGTTAATGCCCAGGTATGGTTGACAAGGTCAGGCAGAACATTTTCTTCTTTTCTTTTTGTATTAATGTCTTCCTTTAAATAATAATTACATGAACATTAAGGAAAAACAAATTTAAAAAGCAAATGGCACTAAAGGGGAAGCAGTGAAGACTCCACATTTTGCCGCCCATGGGCTGGACCCACTCACAGCCTTTCCCTCAAGAGAGGCATCATGGCCGCCAGTTCTAAGCAGGAGGTGGTTCTAAGAAAGATCCCTAGAAGAGGAGTTGCTGGGTCAAAGGGCATGTGCACTTTCAACACAGAGAGATATTGACAAATCATCTTTCATAAATGGTATTAAGTGTTACTTCAGATAAATGTGGAAGAGTGACTGTTCTTCCACATTCACCAAGAAAATGGCAACAATCTTGTAAATCTTTGCTGATCTGATCATGTGAGAAGTATTTTACTTTAATTTTACTTTGCATTTATTTTAATGAATAATTTGATTCTTTCACATATAAAAAGATATTTATATTTTCTTTTCTAAAATCTCTTTTCTTTGATATTTTTATTGTATTAATCTTTACCTTACTGATTTATAGAAGTTTCTTATATGTTAGTCCTGTGATATGAGTTATGATTATTTCTCCCCATTTGTCATTTGGCATTTGAATTTATGATTTGTAACCATGAATTGTTTATTTCATAGAATAAAACCTATCAGTTCTTACCTTTCATGGCTTCTGAGTTTTGTTTCATGTTTAGAAATCTTTTTTATTATGCGATAATATTTTAAAATCCATCATGTTTTCTTATAGCATTTTTATTGTTTCACATTACTTTTTCTACTAACATTTTGTGCATTTGGACCTTATTTTGGTGAAGGATATAGGGTAGGACCCCACTCTACTTTTCAGATGTTATCCAGTTGTTCATACGGCATCTACTGAATAATCTATATTTCTCCTAACAATAGTAGCAAAAGCTTTCCTTTGTGATATTACCAACATCTTGTTAACTAACTTTTCTCTCACATAGTTTCAGTTGTATTTTGTGGACATGTATTTTATTTACATTTTGTTTCTTGTATCCATTATTATTCTTTTTCAGTTTCTGAATCTAAAGCATTTAGATAGAACTAAGTCATTTCATATAAGGAATAATTTTTATACTTTATTTAATATTAAAACTCACTTTTGCTAGCCTCCAAGAAAGGGAAAGAGAGCTTATATGCAATATTTATTACGTTATAAAACATTATGCAAAATGTTTTATAGAATACTGTCGTATCCACTGTGGTCATTAGAAACAATTTTAAGGTTGAAATACATTTATATTGTGTTCTCTTTTTCCCCTTTTTTTGAGGTTGAAAAGAGTCATTTCCTATAAAATCTAGATAACATTTGAATGTCTTGTACTTCATCATTCCAGAGCCAAGACCCAGAATCAAGAGTTTCTGATATATTGTTGTGGCCCAAACCATTGTAAAACAAAACTAAAATTTTATGTATATCTACAAATTGAAGGACTCATAATTCAACCTTAAACAGAATACACTGAAAAATGAATTATCATTTCTCCTCTCTCTCCATGTTAGCTATAAAGGAGGTCCTGATGGCTATAAATTTCAAATACAGGACATTGTCTGGGCACCACAATGGCATTTAGATGCACAGTCAAACAGAAGCCCAGCCTGTATTGGGAAAAGGAACAAAGCATGTTTCTGGTGGCTAAAATTGATGCACAAGGTGATTGAGTTTTAAGTCTTTCTCATATGTGCAAAACAAGCAGCTAACCAGTCAATCACAACCACACACTAAAAATCTTTAAAACTGTATGGATTTGAAGATAGATCCAGAAACTGTAAAATTGTCTGGTATACTCTAGACAAAAGAAAAATAACTCAAACTAAAATTTGAGATTCTTTTCTTCAGAAAGAGCCCAGTATTTACTCCTTTTTTCATAATTTAATGCCAATGATAAACTAGAAGTTTAACTCATAGGTATGACTTCTCTCATGGCAAGGCCTGTAGTCATTCAAAGTTCCTGATCGTGTCCCACTGAACCATGTGTATAATGATTATCTCTGAAACCTGAGAGAGGCTATCAGTCAGTGGGGTAAGACAGTCCCTACGACAGGGAGAAAGCCTGAGGAAGCCTACATCCCTCTCTTGTGGGTGAGCATGAAACATCTCCTCCAGAGCTTATAAATGGTAGCACCCAGGAGAAGACAAGTGGATGGAAAGAATAATGAAGAGGAGGGGAAAGACTCAGGCATAAAGGCCGAGAAACAAGTGGAATAAAGGATAGTGCCCCACTGGAGGTAAAATGATAAGTCAACCATGGAGATAAAGTGAAACTATTCATTTAGTACAAAAAGGGAAGGAAAATAAGAAAAGAAGAGCAAGGGGCCAAGAAAAATTAAACAGCAAACATATATTTAAATTCAGCCATGTTAATATGTACATTAAATGCAAATGATTTGAACAAATAAAAGGCAGCGATTGTTATGAAAAAAACAATTTGAATTTTTTAAAGATAGTATTAAAATAAATAAAATATATATAATGCATACACTAAGCAAAAGGAAGCTAAAGTGGTTACATTAGTCTCAAAGTACATTTTAAAACAAGAAATAAAGAAAGATACTTCATAATTAAAAAGGAATATATTGATAAAGATTAGTATTGCATCTAAATGTGCGAGAATTAAATACCAGAGCTTCAAAATAATAAAAGAAAAATGGACAAAACCGAAACAAATAGAAAACTCTATAATTACAAAAGTAGAATTCTGCACTCCCTCCTTAATAATCAATAGATCACAGACAGAAAATTAATAAGGATATAGAAGACATAAAAAAGCACTATGTGACCTAGTTGATATTCATAGAAACTTACAGTGCTCCACTTACAATAGCAAAAGACAGATTCTGTTAAAGTACATGTGAAACATTTATTAAGGCATACAATATTCTAGACTATAAAGCAAATCTCAACACATTAAAAAAATGCAAAGTGTAGTCTCTGCCCACAGTGAAACTAAACTTAAAATCAATTACAGTATTTAAAAATTCTCAAACACTTGTAAATTTTAAAAATCACACTTCTCTATATCCCAGGGGTCAAATAAGCAATCAGAAGTAAAATTAGAAAATACTGTGAGTTAAATGACAATGTAAAAGAAAAGAAGAAGAACAACTACATATAAACATATGTGGCACACAGCTAAAGCAGTGCTAAGAGGAACATTTACAGGATTAAAATTCTTACATTGAAAACTGGAAATAAGTCAAATCAATAACATCTACCTTAGAAAGAAATAAAAGGAGTGGCAAATTAAATTTGAAGTGAGTTCAAGTAATGGTAAAATGAAGATAAACATAAAAATCAGCCACATTGATAACAGGGAAGCAATAGAGAAAATAAATAAAACAAAAAGCTCGCTATTTATTTATTTAGAGATGGAGTTTCACTCTTGTTGCCCAGGCTGGAATGTAATGATGCGATCTCAGCTCACTGCAACCTCCGCCTCCCAGGTTCAAGTGATTATTCTGCCTCAGCCTCCCGAGTAGCTGAGATTACAGGCACACGCCACTACACCCGGCAATTTTTTGTATTTTTAGTAAATACGGGGTTTCACCATGTTGGTCAGGCTGTTTTCGAACTCCTGATCTCAGGTGATCCACCCGCCTCGGCTTCCTAAAGTGCTGGGATTAAAACAAATGGAGGAATATGAGTTTTTCAGGAACTGGCGTGGGTAAAGATGGATTTTCTGTAGATCAAAAGGAACGCAGTTTGAGCATGATCTATTCTGTGATCACCAATGGATTATGGAGAAGAGGTTTCCCACGTGCTCTTTAGTCCAGCTTGTGTGGCTGTTGGGGATGAGATCTGAGTCTGTTTTTGATGTTTTGCTTTAAAACAAAACGCTCTAAATTGTGGCTGATGCTAGCTATGCTAAGTTCTAATCTCAAATCAAATCAATGAAGAAGCATCAGAATTCTTATCAAAGCTAAGAAAGACTAGAAACAAGAGCACTATCTGAGGAAGATTATAACACACACATAAAAACCAATGTGTTGATGCGTATCAGGCTCATCCAAAATGGCTCAGGTCCTTTGAAGCTGTAAGCCTTTTTCTTTTATGGTTCTCAAGAAACAATTAGGCCAGGTGTGGTGGCTCACACCTGTAGTCCCAGTTGCTTGGGAGGCAAGGTGGGAGGACTGCTTGAGCCCAAGAGTTAGAGACCAGCCTGGGCAACATAGGGAGATCCTGCCTCTACAAAACATAATTAAAGAAAAAAGAAAGAAAGAATTAGAAACAAAACAAGTGGAATTTTAATAATCAAAATGTTTATAGAAGAATTATTTACAATAGTAGAGTGAACACTCACACTCAATATTTGACAATTGTATATTGGTCATTGTGTTGGATCCATTAAATTAAGAAAATCTAATAAAATAAAAAATCATCATGTTACAGCTTCATGGAAAACTAACGTGAAAAATTACATAAAATATGACATCAAGATTATAAAACTATGTGGGATAAAAGACCTAGAAGAAATACCTCAAGCTATTAAATTAATGAGTCATATGCAGTAGTCTTAAGGCTACTTTTAATTTATATCTTCAACTTTATTTTGCATTGTTTCTACACTTATATGATAAGGTTATTTTTATGTTAAATCTCCCTAAAATAATGCTAAAGTAAATGAGGAAACCAAGTGAAAAATAATTACTTATTTATCAATCACTTATTTATTTAGTTCTCAGTGATTTTTGAGTGTTTATTTGTAGAGATATTATCCAAAGAGTACTTCTTTACTACTGAAATTTACATAAAAATGAGTAAATCAAGATGAGAAAGAAAAACTGAATGACCTAATTCATGTACCCCATCATCTCTGATGCATACTCTCTTGGTTTAGCTCATATAAGCTCAATTTTAGGAAATAATGAGTGATCTAGTTACCTGCAGAAAAATTCCCCTACAGGCAGTTTATAATGTATTTTCCAGAGTGTGTGAATAGGCCCAATAACCTCAAGTGTGTCATTTTAATTCCTGCCAGGCCCTGGAAGGAACATCATTGAATGCTGTGTGTGTGATTGCTAAGAGTCAGGCTCCAGGCTAAAGACCTGGGTTCAAATCCTTATTATTCCTTATTAGTTCTGGGGCCTTGGCTGAGTTACTTGAATTGGTTTTCCTCTCTGACTTTCACTTTTGGCACCTGTAAAATGGATATATTAATCCTGAACTCCTTGGATGGTAGTAACAATTCAAGAAAAGAACTTTTGAAAGTGCACATGGGCACGCGCGCACACACACACAGTTATTTTTAATTAGAAAATCTGTGGTGCGTTGCACAAAAAACTACTCTTCATATCATTTGAAATAAAATAATACAGACTAATGTACATTGTGTATGTGCTATGTGCCAGGCACTATAAGCATATATAATTTCCTTTACCTTTCATGCCATGTTCAAGTTACAGAAGAGGAAACTGAAGAACTAAGGGAGTGAAAAAGAAGTAGCACCCATCTAACACAATAATAAAAACAAACTGTTAGATACAAACAATGAAACAAACAGACCCATCTAACACACTAATAGTAACAACCTGTTACATACAAACACCGAAACAAACAGACCCATCTAACACACTAAGAAAAACAACCGGTTAGATACAAACACTGAAACAAACAGACCCATCTAACACACTAAGAATAACAAGCCGTTAGACACAAACACCGGAACAGACAGACCCATTTAACACTAATAGTAACAACCTGTTAGATACAAACACCAAAACAAACAGACCCCTCTAACACACTAATAATAACCTGTTAGATGAAAACACTGAAGCAAACACCCATTAAACTGTCTTCTCTAAGTATTTTCTTTCCCTTTTAAATCACTGCTTTCATGGTAAGAGTTTTGTATACTTAGCAACACAACTGTAGTGCGATAATAAGAGAAAAGAGAGGAGAGAGACAAACACACAGAGAGAGAATGAGAAATTTCTAAATACCAAAGAGAAAACAGTTTCAAGTTGTATAAAAAATAAATATTATTTGATGATGTGTGTTATTCAGAATCATAAAATGAAAGTTCAAGCACGATATCAATTAAACCAATTATCTCCATCCAATAATTATTTTGGTTATAAAAAAAGTATAAAATTTAGCATCAGTTGAATTTTATTTTGATTGTTCAAATTTTAAAGAATAATGTAAGACTTAATTAGTAGGTTAGTTACCTATATAACCAATGAAATGAATATTGGCAAAACTCTAAATTTTTTCTTATATATGAAAATGATCTCCAAACGTAAACATGCACTACTGTACAAATGCTCACATTACCTGCATTTCATAGAGATTAAACAAAAAACATATTTTAAAATGATTTTATTTGTCAATAGAAAATTTTTCCACACTAAAATATGTAATATGTGATGATTATATTTTTAGATGAATAATATAATTGAATACACTTTTCAAACTCCTGATTTTATGTTTTGTGATTTAGTCATTTGAAAGCTGGCTTCTAGGTTTTCTTTATTTTGATTCGTGACTTCAGTGTCTCTCCAGGGCTGGCCACTGTCACTTTGAGAGATGAGTGGTTCACATGAAATAGGTATGTTTATGGCTACATTCTAACAGCACGCATGCAAAGAAGAAAAATAAATTGTTCAATCTCATATACCAATTATATGAGTGCTGATTAAATCTGTCTAGTATTTTCCTTCTTTCCTATGCCATTCAATTATTATTATAAGGAAACAGAATAGTCTTCTAAAATTAAATATTACTAGAAGATGTCCAATCTCTTGTTGATCCTCATGTGAAAGATTTTTACATAATTAGATTTTTTCCCAAGTTGAATTGTGCAGTTAGAGGAATTTTTAAAGGTGATAGATTTACATCATTTTTTGTACCAAGTTACACAATGAAAATCAGCTATTATGTATTTTTCAAATGTTTACTCTTCGTAGAAAACATTTCTCTTTAAAATCAGCCACTGCCTTGTTCACTACAACTTCATTTATGCCACCACTTTAAACCAAGCATTCCGATTGATTTAAAAATATCTGCCCAGTTAGCCAAGTTGGCAGCCTGCTCCCACCTCAGAGCCTACTGGTAAAGCTGCAACATTTGCCTCTTATAGAAGAAAACTGCACCCTCATCTATACATTTAACTCCTAAGTTAAAAATTTCCCATATATTTAAGTGTCATAGATCCTTTGTGCTAGAAAAGATTTTCATTAGAACTTTCCTCTTATTAAACATTTTGCAAAGCTTTCACGGTATCTCTTTTACAAAACAAATTACCTATATTGAAGGTATCCTGTGCACTTGAGCACTTCTGTCTTCAATATTTTAACTGGTCAGAGTTTGCCTATAAATAATGTAGCAGAGAAATTTCACATATGGTGCTATCTTGATAATTTTAGTTGGGAATCTTTTCTCTTTTCTTTCTCTTTACTTTTTGCTTCCCCCTCCCCCCACCGCCACCTTCAACACCCTGTCCCAATTCCAGGAAATACAGTCATTTCATCAGTGATTACACTTATAATTTTGTAAGTTTTTATTATGCTTGTTGTTTTCATTTGATACTATGTTTTGGTTAAAGAAGACTGCTGGTGTTGCATGTATCAACTTTTGAGTGATCTGAGGTTTACACCCAGGCATACACACATGAGTACTTCTTTAAGAACTGCATTACTGAAACAAATCTTGCAATCTAAAATCTGTTTAAGATACTCATTATTATCCAATATGGGAGAAATTATCTCAGTTTTTTTGTCATATTATCATCCAATATGGGAGAAATTATCCCAATTTGTAAATTTTTGTCAATGCAAAGACAATGATATGGTAACTAAACCTTTTTTTCTTTTGTCCCTCTGTGCAAGGCAGCCTCCCCACACTAGATTAATAAACTTTAGCCAAGGCCTCTGTGAATAATGTCTAGCTGCCTGAAGATTGGTAGAGGTGTGCTATCATCATGTTTCAGATGCTTAATTTTGAATTGTTTTGCCAACTGAGATGGGTTCACACAGTCAATAGTTCATTTTTCAAGGCATAATCTTCATAAAGGGTAAGAATTAATGTTAAAAATAGTGGCAATGATATTTACATTTCAAATAATTTACTTGATACTTTCGTATCATGTTGGGGTCACCTTCTTCATAATTATAACGAAGGCATCATTTTGTTGTAACATGGTTGATAATGGGCCCATTCAAAGACATTTTCTTGTAGCTTTTTCACGTGTAGCGTATTAGGAATTTATTCAAGCTCCAACATTTGCAGGACTTTTGAAAACAAATTTTCCTTGTATATGGGCACCACTGAGCTGCAGTACCTCAAAATGCGATGTATGCAGAACAACTAAAGCAGCCTGTGTCTTGTTAGTGGTATAACCCCACCATGCTCGGGATACCTGAGTACCGTTAATCATAGACCATCATCTGACCTTGACAAAGGATGGGCCCAAAGTCAACCCACATATTAACTTCCAATGAAGCTAAATTGCCTATTCACTTTTGAGATTAAAATAAATACAGAAAAAGGTGTAGAATTTTTTTCCCGGAGCCCAGTAGATCCTGCAACTTAAGTGATGTTCACATCCTACTGTGAAGCCACTGGTCTAAATCTCTCCATACTAAATCTAAAGTTTTAGATTTTTGATCTCTATAGTTTAAAAAAGTTCTCACATCTATGAGCTCTGGGCTGGAAATTCTGAAACCAACAGGAGTCAACAATGAGACAGTCCAATAGTAGCTCAAGAATGCACATCACCTTATTCCTTCATTTGAAGCAGATTGGAACATTTTTCTAGTGATTTTTAAATTGTAGTGGTCACATCAAAGAAGGAGCCTTTTTGTTGACATGGTGGCTCATGCCTGAAGTCCCAGCACTTTCAGTGGCCGAGGCAGGCAGATCACCTGAGATCAGGAATTCAAGACCAGCCTGGCCAACATGGTGAAACCCTGTCTGTACTAAAAATACAAAAATTAGCCTGGTGTGGTGGCGCACGCCTGTAGTCTCAGCTACTGGGGAGGCTGCAGACAGAGTATCGCTTAAACCTGGGAGGCAGAGATTTCAGTGAGCCAAGATCATGTCACTGCACTCTAGCCTTGGCGACAGAGAGATTCCATTTCAAAAAAAAAAAAGGGTGGGGGAGGGACTTTTAAATTGTTGACTTCTCACTCTTTATAAACTACTTTGGAATGGTGGTTTCATTCATTCTCATACTTTACCGTTAAAACACTCCTTAATCTGAATATAATCAGGGTTGAGATTTAAATAAAAAGAGGAACTTCTAACCCTTTTTAAAATGAATTTTAAAAGAAGATAAAAGAATCAAGGGGAAAACTAAAGAGATGGCCCTATTTCCTACAGTTAAGCATGCCAATGAAAGGACAGAATATATGGGTGAAGAAAACTTCTCAGCAGGGTCAAATCCATAGGAGATTCTCATTGCTACTGGATCACGCTGTCCTCCAAAGACAGCCCGCTCAGATCAGCTTACCATAGTTTATGTACTTTATAAACTGAGCAAGATAAATAGTGTGTTAAGGCTTTATGGACTTGTTATGACAGCTAATTTCGTATCGCCTGACATAGTATCTGAGCACATGTACAGATGTTCGTTCATTTTCACTCCACTATAGATACTGTAAATTGAGTACCTCTGGAAGTCCAGCCATAACAGCTGACAAATATCCCTGCTACCTAGAAGAATCAAAGTTGTAAGTCACTGGACTTCAACCAGGAAAGTTAGCAGGGAATACAGGGGCCCATGCATCTTTTTAATGACTGTATTGCAGAAATCTAGTGTGGGTTTCCTATGACAGTCTACCTGGTGGCTCAGAGGACACCTAATGAATCAGCCATCACTTTAATTTAAGTGACGTAAGGCCTGACAAATGAGGGGCTGCTGGTATGCCTTTGAGTTATCAGCTCCTCTGTGAAACCACCCATTGTGACCCAAACCTTGTCTTTGTTTTCTCCTTTACTGTGATCCCGTCCTAATGTTAAAAGGGTCAAATAGCTGTTACTGAACACAATGGTACACAGTCCTTCCTAAAAGTGTCACATGGCACACGACCCTAGCATATTTTCCTGCTCTTGAAGCTGACCAACCATTCTAAAGGGATTGTTTCCCAAATGTTACTCTCTGCAAAACATGCCAGTATTTATTTGATTCTTATCCACGGGCTATTTATGACAGTTCATCCTTGATTTGAGGTTGATTAAAACATAAACGCCATGATAAAATGCCAGTTTTAAATCTTTTCCATTTATTAAAGGGAATGCAGGAGTATCTCATAGCCTGTACATCAATAATTCCATGTAGCTATTTGAACTGTTTATGATTTCCCATTTTCTTTATGATTCTTGATTCCCAATCAAGAATCTCATGATTCTTGGTTTTCTTGTGATATATTTTAAACATCTTTGAAAATAAAGAATTTTAAAGAATATAAATTATAGAACTCATTACATTACATATCTATATCATGTGCATTTTTGTTTGCTTTGAGTGTATGGCTTTAAAATGTTTATGTAATTTTAAAGAGTAAAACATTTTAAAGAGTGAAACAGTATTTTCAGATGCTTTTTCAGATTATCACGTCCACATCTGGTGTGTGTGTGAGGGTGTGTGGGGCTTTTTTACCCTCAGCTATAAACCAGAGGAAAGTAGTGATTAAGGTAATTGTGCTGTTGTGAGGTTTTTTTTTTGTTTTTCATTTATGTATATGTTTGTTGCTTGTTTTTATGTATATGTGTTATGTATATATTTGTTTTTAATGATGAATTGTGAAGAACAGAAACCAACACCAAAAAAGAATTGAGATTGTAAATTGAGCCTAGTATTTATATTATTGTGCATACAATGTGAATAAAGTAAATTTCTTGTCATCATGGTGCTTCCCTTTACTAGACAAACAATGAAAAATTAAACATATACTAAAATCTGAATTTCTTTAAAGACAAAGCAAGGTAAGATAACATAAAGAGAATATGGGCGACTTTTCGTAGAAGAGTAAAGGAGAATATATATGTGCACAAATGCAGAAAATAGTGAAAAAAAATTTTTTAAATATGAGTCACCTTTTTAAGCAACAACATTTAAAGATAGTATCTAAATTGCAAGTATCAGGGTTAATTTTACCTCTAACTGTGTCCCAATATAACACATAACCAAATAACACTTTAACATCCATCTCAAACTTTTTTTCCATTTCTAGTTTGCCAAAATTTGTGGAAGCATCCTTTTTGTCAATTTAGTAAGACAGTATTTCAACTAGGCAAAGAGGAGAGATGTATCTATATGCAGTTTCATCCATGCTACAGTTGATTTTATGCTGTTTTTTTCCTATTTCTTTTCTTACATTCCTGAGGAAATATTTTCAAAAAGAAACTTGGAAGGTTAAAATGATACCTCTATGTTGAGAACCAATGGAGATGTTGAAGTAGGTTTTTTTAATGGAGAAGAGAGATTGAAATGTTCTTTAGAGAAAGTGTTGACAGATAATGATAATGATGATAATGGTGGTGGTGGTAGTGGTGGTGGTGATGAAGATGATGATGATCGCAGAATCAACTAGAATGATGTTAAAGGGGACAAAAGGACCCAATAGAAAAGTTGGATATTATATGACATAAAAACAGAGATAATATTAGTCCTGAAGTTAAGGGACTCGGGTTCTAGCTCATGCTCTGCCTTTACTTAACCAAATGACTCTGGATTCTTCCCTTAAATTATCTGAGAATTGGATTTTCCTAATGTGGGCAAATGGGGTATATCAAGGCATGTTTTCCCCTCCCATAGGTGAGTAGTATATTTTATTATCTATGCAGTACTTTTCGCTGAGCTCAAAGATTTTTTCAGCTCTTATTTTAGATTGGGGGGGGTGCACGTGCAGATTTGTTACCTGGGTATACTGTGTGATGTTGAGGCTTGGGATACAAATAAACCAGTGACTCAGCTACTGAGCATAAGTACCCAAGAGTTGGTTTTTCACCCCTTTTCCCGCTCCCTCCCTCCCTCTCCCATCTAGTAGTCCCCAGTGTATGTTATTCCCATATTTATAGCTTTGAATACCCAATGGTTACCTCCTCCCGCTTGTAAGTGAGGACATGTAGTGTTTGGTTTTCTGTTCCTTTGTTAAGTTACTTAGGATAATGGCCTCTAGCTATATCCATGTTGCTGCAAAGAACATAATTTCATTTTTTGTTATGCTGAGCCCAAACTTAATTCCAGAATACAAGGTATATATTGTAAATTGAATAGATACACCCTTAAAGATGAAAACACATCAAGGATATTTTTGGTGGGGTGGTAAGAAGCAGAACATGTGAAATTGAAAGTATTCTAAGATTCAATTTTATATAAATGGCAGTATTTCTTTCTTCTTTTAAACTGAATAATATGTTATTTTTGATATACAGCACAATTTCTTCATTCATTCATCTGCCTATGGATACTTAGGCTGATTCTATATCTTGATCATTGTGAATAATGCTACCATGAACACAGCAGCGCAGATATCCTCAAGGGGGGCTGATTTTATTTTCTCTGGATATGTAACCAGAAGAATTCCTTGATAATATAATAGCCCTAAAAGAAAAATTAAGGAACTTCTATACTGTTTCCTTATACAATGGCCATTCCAATTTACATTCCCAACAGTGTAAGTGTTTTTTCTCCACACCCTCTCCATATACTTGTCTCTTCTCATTTTTACAATAGCCATGTTAACAGAGAAATGATATCTATTGTGATTTTACTTTAATTTGCATTGTCCTGATTATTAGTGATGTTGAACGCTTTTTCACATACTTGACCATTTTTATTTCTTCTTTTGAAAAATGTAAATTCAGGTCCTTCATCCATTTTTTAAATTGGATTATGTTTTATTTTTGCTATTGAGTTTTGTGAGTTTCTTATAAATTTTGAATGTTAACCTCTTAACGGATATATGGTTTACAAATACTTTTTTCCAATCTATAGCTACATTATATACCATGACAAGTAGGATTTATCTCTGGCACGCAAGGTTGGTTTAACTATGCAAATCAATCAATGTAATACACATATTAGCAGAATAAAGACAAAAATCACAGAATTTCAATAGATGCAGAAAAAAGAGTGACAAAATTCAACATATTTTCATAATAAAATCTCTAAAAAAATACATAAGACAATTTTCTTGATATAATAAAGGCCCTCATTTATGTAGAGCTTATTGTGAACAGCATAAAAAATTGGGAAAAAAACGAAATCATTTTCTCTATGATCTGATACAAGGCAAAGATACTCACTTTTTCTCTTCTTTTTAACATAGTACCAGAAGTACTAGAAAGAACACTCAGACAAAAAAAGAAATAAAAGGCATCTAGAAAAAAAGAAGTAAAATTAGGCCTGTTTACAGATTCCATGATTTCATAGGTAGAAAACTCTAAAGACTCCATGCATGCACACACACACACACATGCACACACATACACGAACTGTTAGAACTAGTAAATAAGTCCAGTAAGATAGCAGGACACAAAACTAACATACCAAAATCAATTGCATTTAATTACACTGATAAAAATATATCTGAAAAAATAAAGGAAACAATTCCATTTAGAATAGCATCAAAAAAGAATAAAATACCTAGGAATAAATTTAACAAAACAAGTTAAAGAACATTTACAGTGAAAACTATGAAACACTAATGAAATAAATTGAAGAAGTTACAAATAAATGAAAAGATAGCTCATGTTTATAGCTTAGAAGAATTAATATTGTTAAAATGACCATACAGCCATAGCAATATACAGATTCAGTGCAATCCCTATCAAAATCTTAATGGTATTTTTTAAAAATAGAAAAGGACAGTGCTAAAATTTTTATGGAACCACAAAAGACTCTGAATAGATAAAATAATCTTGACAGGAAAAAAAAGTTGGAGGCATCACGCATCACACTTACTGATTTCAACTTACATTACAGAGCTATGATAATCAAAACAATATTTTTTTTGGTGGTGGCATAAAAACAACACATGGACCAGTGAAACAAAGTAGAGAACCCAGAAATAAATCCAAGCATGTACAGTTAGCTAATTTTCACAAAGGCACCAAGAAGACACCATAAGGAAAGGATAATCTCTTCAGCAATGGTGTTGGGAAAACTGGATATCCGTACGCAAAAGAAGGAAGTTAACCCCTTACCTAACACCATACAGTAATGTCAAATCAAAAGTGAATTAAAAACCTGAATGTAAGACTTGAAACCATACAATTCCTGAAAGAAAGCCTAAGGGAAAAGCTTCCTAATATTGACCTTGGCAATAATTTTTTGGATATCACACCAAAACCACAGGTAACAAAAGTAAACCTGGACAAATGATCTGAAATCAAACTGAAATGCTTCTGCACAGCAAAGAAACCCATCAACAAAATTAGAAATTCCAAATGCTCTTTAAAGGTTCTCAAACATTAGAGTAATTGAAAGATTAATCTGAATCCTATTTATACTTAGCCCATAATCGATTCCATTGAAATATAAAATAACTAAAACCTTAAACTGTGATTAAGATAACCCTTCCCTACTACATCTTCTGACCTTATTACTTATATTCCTATTTCTCCGTTGTCATATTTAATAATTATTTCTGTTCTATAACCGTAATTTCCATCATGCTCTTTCTTTAGTTTTATGTTTAAGTTGATTCATCTTTTCTCCAACTTTTTTACTCACTTATTGGCAAGTGGGAATTAGCGAATATGTATTTTATTTTAAAAAACTCTTGCAACCTATATCCTTTGAGTTCCTAAAGTTAAAATATATGCATATGTTCCTCGTATTTGAACAACCATTTGGCTTGTTACTTTTTGCTATATTTACTTTTTAACATTTTGTTTTTTAATAATTATAGACTCAGAGGACATCTCAAAAATAGTCTACAGAGTCCCTCGAGCCATTCACCCAGTTTCTCCCAATGAGGACATCTTACATTAATCTGGAAAAAGATCAAAGCTGGGATGCTGGCATTGGCACAATACAGTTAACTGGAGTACAGTCTTTATTCAGTTGTTACCAGTTTTTCATGCATATATTTGTGTGTGTGTGTGTGCAGTTATATGCAATTTGATCCTGAGTGTTAGAACCACCACCATCGGTAGACAGAGATGAGTCATTGCTTTAGACTAGCGGTCCCCAAGCTTCTTGGCACCAGGGACTGGATACGTGGAATATGATTTTTCTATGGACAGGGGTGGCAGAGATGGTTTTTCAAGACGAAACTGTTCCACCTCAAACCATCAGGCATTAGTTAGATTCTCATAAGGAATGTGCAACCTAGATCCTTCACATGCACAGTTCACAGTAGGGTGTGCACTCCTGTGATAATCAAACGCCACAGCTAATCAGACTGGAGGTGGAGCTCAGGTGGGAATGCTCGCTCACCTGTCGCTCAGCCAGTTCCCAACAGGCCACAGACCAGTACAACTCCATAGCCTCGGGGATTGGAGACCCATGCTTTAGAGGATCTCCCACTGCTGCCAGTCATATCTCCATCCCTGTTCCCTGGCAATTACTCATGTGTTCTCAATCTCTATATCCTTCTTATTCCAACAAAATTATATAAATGGGCTCATGTGGCATATACAACTTGAGACTGACTTTTTCACTAAGCATAATTCCCTGGATATTAGGTGTTACCAGTACCAGAGGTTTCTTCCTTTCCATTGCTGAGTAGTTTTCCATGGTATGGAGGGCCTATGCATTGCTTAACCATTCAGTCACTGAAAGACAACTTGATATTTTCCGGTTGAGGGCTATTCTAAATAAAGCTGCTATGACCATTCATAGATAGATTTCCTTCTTTAGAAGAAATCTTTCTTTAGAACAAGTGTCCAAAACTGCAAATGCTGGGTTGTGTAACAAGCATTTTTTAATTAAACATCTGACAAACTGTTTTCTGGAATGGCTTTGTCACTTTCCATTTCCACAAGCAGCGCAGGAGTGAGCTAGTGACCCTGCAGCTTCGCCAGCAGTGGGTATTTTCACCTTGCTGGCAGGTGTGTCCTGGTATTTCAGAGTGTCTCTAATTTATATTTCCTTGGTGACTAAAGATATTGGGCATCTTTTCACACGCTCTGTAGCGAAATGACTGTACCTATTGCCAAATTTCTAATTGGGTAGTGCGTTGTAATTGTTATTGTTCTATACTTCAGAGTTTTGAGAGTTCTTTAAGTTCTTTATATATTCTACATACAAATTCATTGACAGATCTGTTGTTCACAAGTATTTTCTCCAAGCTGTTACTTGTTTTTTCATCCTTTTTATGGTCCTTTGGAGAACAAACATATCTTAATTTTGAAGTTCAATTTAGCAATTTTTTAATGTATGGATCATGCTGTTACTGTCACATCCTAGAATTCTTCACCTAGTGCAAGTGAAAATTTCCAAAATTGCTTTAGTTTTAATTGTTCTAGGCCCTTTGCCTTTCTATGCAAAGTCCAGAATAAGCTTATCTATCGCTACGAAAAAAGTTCTTGCTGGGGTTTTAATAGGCATTGCATTAAACCTGTAGATAAATTTAGGGAGAATTCACATCTTTAATATGTTGAGTCTTCCAGTTTATGGACCCTGCATGTTTCCTATCTATTTAGATCTTGGACTTCATCAGTGTTTTATAATTTTCAGCACTCAGACCTTTTACATGTTTGGTGTGATTCATAGTTAAGTATTTCATTGCATTTATTTTTCATCATCTTTATTTCATACAGGAAGAAGATGACACTCAGGTAACTGGAAGTGAAGTTCCAGTTAAAACTCTGCTTTTCAGACACAAAGGCTGCCATTCCCCCTCTGCCTGGTCGCCACTCCCTCAGGAAAGCATTTGTAATTGTAAAGCATCACTTTACCTGGGGAAAACTCCAGGCACTGAGGCAAGCTAGTGCATAGTCGTGTGCACCGGCTGTTTTGAGTGGGGAGGGGGCTACAGAACGTGGCGGCCTTGAGTAGCGTCTCTGAACAACAGCCGTGGGCTCGCCCTCACCTTTCACAACCTCTTCATTTCATCCTCACTTAGGAACCGCAGACTTCCTAGAAATATCTGGGTTGTCCTTAGGGTTTCTGTCAGTGGCCAAAGAGGCCATAGGTTTTACAATAGAATGAAGGCAACTTGAAGGACACAAGGCATCAGTCTCCAGTCTCCTTAAATGTTCTCTTTGAATTCAGAGACACTTAAACCAGAGAGAAGGATGATTTCACAACTCTTGTAAGGTACCGCGTGCCTATGCTTGGTTTGAGTAGCCATTCGGATATGGAATTTTCACTTTCATCAGCAGTTTACTTGTGCAGAACACATGTCCTGAAGGGCTTCAGGGTGTCCGGAAGTTGAGGTGCAACATGTTGCAGGGACCAGGGCGTCATGAGTGAGGGAGACACAAATCTCTGCACCCCGTGGGGTCATCCACACGGCCTGTGACGCAGAGATGGCTCTGCAGCCTGAGAGTCCACTCCCTGACAACCACAGGGATACGGAATAGAGAATCACACATGTGTGAGAGTACGTGTACATTCATATATGTAATTTTTGTCTGATTTGTGGTTCACTAGTTTTTATTTGAATTCCTTTCTCTATTTTATAATTACACTAGCTCTAATCTTTCCTTGTGGACGTGAAACCTGACCCTCTCAGTACTAATTAGAGATGTCTAATGGGAAAAACCACACATTCTACCAGTGTCCACCACAATAAGCCTTTCCAGTAATTGATGTACTCCAGTGGGTCACATTTCATTACATGAGGTGACTTCATAAACCGATTTGACAGGTTATGTGACCACATGATTCATCAACTTCACAACCAGGTTTGGGTGGCAACTGGCGGAGCAGCAATGCAAGTCGCCTTAAAGGGGGTGAGTAGGAAAGAGTAATTTGCATTATTTCATAAATAGTTAAATACTTTGATATCTACACCAGGAAAAAATACACCTGCAGCTCACATTCTATATCAGTACATAAAATGGAGCCTTGTGTATCACACATCAACTAGGAATACGGAAATATTTTAGAAAGATATTCCATTTCCTACGGACTTTGGGAAAAAGCAAATGCTCACTCCCTAATTCTCAGTGAAGACTCTTGGTAGGACTTTCATTATGTAGAAGACTAAGACGGCAAAAAATCTTCACATCCTCTTTGTAAATCTCCTCAGTCTCCTCTGTTAAGGAAAATATGCCCACATTACTACTTACAAAGTAATTCTATATGGGAAAAACAGATAATATTCATGCTAATCATCATGTTGTGAAATTTGATTATTGGTATTTTGAATTGATAAATTGGATTTTGGTACTTTTTTTGAAATCTGAAATCAATGTAGATGAATAATTATAATAAAAAAAGATGTATTTTCCAGTTTGAATATATTTTAAAATTAAGTTTCCCTAATAAAGAAATACACTCAGGATTCTATATCGTCTAAAGGTAACATAATGCTATCAATTAAAATGGTTTTTATTACTTATTTTATAGATAACTTTTTAGGTGACACATTCCAGATATCATTTGTTCTACTCAGTGATATTTACCAGTTAGTTGAGGTCTGATGAACAGATTTAGGCGATCGAAAATTTGGAGCAATATGCTATTTAAAAAAGATCTAGGATGTTTGTGTGTGTATGAAAAACCATTCTTTTCTTGAGCACCCTTGACATAAAAGATAGATGATGTAGAAAATGTCCCAAAAGTCAGACACATTGGAAAAAAAAGAACAAACAGGAAAATGCCTGAATCCCCCACAGATGCTGCCAATTTTCCAATCCCTGGATGCAGTTCCATAATGCAATGAATTTCATCACAGCATTCCACCTAGGATATGAGTGCCTTGGAAGTATAATGAATCTGGTGTGATGTGGCTCCAGCCCCCAACCCTGAACCACCAGGAGACTCCTGGAGTCTAATTGATGCACCACAACTCATGAGCCTGATCCCTGTCTCTGCATGAGAAGTAAACTCTTTGTGTTCTCTTTGATTTCTAGTACTGCTGTCAGAAGATGGCCCTCTAATTTGATGTTAGGAGCTCAGCTGTTTCAGGGTGGTTCCCTCCCTCCAGCACCCTCAGATGCATTCCTATTCATTTTCCCCTGTTTTGGGGGATGGTTCCGTCTCTCCAGTACCCTCTGATGCATTCCTATCCATAATTCCCTGTTTTGGGGGTGGTTCCATCCCCCAGCACCCTCTGCATTCCTATTCATCATCTTCTAATCTTCTCCACACTCACATTGTTCTCTGAAGATTTTTTGCTCCTGCTTTTCCTCTCTGTCCCTGTTTCTCTTGTCCTAGGCAGCCTCAAAATTCCCAGTCTCCATCACACCAGTCAACCACGTGTAGCTGAGTCACACACTGCACGTTTACGTCTGGCTTAGAATCCTGCCACCACTCTAATCTTTCACCAGCACGTGCATTCATTGACCTCAGCCTCCCATTTGTCATCATGTCTTCTCTCTCTCCCATTATGCCTGTTGTTTGACCTCACTGAGGCTTACGTCACACACCTATGAGAGTATACATTCAACCCAGTGCCTCTGTTGTACCTACTCTGGAAAATGACACTGTGTTTCATGTAATAAGTCTGCTGAGGAGCACCCACCTATTTTGCCATATTGCCATCCCATTGTTTCCACTCATCAAATGCCAGCCCTTGATGATTTCATGTGCCTGCTTTCTCTAGGCAACACCAAAAATTCCAAAAAAATCACACAATTGCACAGATTGGTGCCTTTGAAATTCTTGATCTCCACTCTAAACTGGACGATTATCAATAATATTATCTGTTGACATTTATATATTTCCCTTGACAAATCCCACTCTCAAAAGCTAATTCAAAACTTTCTTCTTTCTTAAGACTTCACACATGACTACCTTACTAATTGGTCTAAGAAAGTCATGTCTTCTCAGAGTGTATAGAACTGTCGAGAGTTTTGGACAGAAGATGGAAGTGTGAAACATCTTTATCTACCTGAATGGCAAAAGAAGATTAAAGAAAAAAAAAAAAAACTTTTAAGAGAGAGGGGTGTGAAACACAGACACGAATCTCTACAAATGTCACGTAAAATAAAGAGCTACTCAAATCGCTGGGCCCAGGAAGGTGTCATCCACACTGACTGTGTGCAAAGATGAGCTTCAAAA
The DNA here is from genome assembly GCF_000951045.1 of Mandrillus leucophaeus. Lineage (NCBI taxonomy): Eukaryota > Metazoa > Chordata > Mammalia > Primates > Cercopithecidae > Mandrillus > Mandrillus leucophaeus. Next base: position 2,759,879 of record NW_012109696.1, on the reverse strand, counting down.
ACAAGGCCGACGCCATGCCACACTTCTGATAAGAAACCAAAGCTGGGCAAGAGGAGGAGTAACTGCACGCATACACTATGTCTCAGAAAAGCCAACAGGAAGAGTGCAGGAAGACAAATAAATGTACATGGGTGTCAGCTTGACCAAAACTGATGAGGGATGAATGACAAGTGATCCCATAGAAATCTGCCTCCTTACAAACCACACGTGTCTCCAGCTCAGCAAGCAGCCTGGAATGCAGAACAGTAAGTGGAGACATGTTCCAGACCAAGGAAGGCAACAGGTTTCATGAGAAATCGACCTGAGTCAACATACCTAAATTAAAATTTCCTCTGGCCTACGGCAGGCCTCACTCTGTTCCTCCCTGCCTAATTCTTTAAAAATATCCAGATACGACTTTACATTCAAAATCATGAAAAAAGTAAAAAGGAAACTGGAGTGAGTATACGTAAAGACAGAATAAGAAGAGTCAACAATCTCAGAATCAGTGTGTGAGCAGAGGGGCACTGAGGAAACTCACAACGATTTGGAAAATAAATTTTAAAAGGATTAATTTAAAACCATGAATAGAGTGAAAATAATTTTCAGTAGAGCCAAAGCAGATTCAACCTCCTTGACCCAGATATGATAACTCAAGTTGTAGATGTTTCTGAGCTAAGATTCCCATTTCTAGAAACAAGCATTAGGAGCCCTGAAAGAGAGAATACAACGAACAACTCATCGGAGTGATAAGAAGAGGAGATGAAAAGATATATGGCCTTACAAATTATGTAACTGAGGTTCCAGTTAAAGTTTCCTCGCCAGTATTATGGCGAGGAAACAAAAGATGTCATGATTCTTCTTATAAAACCAACATAATCATGATACCAGAACCTGTCAAGGACACACACACACACACACACACACCGACCATCACCGCAACAACCAATAGAACAACCTCACTGCAAATATCAGTGTAAAATTCCTCAGTAAATTATTAATAGGGACAATTAAGCAGTGCTTCCAATAACTAATGCGGTTCATGGATAAAAACATTCAATTATATGTATTTATTAACTAATCAATTAAATGTTAACTTAAAGTAATATAAATCATTGCAACTGATGGTAGTGTGGTATTCAGTAACATTTAACATTAATTTATGATTAAACAAAAATATTCTTAAAATGAACATATAAATATCTTTCGAAATACAAAAATGTATGGCCAAATGTGTAAGCAGATGCATCTTGAAAGATAAGAGCTGTGTTCTATACTGAGCAATAGCTTCTAGTTATCCTTTAGCTAATCTAGCCGTGGTCAGACCCCAGAGAAGTAGCAGCATGGAGGGTTCATTTTAGCCCTTACTACAGACAAGAGCTCGAAATACAAAGTCAGAGTAAGTCCCATTTCAACAAATCGGAGCTCACACCATATTGTCTCCAGGAAGTAGGCACACTAAAGAGTAAAAGCAGAAAGATGTACAAAAGGAACCCCCAGGGATTCATGGCCTTGACCCATCCACAGCTATCAAGGAACCCTTGGGAGAGCCTGCGAAAGGACACCCCAGGTAATGCTGAGGATCTTACAGAAGAAAAGAATCATCCTGACTTCCTGCCAGGATGCTGGGAGGAAGCTGCTGGGGTGACCCTGACATCCACAGGGATCAGCTGTCACGCAGGGGAAATGACGACGAGAAAGAGTGGACAGAGGGTTCCTGGGATCCTTCCCTCACAGACATCACTGAGTGTTGCAGAGGGTCCCTCCTTCTTCACAGGCGGAGAGAGAAGGTAACGACCACCACAGGAAGGCTATCAACACCAGGAAGGGAGCACCCATGTGCATTGGGCTTGCGGTGTGCCAGGCACAGTTGGAAATATTTTACATACAATAATTTACTTTTAAAAGCAGGACTTTGAGCTGGTCTTATTTTCATTTTCATTTTACAGACTCATGCCTTCTATGTGGTCATGCACTGTGATAACGCATGCTTTTCGTCATTCCTCTTGGCCCATGGCCTCCTCAACATGCATTCTATGCATACCTTTATCGCCTACTTTCTCTGAGTATTTTCTAGTTCAGCTTCTCAAAATAGATACACGTTGGCACATCTCCTCTGTGTGTGCCAGCCCAGATCATGGACATGGGCCAGTCCATGGTCTGGCTGCCCTGGGTTCAAGTCTGTTCCAATCAACAAAGGACTGGAGCGTTAGTCTTGGAATAAAAGGAGGCAGTCTAGGTCTTCTCCGTCAACAGGGCAGTGGGAAAAATGGTCACCCCATCTGGCACAGCCCACGCAGACTATTTTAAAGATGAGGAAGGTAATACAGAGAGAAGAAGCAATAGGTGAAAAGTCATCACTAACTCACAAACTGGGTTTCAGCATATTGAAAACTATAGAGTCGTTATCTGAACTAGATGTCTAAAACAGATGACCATTTTCCACTGTGACATTTTGACATTCCTTAACCCCCTTCTGGCTCATCTCTCCTTAACAGTTTATGATTTATAACACTGTAGTATCTATTTTTTAAATAAATCTGAAGTAGCAACATAGGCTTCTAACTCTGAATCATGTAAAAGGTAGCTGTTGGAGGCTATGAAGAAATACTTTGGCCGGGCTAGTTGGCTCACACCTGTAATCCCAGCACTTTGGGAGGCTGAGGCGGGCAGATCACCTGAGGTCAGGAGTTTGAGATCAGCCTGACCAACATGGAGAAACCCTGTCTCTACTAAAAATATAAAAAAATAGCTGGATATGGTGGCGCATGCCTGTAATCCCAGCTAGTAGGGAGGCTGAGGCAGGAGAATTGCTTGAACCTGGGAGGCAGAGGTTGCGGTGAGTCAAGATCACACCATTGCACTGCAGACTGGGCAACAAGAGCGAAACTCCATCTCAAAAAAAAAAAAAAAAGAAAAAGAAAAAAGAAAAAAAAAAGACTTTACACTCAGCATTGCTTTGCTCCCTAAAAGAGAAAAGAGAGTTTTCATACACCTACACCCACCTGCCACATCAAATACTGTCAGAAAACACAGTCTGATTTTTACTCAATAGTTTGAAGAAAGAAATAAATTTTAGTAACATAAAGGTTTCAGTTGAGTTAATTTAATTTACAAATGATTTACCAAGTTTAGAAGGATATTCTGTCTTCAACTAGTTTAGTTACTCCTAGGAGACAGCTAATTTAAATGTATAAATTGACTTAAAAACAGTATTAGATAAGTTTATCTGTTTTCTATATAGCTGTCAACTGGTCAATTCATATTCAGTAGTTGATCTAAGTGAGAAAATAACTAGCAAATAAAATCCCCTTATCCAATTCCAATTAGGCTTTTAGATTAGCAACATTCTTGGAGATCTCCTTGTTAAGAACACTGTGAATACAATATAAAGTTCTACGTAGGCAGTCTCTGAGAGGATACATTCTCATCTTGAGTATTTTAGGAAATTGAGACTGTCTTATATATAAGGAAACCAAAAAATATTTAAAGAAACTGCTTTCTAGATAACCCTTTATTCTCATTTATTTGAGAATACAGAGGGTCCATGTGATAGGAATTATACTAATAATTATTCAATCTCTTCTGGCATTTCCTTATGAGTTATTCAAATGAAATCATAAATGAATTAAATAAATTATGCGAAAGTAATAGCAGTCTCTCAAAATATTTTATCTCTGAATGAGAGTAAATCATTTCAAAAAATTTAGCCAACATCTTTGAAAAATGTTACACCTTGTCTCCTTCTAAAAATCCAGGCAATTTCCATTTAAAGAACTGTTAAATGTAAAATTATTTCAAAAAGAGGACCCTGGAGATAACTTTTTAAGTTGAACACATACTGTATGTTTAATTTGTGTATATATTAAGAGACACAACCAATTTATTTATTTATTTATTTATTTATTTTGGAAGAAACTGCAGACACACCTCATGCACACAGACGGAGCTCTAATTGATTTGTGCTTGTTCTCAATTTAAAACGTCTTTAAAATCAACAGCAGCACATTCCAAAGTTTAGCTTGGAGTGCCCTCTGCTGTTCTTAAGACAATAATGCAAACACAGGTTAAATTTATTTTTCCATTTAAAAGTTACTTAAACTAAGCAAATTGTTGATAGCCTTATAACTTTTATCATATAATCACGAATGTATGCTTTATACAGGGTCCTTGGAAAAGTGATTGCTTAGTGAATTATAACATATCTAATTAAAAAGTCTTCCCAGATAGATGACAGGTAGATAGATGATGATGATAATAGACAGATAGAAAGATAGGTGATAGTTACATAGAAGAAAGATAGATGGATAGATACTGAGATAGATTTGTATTACGAAATCCATAGATCCAAGCTTACATCTCCAATTTTTGATACTAACATAATGTAGCATGGGATTTAATTGTGTCCCCTTAAAAATGCATATACTGAAGTTCTAACCCCCAGTACCTCAGAATGTGACCTTATTTTGAAGCAGGTTCATTGCAGCTGTAATTACTTAAGATGAGGTCATACTGTAGTAGCATGGGCCCTAATCTGATATGTCTGGTGTCCTTACAAAAAGGGGAAATTTAAACACAGAGACACACAGAGAAGCACACAGAGAGAATACCACAGAAGGCCGAGGACAGAGGGGATGTGCCTACAAACCAAGGAATAGCAAGGATTGCCAGTGAACCCCAATGACAGGGTAGGGGCCTGGAGCAGATTCTCCCTCACAGCCTCAGAAGGAACCTGCTGCCATCTTGATTTTGGACTTCTGGCCTTTAGAACTGTGAGATAATACATTTCTGTTGTTCTAAACCACCAAATTTGTGATACCTGGCAATGCCAGCCCTGGGAAAATAATACCAATGCAAAGTTAGAAATGCAAAATTAGTGTCACATTATGATTGAGAGGATTTGAAGCCCAGTGCAACAAATCCACGCGATGGTGCCAGGGGTGAGCCAGAAGCTCTGCAGCTGCTGCCTGCAGGGATGCTCTACAGTCCTGCTGGGTTGGGTCCTCATCACCACTAAGGACAAGTGGACACTCAAAGACACAGGTGAGTTGGTTGGAAGGGGCTGATCTTGAATTGAAACACGGATGTGGCTGATCACTGAAACTGTGCCTTTTCTGCAGGCCCATGATAATTCTACTAGCTCATGTGCAGGTACACATTCACATGCATGCATGCAGACACATGCACATACGCACGCAAACACACACACACAGTTACACACACAGCTGGGTGATCAGAAAAGCCAGAGCTTAAATTTATGTCTCGATGAGAACAATTGCCATGTATCTGTTGCAGCCATTTCAGTTTCTAGCAGTAGAAACACCCATTGCCTTATTTACAGCTGGGGTATTTTATACGTCACTTCTGCCCAGAAACTCTTCTCACAGCAGATGAAATTGCAGATGTGAAGATTGTGATAGTCATGAGGTTGCTTCCTAATTTTGATATGAATATATCAGTGGATATTTGGAGTTTATAAGTTCCCTACGGCTGCCTACAAAAATCAAATCACTTAAAACCACACATTTAGGGTTGCACAGTTCCTGTTATTCATGATTAAATACTGCTGCAATACATTACGTATGTGCTATGTGTATATATACGTATATATATACACACACACACATATGTGCTATATATATGCACTACAGGTATTATGTATTAAAATAGTATTTATAATCATAAATGTGTGTATATGTATTAGTCCGTTCTCACGCTGCTATAAAGAACTACCTGAGACTGGGTAATTCATGAAGAAAAGAGGTTTAATTGACTCAGTTCTGAAGGCTTAACAGGAAGCATGGCTGGGAGGCCTCAAGAAACTTACACTATGGAGGAAGGTGAAGGGGATGCAAGAACCTTCTTCACATGGTGTCAGGAGAGAGAGAGAGCTAGGGGGAAGTGCCACACACTTTTCAACCATCAGATCTCGTGAGAACTCACTCACTATCATGAGAACAGAAAGGGAAAGATTCACCCCCATGATCCAATCACCTCCTACCAGGTCCTTCCTCCAATTCAACATGAGATTTGAGCAGGCACACAAATCCAAACCATATCATTCCTCCCCTGGCCCCTCCCAAATTTCATGTCCTTCTCATATTGCAAATTACAATGATCTTCTCTTAACAGTCCCCCATTCTTAACTCACTTCAGCATGAACTCAAAAGTCCAAGGTCCAAAGTCCCGTTTGAGACAAAGTAAGTCCCTTCCACCTATGAGCCTATAAAATCAAAACAAGTTAGTTACTTCCAAGATACAATGAGAGTACAGGCATTGGATAAATGCTCACACCTCAAATAGGTGAAATTGGTCAAAACAAAGGGCTACAAGGCCCCATGCAAGTTAGAAAACCAGCAGAGCAGTCTTTAAATCTTAAAGCTCCAAAATAATCTCCTTTGACTCCATGTCTCACATCCAGGACATGCTGTTGCAAAAGGTTGGCTCCCAAGGCCTTAGGCAGCTCCACCCCTGTGGCTCTGCAGGGTATGGCCCCCAGGGCTGCTGTCATAGGCTGGTGTTGAGTGCCTGGGACTTTTCTAGGCACACAGTGCAAAGTGTTGATGGATCTGTCATTCTGGGGCCTGGAGGACGGTAGACCTCTTCTCACAGCTCCACTAGGCAGTGCCCCAGGGGGGACTCTGTGTGGAGACTCCAACCCCACATTTCCCTATCACACTCCCCTAGCACAGGTTCTCCACGAGGGCCCTGCCCCTGCAGCAGACTTTGCCCTGAACATCCAGGCATTTCCATACATCCTCTGAAATCTAGGCAGAGGCTCCAAAACCTCAGTTCTTACCTTTTGCACACCTGCAGGTCCAACACTATGTGGAAGCTGTCAAGGCTTGGAGTTTATACCCACTGAAGCAACAGCCCAGGCTGTACCTTGGCCCTGTTTAACCACGGCTGAAGCTGGAGCCGCTGGGACACAAGGCACCATGACATGTGGCCACACAGAGCAGCTGGATCCTGGGTGTGGCTCACAAAACCATTCTTCCCCCCTAAGCCTCTAAGCCTGTGATGGGAGGGACTGTCACAGCAGTTTCTGACATGCCTTGAAGACATTTTCCCCATTGTCTAGGCAATTCACATTCTGTTTCTCTTTACTTATGCACATTTCTGCAGCAGGCTTGAATTTCTCCCTGGAAAATGGGTTTTTATTTTCTACTACATGGTCAGGCTGCAAATTTTCCAAACTTTTATGTTCTGCTCCCTGTTTAATGGTAAGTTCTAGCTTCAGAGTATCTCTTTGTTCATGCATACAATCATACTCTTTTAGAAACAGCCAGGTCACATCTTGAGTGCTTTGCTGCCTAGAAATTCTAGAAATTTCTTCTGCCAGGTACCCTAAATCATCTTTCTCAAGTTTAAAGTTCCACAGATCTCTAGGGCAGGGGCGAAATACCATCAACCTCTTTGCTAAAGCATAGTAAGAGTGACCTTTACTCTAGTTCCCAGTAAGTTCGTCATCTCCATCTGAGACCAACACAGCCTGGACTTCATTGTGCATATTACTATCAGAATTTTGGTCAAAACTATTCAACACGTCTCTAAGAAATTCCAAACCTTCTCACATTTTCCTGTCTTCTTCTGAGCCCTGCAAGCTGTTTCAACCTCTCCCCATTACTCAGCTCCAAAGTCCCCCACTCTTCTGGCAACGATTTTCTGTGTTAGTTCGTTCTCACACTGCTATAAAGAACTATCTGAGACTGGGTAATTTATGAAGAAAATAGGTTTAATTGATTCATGGTTCTGTGGGCCTAACAGGAAACATTACTAGGAGACCTCAAAAACTTAAAATCATGGCAGAAGTCAAATAGAAAGCAAGCACCTTCTTCACATGGCAGCAGAAGAGAGAGAGTGAGGGAGAAGTGCCACACACTTTTAAACCACCAGATCTCATGGGAACTCTCTCACTGTCACAAGAGCTGCAAGGGGGAAATCCACCCCATGACCCAATCACCTCCCACCAGGACCGTCCTCAAATTCGACGTGAGATTTGAGCAGGGACACACATTCAAACCATTATCAGTATAAATTGTAGATATTAGGTTATGTGAGTGAGCATCTATGAAGAAAATTTCTTGACAGGACATTGCTAGCAAAAGCATGTGTGCCTTTTAATTATTGGAAGTTAATAACAAAGAATTCTCCTGAAGGCTGTGATAATTTCTACTCACTTCGACCATACATGAGAGTGTCATCAGAAGCAAAAATTGACAAATGAGATCTATTAAAGCTAAAGACCTTCTGTATAGCAAAAGAAACTATTAATAGAGTAAACAATCTACAGAACGGGAGAAAATTTTGGGAAACGATACATCTGAAAAGGTCTAATATCCAGCATCTATAAGGAACTTAAACAAATTTACAAGAATAAAACAAACCGGCCCATTAAAAAGCGGTCAAAGAACATGAACAGACACTTTACAAATGAATACAGACATGCAGCCAAAAAGCATAAGAAAAAAAAGCTTAACGTGACTGGTTATTAGAGAAATGCAAATCAAACCACAATGAGATACCATCTCATACAAGTCAAAATGGATATTATTAAAAAGTCAAAAAACAACAGATGCTGGTGAGGTTGTGGAGAAAAGGGGAATACTTATATATTGTTGATGGACGTGTAAGTTAGTTCAACCATTGTGAAAAGCAGTATGGCCATTTCTTAAAGAGCTAAAAGCAGAAATACTTTTCAACCCAGAAATCCAATTAGGGAGCATATATCCAGATAAATAAAAATCATTCTACCATAATGACAAATAGACATGAATGTTCATAGCAGCACTCTTCACAACAGTAGAGACAGGGAATCAGCTTAAATGCCCATCAGTGACAGAGAAAATAAAGGAAATGTGGTACATATATACCATAGAATACTACACAGCCATAAAAAAATAAAAAGAATGAGATTATGTCCTTTGCAGGAACATGGATGGAGCTGGAGGACATTACCCATAGCAAACTAACCCAGGAACAGAAACCAAATATTGCATACTCTCACTTATAAGGGGGAGCTAAATGATGAGAACACATGGACACAAAGAAGGGAACAACAGAAACTGGGGCTTCCTTGAGGGTGGAGGATGGGAGAAGGCAGAGAATCAAAAAAAATAACCACTGGTATTTGTCTTAATACCTGAGTGACAAAATAATCTTCACAATAAACCCCCTGTGACATGAGTTTATCTGTACCACAAACCTGCACATGTATCCATGGACTAAAATAAAAGTTTAAAAAAATATGTCCCAAAAGTAAAGTTCAAAGAGGTGGGTATGGAAGCGAGCTGAGAGGCACGCGTGTGGGTGGTTTTGGTCCATCTCAATGAAGCCAAGCGGGACCTACGTTTCCAGACTCCCCCTCCAGATAGGGCTGAACACAAGCACTTAGAAGGCAGGGCGGCTGCTGAAGGTGGGTGCTGGGCCTGGTGCTTGTTGTAGCTGGCCTGCAGTCTCCTTGTCTACATGGGCAGCGGTCAGTGCCACACAACCCAGCACCCACTCCATGACCTTCTTGTGCCTCCCCAAGGCCTGAACGTGTGTGCAGAGGGAGCTTGTTATTTGTTTCCACTCCTCCCGGGATAACCACTGACCCTTTACCATCTACAGACCCTATTCTTGGGCTCCCTCTGGCTGTCGCGCCGTCACCTACCCTATTGGGTCCCCTACTTCCCGCATTTGTCCACACTGAACCTTCCTCAAAGGCGCCGTGTTCCCTCTCACCTCAGCACCTTCCAAATTTCAAATCCTCCACACACAAAAAAGAGAATATGTGCCTTGTAATTATAACCCTGCTAGAATGATTACTTGACTAAGGTTCACTTTACTCCCAGCCTGTAAACTTGAGGTCAGCTTATTCGTACTTAAATGGTAGCACTGGCTTCCATGCTGGGCCTGCTGTCAGTAGGTATCTGGGGAATAGGGAGTAAACCAGCAAGTTCTACGTTCTGAAAATCCGCTCGAGTGCCCACGTTAGCTGGAAAGGTTTAGGGAAATAAATTACTGTCTTAGTTCATTAGGGTTGCCATAACGAAATACCAAAAAGAGTGGTTTATAAACAACAAAAATTCATTGCTCACAGTTCTGGAGCCTGCAAGTCTAACATCAAGGCAGGAGCAGATTCAGCGCCTGGTGGGGGCTTCCTGGTTCATAGATGGTGGCTGTCTTCTCTCTGTGCCCTCACGTAGCAGAAGCAGCAAGGGCGTTCTCTGGTCTCTTTAATATGAGCAATAGTCCACGTACAACGGTGCCGCCCTCACGACCTCCGGTGCGCGAGGAGGGTTCCGGCCTCAGGACCTCCCGTGCG
>NW_012109696.1:2743611-2748799 GCF_000951045.1 Mandrillus leucophaeus | reverse complement strand
CGAGAGTTCCGCCCTCATGACCTTGTCACCTCCCAGAGGCCCTGCCTAATAGCCCCATCACCTTGCCGGTGAGGATTTCAACAGATGAATTTGGGTGGGCGGGGCGGGTGTAAACATTCCGATCGCAGCAGCCACCCACCTATCATCTTGGTCTGGGGTGTGGCAGGCATTGCCAGGGCTCAGCCAAAGCCAGGCTCCAGCTGCTTGTGGAGATAACAAAGGCTTCTGTGGCTTCATCTACTTCATTGTGACGAGGTCGAGGCTCTAAGGGGCCAAGTGGATGATTTAGCTTAACAGCTAAATGGTGTTCTGGGAGAAAGGGACTGAGGCTGCCGTGGACAGTGACCATCTCGGGCTTCGAAGTGTCTATTCCAGTTTCCTAAGTGCTCACCCTTGTCCTGGAGTGAAATGATCCTCCCACCACGCCCACAGCCCACGGTGGAGGGGTCACTCCCGGCACCTCCTCCCGCAATTGAATTACGAGGGTTCCCAGGCCGAGTCCACTCCGCGGCTTTGTGAGAGGGTGGATGTGGGCAGAGCTCAGCCGCCAGCGCCCGCTCTCCCAGGACCCTTAGTATTGGCAGCAGTGGGAGAACCGTAAGACTGGCTGGAGGCGTAGGTGCAATCCTCCGTATAAATCTCAGCTGTCCTCTTCAGTCAATTGTGTGTGCCTGCTGCACCTTTCCTGGCAAGGCCGGTTCCCACACCCTGCCTCCTGCCCCCGTTAGCCAGAGACCCTTTTCATTTAACTTCTTAGGACAATGTGAAGTCAACGTCTAATGGACCCGAGTTCAGGCAAGACACACACCAGTTGGTCCAGGGAAGAACCTCAAGGTGAAGCAGTAGTGAGTGTCCAAGCAACTCACAGCCTAACCTCAGGGGTCTGACTCCGGGGCTGCTTTTGCCACGGCTCCTGGCTGGCGATGGGGCTGTCTGCGTGTTAGTCAACCATGCATTGCAGATGCACTTTGAGGGAAAATTAATGTACCTGGGTACTTATGGGACTCCCTGCATCAGTGGGGTATAATTGAAATAGCCAGGACATCAAAAAGCTGGAACACTGGGAGCCTGGCCCTAGGATGGCGGAGGCCTCAGCACAGCCCCCAGCCGGTTGCAAAGAGGCTTCCTATGCTTTCCTTTCCTTGCCACTGCGGAAGTGTTAGGGAACAGGAAGACCAGGGCATTGCCAAGTGAATAATAACAACCATGTGTGCACTATTCACGATATCCCAGGCTCAGTGAGAGCTGCCTTTTACTCAGGATCTCATGTGATGCTGAAAACAATCACGAAGTTTAGAAGCCTGTGCAGACGAAGGGATGTGCTGTTTCCCTGTTGATCCAAACTGCATGCTGACCTGTTCCTGCCAGGGCTGCCCTCTTCCTGCTTCGCCCTGGTTCTCCCACTCTGTGCTCCCTCTCCTGCCGGGGATTCCTGGAGGCACCTTTCATTCACAGTGTGCTTTGAATACACACAAATAAAATTTGTAGCACACTCCACACAATTGAAAATATAATGTAATATAAATCAGAAAAGTAAATCCAGTAAAGTCTCTAACACATGTTAGGGTCTCAATAAATGGACCCTAGGAGGGTGGGGAAATGGCTTTGGTTTTTAACTGTGCCTCTTTTGAGCTTGATGCTGTTAACTTAGTACAATCTATCAATAAATATTGTCATCAAGAAAATATTGAAGGTGTACCTGAGTCACAGGCGAGGAGGTGCAGGGCTTCTGAGTCACCCGCCCGGGTGTCCTTCAGTCACCCGCCGGTGAACAATGGAACTCGTTAATGTCCCCTCGTCCTGCGTACCACCAGGGGGCACTGATGAGCTGAGAAAGACTTTGCAGTCCAAAAAACGTACCAAATGAAAAGGCCACTTCCCAGCTTCTGTAATTAAGGAGAAAAGCAGACAGGGAATTTATTCAAGACCTTATTCAGATGGCAGGGGGAGGCGGGGCCGAGCAGCCAGTGTTGAAAAGGGTTTTATCCAAGTCAGTTTAACATCTTAAAAAAAAAAAATTGTTGGGCATTTTTTTTTTTTTTGGATGGAGTTTCATTCTGGTTGTCAAGGCTGGCAATTTTTACTTCTGATAATTTTCTTCTCACTACTGTCAAATCAAGTTTAGCTTAAAGCTGCCTTCTTACATATTTTCAATTTCACCTAAAGGTTTTTTGGTACATCATAAACTATAACTGTGTAAACAGACTGCACCCCATACCTGCGCCAATCACTGAATTTTGCCAATCAAATGTAGCCAACTCTTTGAACCGTGTTCTAATAAATCCAACACCAAGCCATAACCAACCCAGCCGTTTCTATACCTCGCTTCCTTTTTCTGCCATAAATCTTCCATCACGCAGCTGCACTGGAGCCTCTGAGCCCACCCTAGCTCAAAAGGCTGCCTGATTCATGAATTGTTTGTTACTCACGTAAACTCCTTTAAATTTAATTTGGCTGAAGCTTTTATCACTAGTTTTAAAAAATCTCCAAATGGGTTATTCTCTTTTATCCCCTGATTAGATGTTATTCTCTTTTATTCTCTAGTTAGATTTACTTAGATTCCCTAATAAGATTTTATTGGGGGGAAAAAAAAACCTTTTATCATCTTTTTTGGACTGCAATGTACAGGGTCGCATCCATAGATGTGTAGCTGGTTTTCCCAGTGCAAATTCACAGGTGCTGGGCCAAATGGCCCTGTGTAGGGCTCAGAACTCCAGCCCTGAGAGCACCATTGTTCTAGAACATTCTGTGTTCGAGAAAGAACACAGAACCATTTCTAGAACCTTTTTTCTAGAAAGAACAAAGAACCATTGTTCTGTGGTTCTAGAAAGGTGTTTCCACAAATCCCTGACCAAGGGATGAAGCACAGACAGGCAGAACGAGAGAAAAGCAGGAAGAGCGAGGCTGGCGAGAGCCACAGCAGGAGCGGGTGAGAATCCAGCCTTGCAGGGTCAGCACCCTGGAGTAGACACAGGTCTGGGAAGAAGCTGCTTTCCCCAAATCCTCAGCCTTCACTGACTGCCTCTCTCCTGGCAGCTACGACTATGCAGTTTAACTCCTTGTTATTTGCTGTTGAGTTATCTAACATTATTGTCAGGACTGGTCTAGACTTCCAGAGTCCCCTAACTCACATGAGGCATGAGAACCCAGCAATCTGGGTACTTAATGTCTCTGACGCTGCATTTGGGCTCTGAAATCTGCATGGCCCTGGGTCTCCCTAGTGCTTAGAGGGCCCTGCATTCTGCCTCGGCATTTTGTGCCAGCCCTGTCCTGCTAAGTACTAGACAGACTGTCTGAACACATAGGATGGGGCTTCTCCTGAGCTTCAGGACAGATGCAGGGAAGTGCTATGCCTCCTTGACAAGAAATGGGCGTGTGCTTGGCAGGACTAGGACTAAGGCTTGCATTCCTTGTGCCACTCTTCCTGGGAGCAAGTTCATGTGGAAAAGTCTCCCACCCACCTAGGGTAACCAACGGGCACACCAGCGTGAACAATACAGCGTCTAGCCAAGGGGGAGCCATGCGCAGGGAAGCGATGGATGCCTTTGTGCCTTGGGGTCTCCATCTGAAGCTTCGTTTAGTGGCTGAACATTGAAGCAGTGGAGGACCCACCAACTCATGTGCAAAGTCAGCTATTCCACAAAAGCCCTCAGGACCACAGAGGCCAGGATGCCAGGGACTGTCAGCCAAAGTTCCCTGTGGGCCAGGCCGTATCTTCCTGCAGTGGACACTGTCTGGCCCACAGCTTCTCCTTCACTCCAGTGTGGTCAGGGAGGGAGCCCACTGTGACTTGTCCCCACCTAGATTGTTAGCACTGGTGTCTTGGCCTTCAATAGCAGCACCCATCTCCCTCTCAGGAGAGGACAGACACCAAAGGATGCTGAACAAAGCACAGGACCTGTGTGGAGAGGACCACGTTTAAACATAAAGGCACTGATACGGTTTGGCTCTGTGCCCCCAGCCAAATCTTATCCTGAATTGTGATCTCCATAACCCCTACCTGTCAAGGGCGGGACCAGGTGGGAGGTGATTGAATCATGGGGGTGATGTCCCCCATGCTGTTCTTGTGATAGTGAGTGACTTCTCACGAGATGTGATGGCTTTATAAGGCAGTTTTCCATGCTCTTCCTCGCTTTCTCTTTCCTGCCGCCAAGTGAACAAGGTCTTTGCTTCCCCTTCACCTTCTGCCACAGTTGTAAGTTTCCTGAGGCCTCCCCAGCCATGCGGAACCGTGAGTCAATTAACCCTCTTTATAAATTACACAGTCTCACGCAGCATGAGAACTAACTGATACATGCACTTTTGGGTACCGAGAGATCCCAGCTACAAATACTATACTATAAGTTTAATTCTATATGAAAAACTTAATAGGAATTGGCTTTTAAAATAATTATATGATGCAGATAAACTCAAATTGAGCAATAGTCTACAAATGCTGGCACTCTTCACAAACACCAATATGGTGAAAAATGAATAATGGCTAGAGAACATTACAGAATAAAGGAGACTAAAGAGCATGGTAACTGAATGCAATGTGTGAAAAAATTACCGTAAAGATGCCATTGGCATATTGGAAAAGCTCAAATATAGATTGTATATTAGATATTAGCTTTGTATTGATGTTTAAATTTCTGAGACTAATAAAGGCACTTAGGTAATTTGAGAGAATACTCTCGTTTTTGTGAGATACATGCTAAGCTCTCAGGAGTGAAAGATTTCACAGAAGTGAAAGATTATGACACCTATGATTTACTCTCAAATAGTTCTTCCAATCAGCAAAACAACTACATGTGAGTATAGCTGTGTATTCATAGATGGGGAGGGTGATGGTTCAAATGCGGCAACATTTTGAAAAGAGTATCACGTGGACAATGTGTTTCAATCCTTTGGCAAAGTTCAGTAGATTTGGGTTTGCAAATCCTAAGTATCCTTGCATAAGAGAGAAATGAGAGGAGACCAAAAGGCAACAATATAGCAGAGAAGGCAATTCTGATTTTTTTTTAAGTGAAAATGGAATTAAAGAGCTTTTTAAAAAAAATTAATGTGCAAATGGAACAGACCTGATGATAAATTTCTAAATTTAAAGTTTTAGTTAGCTTGATTTTTCATCTAAAACAACACATGAATTTGGCAAATTTTGAACAGAGTCCCCAAAGCCCAGAATGAAGCTGTAGGGTCCCAGCCATGT
>NW_012109696.1:2732304-2743244 GCF_000951045.1 Mandrillus leucophaeus | reverse complement strand
GAGGGCGCCGTCGTAAAGAAGCAGTGACAGGGGACCCCTTAGAGAAGCCAAAGAGGGAGCAGAGATAAGGAAGATAGAAACCAGCACAGGCCAGGGAGCCCCCGGGGAAAGATACAGGGCCCAGATGACGCTGCCTCGCCACGAGCTGCAGCACCCAGGAAGCTCCAAAGGCCTAGCCCCCCCACCCAGTCCCGCGGCCCTATGTTCAGGAGCCATCCAATTAGCCTGAGCTCAGCTTGCTTCTGATGGGGAACGGAATCCTTCACCCCTGTTTGGAAGTCAGTTCACTAGAGATTTAGCCTGGAGGCAGGTGGGTTTTCCTGCTTTGAGCCCGGAAATGTGAACCAGGAGGATTTGGTGATCATCTCCATATAGCAAGTGTGAGCCATCTGGGACTTATGTACCCAGGTGTTCCCCAGTCAAGGGGACATGTGCCCAGTCAAGGGGACATTGTCCTTTGTGAGAGTGAACCGGGCAGCGGGGCACAGCACCTAGCAGTCATGGCTGGGGAGCTCCTCCTTTCATCCCAAACACTTCAGCCACTCCCTCGTGTCAAGTTCCATTAGGCACTCATTTAAAGGTAGGAGTCTGAGATTCTCTCATTCTACTTCCAGTTTGCAACTGGAAAGCTGAAGTCCTAAAACAAGTGCCTCCCAATGTCACCCAGGAAGTGGTTACTAGGCTCAAAACTTCCCAAACTCTGACGTGCATGCGTGTCCCCTGCGGATTCTGAGTTCCCAGGCAGGGACGAGGCCTGATGTTCTGCAGGTCTAACCAGCTCCAGAGCCTCCCCATCAGGAGGACCTCACGAGCTTGTGGCAGGGACAGATGAGTTAGGGCTGGCACAGAGTTGTGGCGGGGACAGACGACAGTCGTGAGTTAGGCTGCACAGAGGCAGCTTCTTACCAAAGTCGGCCTTGGCATTAACGACAAGGTGCCAGCACCCCCACTGCATCACTGTCCAGCACTCCAGGGCTCCGTGGAACAGGAATTAATAAGGACTCTACTGGGATTCAAACCCACATCAGTCGCTGAATCCAGCACCCAGGCACTTCTCTGCAATGAACGGCCACTCAGCGGGAGGATGGTGACAGAGAAGCCAGTGGCGTGCTGCAATTCCAGTGGGCAGCAAAGCGCCCAGCTTAGCTCACACCCCTGGGCATCCCTCCCGCTACCACAGTGCAGGAGACACTCACAGGTCCAAGATCACAACTTTGAATTTTCAAATGACATGAAAAGAGGCTTGGCATGCAGTGTTTAAGGAAACTGGGAAGGATATGAAAGGCATTTACATAATGATTTCCTCGCATAACAAAAATGCTTAAACTTCACTGCCTTGAAAGAAAAATAAACTTCAGTTATGTGCCAAGTTAGTGTACAGGGGACGTCTCAGTTTTCTGTGACGTAATGCATACGTTACACACTTAGAAGTATCTATATATTCGCAGGCTGGACCACACATGCAACAATTCAAGACGCATTTGTGCATAGCGTCCATTTGTAACTTGTGCTTTTTAAAAATTACTTTGCTTGCCATAAAAAGGAACTTTGACCATTTGTCTGTAATTTTGTTTAGGACTTGAATGGGAAAACTGTAGGCCTTTAGAAACTGCTGTTCCCTGGGAGTCAGTCATTTTTATAAATATTGGTTCCCCTCTCCCCTTAATCAAAGTTTGCTGTGTTTGCTGTTTGTATTCACTGACTCAAATTTTTGTTCTTTTTTTCTTGCTCTGTTTTAGAATATCTGTGCATGTGCAGGTTCCAGGGTGTCCTGCTGTGAGGAGCTGGCAGAGACTGATGCCTGAGGCCAGTCTCCCGGCAACTGCCCACAGCCTTGACCTGTTTACCTAAGGTCAGTGGTTCACATTTGGAGACGGGTACTTTGTAAAAAAAAATTTAACTTCACACTTGTAAATATTTGCTGGCTCTTTTTCTTTTTTAATTAAAAAAAAGGGTTCTATTTGAAAAAGGAGCTTTGAAATTATTGTCTTAGTTTAGAAGAAATGACCAGAAACCCTTCCCCACCTCCCGCACCCTGCCTTCTTGCAATTATTGATGCTATTAATCTGCCCAGCAAATGCTTCTTTCAGGTTGTTATAGCATCAAGATGAGGAATTCTTGGCTAAAGGGGTTTCTGTCCTCTATGGGGGATCAGAACCGGCCACTCACAAAGCCTTTGGCTTCATTCCTGGTACCTCGCTCTATGCAAAGAAACGTCCATCCAACCTTTCTCAGCCCGGGGCTTCCCCGAGCTGCTTCTCACAAAGACCTGATAACAGGAGAACTGTAGACCTTCATTTGCTTTTACCCTCAAAAGCATGCACACAGCCAACTGGGTGAGCAGATGAAAAGGTTAATCCCCCTCCTGGTCTCCACTCCGCTCAGTAGAGAATGACCTCCTGTGACTTTCCTTTCCCCCAACTCCTACTTCTCCCTGGGGAAGTGCCAGGGTCGGTCCCCACTCCTGGAACTTGGCCGGCCATGAAGAGTCCTGTTTTAGTTTTAACCATCAGCTCTCAACTGATTCCAAACCAAAGGCAACGGGTTGCCTGTGAAACATAAACTAGGTGCTGCACCACGCACGTTTGGACTGATTGAAAATTTGAATTGTTAGAAAAGTGGTTTATCCCATCTCGTTTTTCAATATGATTATTAAGTGAACTTCTTTTTTCCCTTTTTGGCAAGAGTGGAAAGAAAGGGTCAAGAATCAGCCCTGTTTATTTCGACAGTGGCATATTTCGTGATGGGCTGGGGATGATGACGGGCAGATAGAGGTGGCCCCATGCAAACAGCAGGTGGAAGTGGGGGTGCTCAGCCTCTGTACTCCGAAGGGAAGTGGTCGGGTTGGCCCTGGCAATGATGGGGCCCTGAGCAAGCAAGTTTATCACATCCCAGGTGCGTCTCTGCCTCAGCCACCCTCGCAGCAGTCTCAGGCAGGGTCCTTCGGAGACCAGGCAGGGAGAGAGGGCATCTTGCCGAGCTCCTTGCAGTCAGGGGAAGCTTGAGCCTGCAGGCCTCCCAGGACCCAGTCGCTGATGGTGAACTGGCCCTGCAGCTGGCAGCTGCCCCACCTCTAAAATCAGAAGGGGCGGCCAGAGCCGGGGCCACAGCTGAACTTCTGCTGTTACAGAAAAGCTTGGTGCAACGGTGGTGGCCTGCTCTTGGCTTTGGGTGATGACCGGACTGGGAGGTTTGGCTTCTCCCTGAGATGGTCACTGTGTCAGGTAATGACGCCACACAGCCCTGCCCTCGATGGACGTGTAACCTTGCATGAGGCTGACACATCGACAGATTGTCACCTGGGCTGAAGACTGGCTGCAGCTGGGGCCCTCCTGAGGGTGGCAGGGCCGGCTGGGAGGGTGAGCTCCCTCGGGAGCAAACACTGCTTCGGGAGGATGCACTGTGCCAGCCTGGCCTCCTAGAATGCGGGGCTCAAGCAGGTGGGCTGGGTCCAGGTTGTGGACAGCACCTGTTCATAAGAGTCCTTCGAATTAACCTAAATAACCAATATAAAATCCTGGTCCAGAGCAAACAAAACATGGATGCTAACACTTTCTAACAGAGGATAACAGAAGAGAGGAAAGTGGACTCCGCACCGACAGTCCCCAGCAGCAGCCACACGGCAATGCACCACACTGAGGCTCGTTTCCAAGCCCCCTGCTCCTCTGACGTAGGCCCAGGAGGTCCTAGCAAGAATTTATTCATCCTAGAAGGACGAATTAAATCTGTCCAAGACTGTCCTGATGTTAGTACTGAAGGTCCTGCACCCCAGAAAGCCCCCAACTCAGTCCTAGGCAGACCAGGAGAGTTATTCACCCTAACTTGGAGGCTGGCGTTCAGACCCCCAACACCCAGTGCAGAGGGACAGGACCAGGGCCTCTCAGCCAAGCTGTTCCAGACCCGACCAGAAGAGGGCAGCCAAGGACCATGGCTGTAAAATAGACTTGGGGTTGCCAGGAATCTCCACAAACACAGGCCCTGGTCCACCTCCCAGGTCGAAGCCTCTTTTATGGACAGGGCTGTGGAGTGTAGACTTCGAGGGGATAGAACTCTAACATAGGTCCAATGAACCCACGGTCCCGGTGTTTGTGAAATGTCTGATGTCTGGTCTCCCGTTCTGATGTGCTTCCGTGTAAATTCTTCCTCAGCGTTATTTGTTTTTATTAGATGTAAAGAATGAAGGCTTCTTGTTTAACAAAAATGACAGCTGTGGTTTTGGAAGAAATAATAAAACAACATTACACCTTTTCGTTAAGTGTTTGGAGAATCACGGGAGCCTTTAGAAGTCTTGTTGGTATTTTTTGTGCTGACATTGGCAGGGCGTGCAGCTGCCCTGACCATCAGCCCATCCCTGTCTGGGGGTGGAGATGGCTCATGGACAGGAGGCAGCAACCCCAAAGGGAACAGCAGCCGCAGGAGCCCACAGGGACATCCTCCTCTTCTTATCTGAGGCCTGCCAGTGCTAGCTTGGGGCAGAGGGAGTGAGAGACAGGAAGGGGAAGGACTCACCCCAGCACATGGGGGACCATGGCAGCTGCACCAGGGATGCCCCCGTGAGGTGCCGGCTGAGGTCAGAGGGGCTGCGACTCATGTACACCCACCTGCGGGGCTGACTCCAGTAACCAGGACCTGTGCCCAGGAAGCAGACCACTCCCCAGGCCATGCACTTCCGGCACCAGTGGGGTGTGCAAACTGCTTGGCAACTGGGGGGCAAGGCTGGGCGCTGTCGAGGCCAAGAAATCAGCTGGTTTTATTCATTAACACAGTGGTGCCTGGCATGCAGGAGGCACTTAATAAAGCTTTGTTGAATGAAGGGTTATGGCCACTGACTAGCACTGCTTTCTAGAACAGCTTTCCTGGGAGTGCTCGGCCCTTGGTTTGCACCCTAAGTACTTTATATTGTCTTGTGCTCTGCTAGGTTCCCAGGGCTGCCTAAAAACTTAAAATGAAATTGACAGCTTCAAGCAACAGAAAGGCTGGAGTGCTGGAGGCAGAATTCTGAAATCAGTGTGTCCAGGGGCCATGCTCCCTCTGAAGCCTCCGGAGGAGAAGGTAGCCTTGCCTCTCCCTGCTTCTGATCCCTGTAAGCATTTGACAGCTGGTGGCTGCCCCCCTCCATTCCCTTCTGACCTGGCCTTCTCCTCTTTTGTCCTGTGTCTCTCTGTGTCCAGATCTGTCTCTTATGCGGACACTGTCATTGGATTGAGGCCCACTCTCATCCAGTATAATCTCATCTCAATTCTTACCAATTCCATCTGCAAAGACCCTATTTCTAAGTCAGGCAATGCTCTGAGGTTCCCAGTGTACATGAATTTTTGGAGTACACCATTCACCCACTACACACATGGAGATAGCAGCCTCTGTGCCTGCCGACTTAGCACAGGCAGACCCTATGTTAAATGCTTTACTTGTGTTTTCACATCTTATTCTCAGAGTCACACTATGAAGTAGGTTTTATTTTGACCATTCCCATTTTACAGGTAGAGACACTGAGGCAAGTTATGTCCTCTGTCCAAGGTCTGAAAGCCGAAAGGCGACAGAGCCAGGGATGGCCTCCAAATAGACATGAGCCAGCTGAACCCTGCAGCCCCAGCCATACCTGCCCCGTGTTGCCCCTCCAGATGGACTCAGCACTCAGCTCTGCCAGAAAATGCCCCAGGACATGTTTAATAGATGATTAGAACTAGTTGAAGTTTTATTTTTTGTGACTACTTTGAAAATGCAGGACTATCCAGAAAACTAATAGAGGATGAACAAAACCAGCTGTTGATATGTGGATGTCCATCCCACTCTAAAATACTTGGCCTGCCACGCACCAGAGGGAGTTCTCAGTGATCTTAGATTCCTCAGTGTGCCAAAGATGAGATCTTCCTAAACTGTTTGCTATAATTTGAAGGAGCATGACAAGTGAGGGCAAAACAAATTATACACAAATTCTGAGCGTCGCAGACTTCCTATGTAGAACGTTACGTATGCAAGTAGCATGACAAGGGTAGCCACACTAACCACCAGCCCTTCCCTGGCACTTACGGGGGTACTACTGCGCTGGTAAAGTTAGGAGAGTCTGGAATGGCATCACCATAGATAACTCCCCAATCTGCTCCCGTGGACGAGGTCCCCTGGGCAAGCCATCCTGTTGCTTGGAATCAAGGAATCGGGTGCAATGTCTGCTGCTCCCTGACCAGTGGCCTTCCACAACCTCCAGCCCGTGAAATGATGCAGATGGGCCAATTGCATCTTCCCTCTGGAACCAAGGTCATCCCACTCTCTTGTTACTACACAGCCAGCCTGCCCCAGTCCCTGGGTGGATACTCAGTTCCTGAATGTGACTCTGTGAGGCTACATGACGCACGCTGTCTTCCATCCTGGGAATGCTAGTGAATGTGACCAACATACCACTGCCAACTGCATCTGCCCGGTGCTGGTGTGTATTTGGCCATCTTCATAAGCCTGGAGCAGGACTTCCTCCCTCACCAACGGGATGAGGAGGAGGCCATTGGAAGCCCTACTCACCAGGTCCTGCAGAAACTCACAGTCCCTCGGGAAGTAGCCACAGGGAGAAATGTCTACAATGCAATGCGGAAACATGAGGTAAGAGACAGGAGTCCAATGCTAATGGCGGGCAGAGAAAACAGTGATTTCTGAAGGAAAGCTTAGAGAAGAGGTGACCTTTGAGATGGATGTTGAAGTCAAAAGAGGTGGTCCCAAGACAGACACAGGGCTGGAGGGCCAGGCTGGAAGGGCATTTGAGTCACAGGACAACATGTGCATGAATGTGACAACCAGGAGGCAGCTCAGGGCCCTGTGGTTGTGCCCTTTAGCACTCTGCAGTGTGGACGTGTCTGAATCCAGATTCTGGCAGTGTCTCTTCGGTCTACACTGTTGGGGGCAGCATCTGGATATAAGCTCGGAGGCAGCATCACTCTAGATGGCAGGAAAACATTTACAGATGGTTCTGAGGCCTGACTGACAAGAATCTGCCAGTGTCCAGCGGATAGGGTGGCTGGGCTTTGCTTGTCATCATGAAATGGTACAGGGTAGAGACTTATCTGAAATGTTTGACTCCAGGCACTGTAGGTTGACGGTGTTGTTCACTGACCTCCCGATATCTTCACGGGGTCTTTGATGACCTGCGCCAGAAAGTCTTTAGACCTTCGACGTCTCACTTTTGACAGGACTGTAGAAGTAACTTTTCGGAATCCGTATGAAATATTAACTACTACTCTGAGGGAGGTGAGGGGATTGCATTCTGGCAAATTTTAAAAAACAAGTGGGGACACAAGCAAAGAAAAGCCATGTCCTGAGGCATCTGTTGCCGGGAACAAGACACATCTCAAGGGTGCAAGCCAAGGAGTACCCCGTTATGATCACAGAGGAGCAGAGTTCAGCGGAGTAATATAACTGTCACCTCGGCAAGGCAGGGCTGGATGCGTGCATAAATCAGGATGTGAATCCTGGATTCACATTCAGTGCGTGATTCTCGCTCACGTTACTGTGCCAATAACTTTAATTTAATAAGCCCACGTGTCAAGGGCCACTTCAGATCCGTCACAGCTGCTGCCTCCCCTCCCTTGTTCCTTGGAAAAGCTCAGTTCTCTGGCCGGCTGCTCCCTCCGGCATCCACAGAGGACTCTGTGCTCACACTCGCTGCCTGCACCGACCCTTCCAGAGGAGGAACTCGGCGTTCCCACAGGTCAGCCTGGCTATGATGGCCCAACTGTACCCTCATGACAGTGAGCGTGGCTATCAGTGTTCCTGGGGACCTTTCCCTGTGGTGAGGAAAAAGTGCTGAGCATGCGGGGAGAAAAAGGGAAAACAAATACACAAATCACTTTAATTTGATGCCCCAAATAAAAATTGCTCAAATTGACATTTAAAGTAGGCATTACAGGAGCAAGTTTTATGACTAACCCTTTTACCCAAGAGTAAGCAACAAAAGGGAGACAAAGGTTATTTTTAAGAAATAGTAACGAAATTTAAGAAAACAATATTGAAAATGAATTAATATTGGTCCTAACATTTAACTGGGGCTTGCAGACAACAGGGAGGAGAGGCAGGTTTGCAGTGGATGTGTTGCTTATGACCGCACTGTTTATGACTGGTCTAACGAAGCCGGAAACCCGGCCAGGAGAAGGAACAATGTTTTCCAAAAATTCACAGATGATTTGGACCCTTAAGTGAATGGTTATAACAGAATCAGAGGAAACGAAGGGTTTAGGCGACCACAAGGCACGGGGAGCATCACAAAGGAGAGACAAGGCAGAGCCAGGGTTTCCTCGGGGCTGTGACAGCCCCTAAGCACCAGAGCTTCCTGTGCATGGGGTCCAGCCAAGTGTTTCAGGTAACACTTTCTGGACTGTTGCTTGTTTGTTTTGGTTTTTCAACCCAGCAATCTGTGAAAAGGCCAATACTCTTGAGAATAACTGCACCCGCACTCTGCAGTGAGACCTGCGTGTACCCAGCCATAGGTAACACAGCCCCCAGGCACACGCTGCATTCCAATGTTTGGGGCTCTGTAGGCTGGTGTGCACTCAGTGTCTGCTAGAGGTCCAGTCTTCCAGATTCACATCCTCTCTGGGCCTACATTGTGCTTCTCTACGATATCTGAGTTACATTGTTTTGTTTCTTTGATTCACACTCTTTTTTTCCAGTGAGAGTTTTTCACATATGCATTTTCAATTCCTCAAGCACTTTCAGTACAACCTTTACATATTTATTGATTGTGATAGCGGGCTTCTATTTTCCCTAATTAACAGACTTTGCAAATTCCTTGTCTGATTTCGCTGGGAATATTGCTGTGCGCTGCCTTCTCCATGCCTTTCTCTCTGTTTTACTTGAGCAATCTGTCCATCATCGGTTCAGTTCAGCCCTCACTGAAGATGGCTGTATCACCCACCAGGCACCATGAAGACATAGCACCTGACATGGCAACCAGAAGGCCACCCTCTCTGTTCAAGGCTCTGTGCATGCTCTCGAGGGACCTTCTCTATAGAAAGCCCTTAGAGGATGGCAGTCCTGCCTGAGGTGCTTCAGCATGAGGGGTTGAAATGCAAAGAACTGGATTTAAAAAGTGAGTAATGAGAGAGGTGGGTATCTGGTTTTCTAGAAATAAAGAGTTAATGGAGAAAAGAAATTGAGTTTTTGAATACAAATAATCTTGGCCAGAGGAAGAAAACAAAAGCCATATTCCAAAAAAAAAGAAGCTATGTGAGCAGAAGTGGATGGAGAGGCAGATGAGCACACTACTGTTTGCGGAAGATTCACCACGGTGGAAGAAAGACCAGGGTCAGGAGTGAAAAAGGTAGAAGGTGGGGAGCTGGATGGGGACTGTAAGAAGGCCTTCTACAGCCACCAAGTGTGCAAGCTCCTGTCCACAGCAGCGGGGTGAGCCGGACACAGGGGTCTTTAGAGCCCGCAAATGAAAAGTGAGCTCAACCCCTTGGCATTTCAATCAAATGAGTCAGTAAGTTCCTGTGTTGACTGAAGCTATTTTGAGTCATCTTGTAGACTCTAAACTGGGGTGCTAGTAATTGAAATTGGAAGAGAGAAGTTTAAAGAAATACTTACAAAAAGGATAGAAGTTAGAAATCAATTAGAGGTAAAGAGCATGAGTGCAGGGGATGTTGAGATTGACCTCAGGTGAAAAAAAAAAGAGAGAGAGAGAGAGAGATTGACCTCAGGTTGCTGAAGTAGGTAAGTGTGGATAGAGTGATAGAATGACAGATTTGGGAGAAGGAGGACATGCCTGGTCTTTATTATTTGGAGTTTGAATAATCGTTGAGGATTTAGGATCCCAGTAAATAAAATCTCCCTTACTTGAGCTTGGAATCCATTGATAAATAAATGGAGGTGTCAGCCAGTTGGAAATGTGTGAGATATTATTGATAGGAGTTCTGTGGGAAGATGGGGCTTAGAAGTAGATTCAGGTGTGCTCATCAATATGTCCCCTTGCTTTGCATGGCCCAGAAAGCAGGTGAGAACCCAGAATCTCTGCAAACACAGGAGCTCCAAGGAGGACCCAGCAGAGCTGGAGCCCCATGTGGTCTATTGTTTCTGCACAAGCTCACCAATCACAGCTAGTGTGAGAAGGCAGAGAGAAGTGAGGATGGGTGCTGGACAGGGAGGCTCATCACCTGTAGCCAGGGGAGTATAAGCTCTTGCCGCCAAGAACCCCTTCAAGCCTGAAGCACAGGGTCCAGCAGGAAGTTCCAAGAATGCCTCTGATATTTCAGGGAGAACCCATGGCATGGAATACCTGTGTGTGTGTGTGTGTGTGTGTGTGTATGCACTTCTGTGCATGTGTGTGTTGTGACTTTACAAGAGAAGAAACCTCAGGAGGGCCTGGGTTCCCCTGGTAGAGATTTTCCTTAGGGAACAGCAGCGAAGTGTAGTGGCTCGAGGATGGAGCCCTTAGGATCACCACAGTCTACCGAGAGCGATCAGAGGAAGAGAACTCTTTAATGAGACAAAACAGACAGCGAAGTCCATGGAGAACCAGGAGAGAGGAGTGTCCCCAAAGCCAGCAAGGGAGAGTGATAAGAAAATGCAATAAACATCACTCTCTGAAGAGCAGTTCATTAAGATAAGCCATGAAAAAAGGCCATAAGTCATGGCAACGTGGGCGTCAGAGACGACATCCAGAGAAACAGCCAAAGCAGGATTCTCATCATTTATCCTGCAAATAAACAAGGAAGGCTAAGTGCAGGCCTCTGAATAGAACAGGGGCATTTTCTGTTAGGATCTGAAATGGAAATGGCTCCCCAGTGCCAAGCCACGTGGTGCTGGGTGTTGCCCGTTGATGTCTGTCGTAGCTCAGAGGGGTGGCTGAGTTTAACCACCTCACATCTCAAATTTTGTTGGCCAGCGGTTTTCAATCTGTGCTCTTGACAACCTGGGGGATCCAGGGATTCCTCAAGGCCAGCAAAAAGGGTTTTGTGACC
>NW_012109696.1:2727736-2729669 GCF_000951045.1 Mandrillus leucophaeus | reverse complement strand
AGAGAGAGAGAGATTGACCTCAGGTTGCTGAAGTAGGTAAGTGTGGATAGAGTGATAGAATGACAGATTTGGGAGAAGGAGGACATGCCTGGTCTTTATTATTTGGAGTTTGAATAATCGTTGAGGATTTAGGATCCCAGTAAATAAAATCTCCCTTACTTGAGCTTGGAATCCATTGATAAATAAATGGAGGTGTCAGCCAGTTGGAAATGTGTGAGATATTATTGATAGGAGTTCTGTGGGAAGATGGGGCTTAGAAGTAGATTCAGGTGTGCTCATCAATATGTCCCCTTGCTTTGCATGGCCCAGAAAGCAGGTGAGAACCCAGAATCTCTGCAAACACAGGAGCTCCAAGGAGGACCCAGCAGAGCTGGAGCCCCATGTGGTCTATTGTTTCTGCACAAGCTCACCAATCACAGCTAGTGTGAGAAGGCAGAGAGAAGTGAGGATGGGTGCTGGACAGGGAGGCTCATCACCTGTAGCCAGGGGAGTATAAGCTCTTGCCGCCAAGAACCCCTTCAAGCCTGAAGCACAGGGTCCAGCAGGAAGTTCCAAGAATGCCTCTGATATTTCAGGGAGAACCCATGGCATGGAATACCTGTGTGTGTGTGTGTGTGTGTGTGTGTATGCACTTCTGTGCATGTGTGTGTTGTGACTTTACAAGAGAAGAAACCTCAGGAGGGCCTGGGTTCCCCTGGTAGAGATTTTCCTTAGGGAACAGCAGCGAAGTGTAGTGGCTCGAGGATGGAGCCCTTAGGATCACCACAGTCTACCGAGAGCGATCAGAGGAAGAGAACTCTTTAATGAGACAAAACAGACAGCGAAGTCCATGGAGAACCAGGAGAGAGGAGTGTCCCCAAAGCCAGCAAGGGAGAGTGATAAGAAAATGCAATAAACATCACTCTCTGAAGAGCAGTTCATTAAGATAAGCCATGAAAAAAGGCCATAAGTCATGGCAACGTGGGCGTCAGAGACGACATCCAGAGAAACAGCCAAAGCAGGATTCTCATCATTTATCCTGCAAATAAACAAGGAAGGCTAAGTGCAGGCCTCTGAATAGAACAGGGGCATTTTCTGTTAGGATCTGAAATGGAAATGGCTCCCCAGTGCCAAGCCACGTGGTGCTGGGTGTTGCCCGTTGATGTCTGTCGTAGCTCAGAGGGGTGGCTGAGTTTAACCACCTCACATCTCAAATTTTGTTGGCCAGCGGTTTTCAATCTGTGCTCTTGACAACCTGGGGGATCCAGGGATTCCTCAAGGCCAGCAAAAAGGGTTTTGTGACCTGATAACACATGCACATGTGCGCGCGCACACACACACACACACGCGCATATACATGCATCTTCCATGCCATGTGCTGTGCTTCAAAGGACAGACACATTCTTGAAAATGCCTGCTGGACATTGCGCTTCAGGATCCAAGGGGCCTGATGGCCTGAGGAGCTTGTCCTCATCTTTGAAACTCCATTCCCCTTCATCTGGAGCATTTCTGTAGGGACCGGCTCTAGCTTTCCTTTGCAAAGTGGACGTTCCACTTGAACAAGGGTCCTCAGTTGTTTATCAAAATGGTGCCTGGTAGAGTAGACTCCGAATACATTAGGATTTACTTTACATTTTTGTCTCCTGTTGGTTTTCATTAAGATTTAACATTTAGTCTCAATTACATTAATTTAATAATAATAAAATATACAATTGAAAGATTAGTATTGTATTTCTGAAGAAATTCAGATCAAAAGTGGCTCATAATTATTATTTTGCTTTGAGCCGTGCAGGTACATGCTGTGTGCATTTGTAGGAAAGATCAGATAATAATTGCAACTTTTTTGTTTGTTTGTTTAAGACTTCATTTAATGTGATCCTAGAGTATCAACCCTAACAAAGTGAGAACATACCTAAGATATGGGATCTACTCCTAGCTGTTTCTTTTTTTTTTT
>NW_012109696.1:2723072-2724696 GCF_000951045.1 Mandrillus leucophaeus | reverse complement strand
TGGCTGCATAGTATTCCATGGTGTATATGTGCCACATTTTCTTAATCCCGTCTATCATTGATGGACATTTGGGTTGGTTCCAAGTCTTTGCTATTGTGAATAGTGCTGCAGTAAACATATGTGTGCATATGTCTTCATAGTAGCATGATTTATAATCCTTTGGGTATATACCCAGTAACGCGACCACTGGATCAAATGGTATTTCTAGTTCTAGACCCTTGAGGAATCGCCACACTGTCTTCCACAATGGTTGAACTAGTTTAACCTCCCACCAACAGTGTAAAAGCATTCCTATTTCTCCACATCTTCTCCAGCATCTATTGCTTCTTGACTTTTTAATGATTGCCATTCTAACTGGTGTGTGATGGTATCTCATTGTGGTTTTGATTTGCATTTCTCTAATGACCAGTGATGATGAGCATTGTTTCATGTATCTGTTGGCTGCATAAATGTCTTCTTTTGAGAGGTGTCTGTTCATATCCTTCACCCACTTTTTGATGGAGTTGTTTGGTTTTGTCTTGTAAATTTAAGTTCTTTGTAGATTCTGGATATTAGCCCTTTGTCAGATGGGTAGATTGCAAAAATTTTCTCCCATTCTGCAGGTTGCCTGTTCACTCTGATGGTAGTTTCTTTTGCCGTGCAGAAACTCTTTAGTTTAATTGGATTCCATTTGTCTATTTTGGCTTTTGTTGCCATTGCTTTTGGTGTTTTACACATGAAGTTCTTTCCCATGTCTATGTCCTGAATGGTATTGCCTAGGGTTTCTTCTAGGGTTTTTATGGTTTTAGGTCGAACATTTAAGTCTTTAATCCATCTTGAATTAATTTTTGTATAAAGTGTAAGGAAGGGATCCAGTTTGAGCTTTCTACCTATGGCTAGCCAGTTTTCCCAGCACCATTTATTAAATAGGGAATCCTTTCCCATTGCTTGTTTTTGTTGTCAAAGATCAGATGGTTGTAGATGTGTGGTGTTATTACTGAGGCCTCTGTTCTGTTCCATTGGTCTATATATCTGTTTTGGTGCCAGTACCATGCTATTTTGGTTACTGTAGCCTTGTAGTATAGTTTGAAGTCAGGTAGCATGATGCCTCCAGCTTTGTTCTTTTGGCTTAGGATTGTCTTGGCAATGCAGACTCTTTTTTGGTTCCATATGAACTTTAAAGTAGTTTTACCCAATTCTGTGAAGAAAGTCATTGGTTGCTTGCTGGGGATAGCATTGAACCTATAAATGACCTTGGGCAGTATGACCATTTTCACGATATTGATTCTTCCTGTCTATGAACATAGAATGTTCTTCCATTTGTTTGTGTCCTCTTTTATTTCATTGAGCAGTGGTTTGTAGTTCTCCTGAAAGAGGTCCTTCACATCCCTTGTGAGGTGGATTCCTAGGTATTTTATTCTCTTTGTGGCAATTGTGAATGGGAGTTCACTCATGATTTGATGCTATGTTTGACTGTTATTGGTGTATAGGAATGTTTGTGATTTTTGCACATTGATCTTGTATCCTGAGACTTCGCTGAAGTTGCTTACCAGCATAAGGAGATTTTGGGCTGAGACGATGGATTTTTCTAAATACACAATCATGTCATCTGCAAACAGGGACAATTTGACTTCCTCTTTTCCTA
>NW_012109696.1:2701063-2722807 GCF_000951045.1 Mandrillus leucophaeus | reverse complement strand
TCTGGTCCTGGACTTTTTTTGGTTGGTAGGCTATTAATTATTGCCTCAATTTCAGAGCCTGTTATTGGTCTATTTAGAGATTCAACTTCTTCCTGGTTCAGTCTTGGGAGGGTGTATGTGTCCAGGAATTTATTCATTTCTTCTAGATTTTCTAGTTTATTTGTGTAGAGGTGTGTATAGTATTGTCTGATGGTAGTTTGTACTTATGTGGAATCGGTGGTGATATCCCCTTTATCAAATTTTATTGCGTCTATTTGATTCTTCTCTCTTTTCTTCTTTATTACTCTGGCTAGCAGTCTATCAATTCTCTTGATCTTTTCAAAAAATCAGCTCCTGGATTCCTTGATTTTTTGAAGGTTTGTTTGTGTCTCTCTCTCTCTCTCTCAGTTTTGCTCTGATCTTAGTTATTTCTTGCCTTCTGCTAGCTTTTGAATTGGTTTGCTCTTGCTTCTCTAGTTTTTTTAATCATGATGTTAGGGTATTGATTTTAGATCTTTGCTGCTTTCTCTTGTGGGCATTTAGTGCTATAAATTTCCCTCTACACACTGCTTTAAATGTGTCCCAGAGATTCTGGTACATTTCGTCTTTGTTCTCATTGGTTTCACAGAACATCTTTATTTCTGCCTTCATTTCGTTACTTAGTCATTCAGGAGCAGGTTGTTCAGTTTCCATGTAATTGTGTGGTTTTGAGTGACTTTCTTAATCCTCAGTTCTGATTTGATTGCAGCATGGTTTTAGAGACAGTTTTTTGTGATTTCTGTTCTTTTACATTTGCTGAGGAGTGTTTTACTTCCAATTATGTTGTCAATTTTAGAATAAGTGCGATGTGGTGCTGAGAAGAATGTATATTCTGTTGATTTGGGGTGGAAAGTTCTGTAGATGTCTATTAGTTCTGCTTGGTGCAGAGCTGAGTTCAAGTCCTGGATATCCTTGTTAACCTTCTGTCTCGTTGATCTGTCTAAGATTGACAGTGGGGTGTTAAAGTCTCCTATTATTATTGTGTGGGAGTCCAAGTCTCTCTGTAGGTCTCTAAGGACTTGCTTTATGAATATGGGTGCTCCTGTATTGGGTGCATATATATTTAGGATAGTTAGCTCTTCTTGTTGAATTGAACCCTTAACCATTATGTAATGGCCTTCTTTGTCTCTTTTGATCTTTGTTGGTTTAAAGTCTGTTTTATCAGAGACTAGGATTGCAACCCCTGCTCTTTTTTTTTTTGCTTTCCATTGGCTTGGTAGCTCTTCCTCTGTCCCTTTATTTTGAGCCTATGTGTGTCTCTGCATGTGAGATGGGTCTCCTGAATACAGTACACCAATGGGTCTTGAGTCTTTATCCAATTTGCCAGTCTGTGTCTTTTAACTGAGGCATTTAGCCCATTTGCCTTTAAGGTTAATATTGTTATGTATTAATTTGATCCTGTCATTATGATGTTAGTTGTTATTTTGACCATTAATTGATGCAGTTTCTTCATAGTATCGATGATCTTTACAATTTGATATATTATTGCATTGACTGGTACTGGTTGTTCCTTTCCACGTTTAGTGCTTCCTTCAGGAGCTGTTGTAAGGCAGGCTTGGTGGTGACAAAATATCTCAGCATTTGCTTCTCTGTAAAGGATTTTATTTCTCATTCGCTTATGAAGCTTAATTTGGCTGGATATGAAATTCTTGGTTGAAAATTCTTTTCTTTAAGAATGTTGAATATTGGCAACCCACTCTCTTCTGGCTTGTAGGGTTTCTGCCAAGAGATTTGCTGTTAGTCTGATGGGCTTCCCTTTGTGGGTAACCCGATCTTTCTCTCTGGCTGCCCTTAATATTTTTTCTTTCATTTCAACCTTGGTGAATCTGACAATTATATGTCTTTGGGTTGCTCTTCTTGAGGAGTATCTTTGTGTTTTCTGTATTCCTGAATTTGGATTTGAATGTTGGCCTGCCTTGCTGGGTTGGGGAAGTTCTCCTGGATAATATCCTGTAGAGTGTTTTCCGACTTGGTTCCATTCTCCCCATTACTTTCAGTTATACCAATCAAATGTAGATGTGGTCTTTTCACATAATCCTATATTTCTTGGAGGCTTTGTTCATTTCTTTTTACTCTTTTTTTCTCTAAACTTGTCTTCTCACTTTGTTTCATTAATTTGATCTTCAATCACTGATATCCTTTCTTCCACCTGATCGAATCAGCTATTGAAACTTGTGCATGAGTCACAAAGTTCTCATGCCATGGTTTTCAGCTCCATCAGGTCATTTAAAGACTTTTCTACACTGTTCATTCTAGTTAACCCTTCGTCTAATCTATTTTCAAGGTTTTTAGCTTCCTTGCAATGGGTTAGAACATGCTTCTTTAGCTCGGAGAAGTTTGTTATTACCGACCTTCTGAAGCCTACTTCTGTCAACTTGTCAAAGTCATTCTCCATCTAGCTTTGTTCCATTGCTTGTGAGGATCTGTAATCCTTTGGAGGAGAAGAGCTGCTCTGGTTTTTAGAATTTACAGCTTTTATGCTCTGGTTTTCCCCCATCTTTGTGGTTTTTTCTACCTTTGGTCTTTGATGTTGGTGACCTACATATGGGGCTTTGGTGTGGATGTCCTGTTTGTTTATTTTGTTGCTATTCCTTTCTGTTTGTTAGTTTTCCTTCTAACCATCAGGTTCCTCAGCTGCAGGTCTGTTGGAGTTTGGTGGAGGTCCACTCCAGACCCTGTTTGCCTGGGTATCACCAGCAGAGGCTGCAGAACAGTAAATATTGCTGCCTGATCCTTCCTCTGGAAGCTTCATCCCAGCGGGCCACCTGCCTGTATGAGGAGTCAGTCGGCCTCTATTGGGAGGTGTCTCCCAGTTAGGCTACACAGGGTCAGGGGCCCACTTGAGGAGGCAGTCTGTCCATTCTCAGAGCTCAGACACCATGCTGGGGGAGCCACTGTTCTCTTCAGAGCTGTCAGACAGGACCGTTTAAGTCTGCAGAAGTTTCTGCTGCCTTTTGTTCAGCTATGCCACACCCACAGAAGTGGAGTCTATAGAGGCAGTAGGCCTTGCTGAGCTGCAGTGGGCTCCACTCAGTTCGAGCTTCCCAGCTTCTTTGTTTACCTACTCAAGCCTCATGAATGGCGGATGCCCGTCCCCCTACCAGGCTGCAGCCTCATAGGTCAATCTCAGACTGCTGTGCTAACAGTGAGCAAGGCTCCACGGGCATGGGACCTGCCAAGCCAGGCACGGGAGAGAATCTCCTGGTCTGCTGGTTGCTATGACCATGGGAAAAGTGCAGTATGTGAGCAGAAGTGTCCCATTTTTCTAGGTACAGTCTGTCACAGCTTCCCTTGGCTAGGAAAGGGAAATCCTCCAACCTCTTGCTCTTCCCATGTGAGTCAACGCCCCACCCTGTTTCAGCTCACCCTCCGTGGGCTGCACCCACTGTCAACCAGTCCCAATGACATGAACCACATACCTCAGTTGGAAATGCAGAAATTACATGTCTTCTGCATCAGCCATGCTGGAAACTGCAGACTGGAGCTGTTCCTATTTAGCCATCTTGGAATAGAATCCAATAATTGCAGTTTTTAAAAAATGTATCCAAATGACTTGTATTTTCACTACTAAGCATTGAATTGAAATTATATAGATATAACTCAAATTCTCTGTGAAGGATTATTTTATCAACTAATGTTTGTATATCTTTAAGATTTTATATTTTGTTGTGTATTTAGTTGTTTGGCCTATAAAATATTTTATGAATGTTACAAGGATATTTTCTTACATGAAAGATGGGATTCTGAGAAAGGTATTTTATTGGAATTATACTTGGCATGTAAGTAAATCGCCATTCACCTTTGTCTTATTGTGCTGTGTGGCACAGGAGGAAAGAGGGGAAGGGGAAAAACCACAAAGGACTTTTCAGGAAGGTGCTGGGAGTCACAAGGACTCAGCTAAAGGAAGGAAACAGGATGCACAGAGAGTAAGCTAGGGTGGATTCTCCAAAAAAAGAAATTTTCTTTTTTAACTCCATTGATTAAAAAAAAACAGGTAAGTGAGTCCTTGCCCTACTTTACTTCAAATAACATCTTATAAAGTTTGGGAGAGGTCTACTAGGTGTCCTTATTTTTTGCTTGTTTTAATTTTGACCCCATCTCTTTCCTAATATTTACTGGCCTCAAATGCTTAGGAAACTCAAGCAGCCTCTTATTGATTCTGGGGACCCATGAGGATGATTTAGAAACTTCATAGATTATCATTTTCTTCATTGGAGAAAAATTGCACAAAAGAAGGGGGTGGGAGTCACAGTGGGCCACAGAGGAACAGCCCAAAGTTTCCAAAGAAGAAGAGAGTCAGAGGGATGGGTCCATCCTGAGACACCTGTGAGCCCGTAGTGGGGATGCTGGCAGATGAGCCTCAGGGGCACCCCATTTCTGCATCTCTCTTTTGAGTCCCAGGCTCTAAAGGGCCCAAGTAATAGTGAAGGAGCTCTGGGGTAGAAGGATGGCTGTGGCTGCCATTGCTTCCTGGTGACTCTTGGAAGATGCAGTCATGATAGCAAAAGAATTTGCTCTTTAACAGTTCCTAGCATCTTTCCAACACATTTCCCATTACATGTTGACTCTTTTCCAGTATTTCAAGATCAAATGGTGAAAAGCTATAAGGGAAGTGACAAGTCCTTAACACCAGAATGTGATTGAGCTGTGGACTCAATTATTTATATATTTCAACAAATATTTAAAGAATATTGGCTAGCAGGACATTAACTCCAACACTACAGAAAAGAGTGTTGGTCTTATCACTGCTTTATATGTGTATTCCTATACTGAGTTCAAATATTCTAATGATATGGTTTGAATGTCTGTCCCATCTGTATTAGTCAGCATTCTCTAGAGGGACAGAACTAATAAGATAGATAGATAGATAGATAGATAGATAGATAGATAGATAGATAGATAGAAAGGGGAGTGTATTAAGTATTAACTCACAGCATCAGAAGGTCCCACAATAGGCTGTTTGCAAACCAGGGAGCAAGGAGAGGCAGTTCAAGTCCCAAAACTGAAGAACTTGGAATCCAGTGTTCAAGGGCAGGAAGCATGCAGCATGAGAGAAAGATATAGCCTGGGAGGCTAGGCCAGTCTAGCCTTTTCATATTTTTCTGCCTGCTTTATATTCTACCCTCATTGGCAGCTGATTAGATGGTGCCCACCCACATTAAGGGTGGGTCTGCCTTCCCCAGTCCACTGACTCAAATGTTAATCTTTGGCAACATCCTCACAGACACACACAGGATCAATACTTTGCATCCTTCAATCCAACCAAGTTGACACTCAGTATTAACCATCACACCACCCAAAACTCATGTTTAACTGTAATTCCCAATGATGGAGATGGGCCTGGAGGGAGGTCACTGGATCATGGGATGGATCCTTCATAGTTTAGCACCATCCCTTTGGTGCTGTTCTTGTGATAGACTTCTCACTAGATCTGGTTGTTTAAAGGTGTGTGGCACTGCCCCCCCCACCTTTTCTCCCTGCTCCCACCATGTGAAGCAATGGCTACCGCTTTGCCTTTCACCATGATTGTAAGTTTCCTGAGGCTTCCCCAGAAGCTGAGCAGGAGCTGCTATACTTGCTGTACAGACTACAGAACTGGGAGCCAATTAAATTTCTCCTTATAAGTTACTCAGTATCAGACATTTCTTTATCGTAGTGCAAAAGTGGACTAATACACCCATCATTTCAAAACCAATGAAAGCAACACTGATTGAGAGTTGTGTGCCTGACACTTCATATTCCTACAGCTACTCTTTAAGGTAGATATTACTGTTCTCATTTTAATATTGAGAAAACTAAGAGTCTAAGATGTGAGTGACTTGCTCATGATTTCTCAGCTAGCATGTGGCAGAGATAGAGATGGATAGAAAGCAGATTTTGAGTTAACTAATGGCTGTATAGGCCAAGAGGCAAGAATAGAGAATAGGTGAAATACAATTTGCTAATTAATATGAAGACATAATCATGCTTTTCTTTAATAGACCCATCAACTTGCAAAGTGGAGCCAATTTCTTCTGTTCTCTTTGCTTTGTCTGCAATTCCTGGGCATAGAGAGTAACCTGTACATGTTTCTCATCCAGTCATTATTGAATCGAGTGAATGCGATGGTTTCCAAGTGTTTCCCATAGCCTGCCACTTTTTTGAACTCACAGAGGCGAATAAGGAGCATCTTTACAGTATCAGCAATTGAAACTGATATGAATAAAGACAAGAATGATGACTGCATAACTCTTTGGAATGCAATTTCAAAACTGGACATGAGTCCAGGGAAATGGAACAAAACCCTGACCATCCCAACGCCTGCATGTGGGAATCTCAGTGCCAAGCACTTCATTATGCAAAGTAGGTGCTTCCCAAGTACTCTGATAAGGATAACGGGTGGATTTTGCCAAATTAAATCTGTCCCAAGTAACAGACTCTTCTTGCTGCTAAGTTGAGAAGTGCTAAAGAAAACAATAAAAGCCCATACCCGAGTCCAGAGGGACGTATAGAGCATACGTTCTTCCCAATGGCAATAAAGCTTCATGTCTGGGCTCACCTCCCTTGACTCAGTGGGATTGCACAGATCCTCTGATTCATGTCAAACATAAATCCTAAACTGGAACTCTGATCCTCAGCATGTACAAGATGGAAGAGGGATTCTTTCAGCTGTTTAGAAACTAAGTTACAGAATCTACACAGGAGAGTTTTCTAATTTCTAATTAAACATGAAGTCAGAATGAGCTTTTTTTTTTTTTTTTGCCTTTTAGCTACCTTGCTACCTTAACTCTTCTTGTAATAGGAGACAAAGTGACTCATGGGCTTCCATTTTGAGGATCAATTGAACTCATTAGAGATTTTTAAAAACAGATTTCTGAGTCTTAGCCCCAGGGATTCTAACCGTCAGTTATAATGGGGCCCCTTAATGTGATTTTGAGGTCTTTTCTAGTTCTAACAAAGCTGGAAAAGTTTAGGTGGGGCCCCGAAATGTAATTTTTTAGGTGGGGCCCCCAAATGTGATTTTTAGGTCTTTTCTAGTTCTAACATCCATTGTTTCTTCTTTATTATAAATGTTCATTTATTTCCGTTCTCCGTTTTTGTAGATTTCACCGGACCCACTCTTCAAAAACAATCAACCCAGTTTGATGATACTCCTCTCAGCTGAAGCCATCATAATTCAGTTGCCCTTGGTTTTGTAGACCTATTCTCCAACCTTCAATTATTTCCACTACTCTCATTTGAGTATTCTCAAATTTCCATCTTGTTACAAACATGATCATCCGTGGTAATGATTATTTTAGAAGCTACATTTGTCATTGTCAGTCTGATAGTTCTTACATGTATGTAAGCTTTTTTTTTTTTTCAAATTATCTCAGTTAAATTAAATCATCCTTGGGGAAATAAAAACAAACTTTTTTTTTTTTTTCCACTGACTCAATACTGTCTACTTGATTCCTTTATTCCTACCATCATCTTTCAAGAAGCTGGTCTCCTCCACCTGAGTTCCCCTGTGAGAAAGGGTTTCAGTAGAATATTGCACTGTCTGTGGGGTGGTGTGTAAGTTGGAAGAAATGTGATTTAGTGCATTTGGAAGTATATTGTCTGTCCCCATGATACTTATATATCTGTTATAAATAATTTCTTTTACTTTTCTTTTCAGAAAATGATTAGTTCACCCGAAATGAGTCTGAATGTCCCAGGTCTATTGTTTCAGAACTGGAGCTGCAATCCATAGCCCTGTGAATGTGGTTATTAACTTATTTTGGAAATGCAATCACAGACCACAGATTAGTTCAGTGAAACCATGTCTATCCCATATGTTGCATTCCATTTTGTTAGTGAACAGGGTCTGTTGTTGGTGCCACCTACTGTTAAGTTTATTGATGAGAACTTAAGCATTTGGTCTCTAAGGAAATACCCTGGGTCATATACGTGCACCTGGTTTCGGTTGGGAAAAGTTTCATCCTCCAACTATGTCTTTGTGGCTGGAAATTTTCAGCCACCACAACACAAAAGGTAAAATATATGTCATCTCATCTCTAGGCACTAACAAAATAGAAACAGAGAAGGTGTATGGTCTAAACAGAACCAGAGAACAGTTCAGGCCTCACGTGCAGAGTGGCATCCTATCATAAAACCTGGCCACATGCTGCTAAAATGGTGCAAAATGCAGGTTTCCCACTTTTCACATAAAAAAATAAATAAAAGTCAATAAAGAAATGTTGGTGTTTGTTTATGTGCATGCATTTTATCTAAGTTCAGGACATTCAGCTGATTCTATCTACTACCCCATGGCTGTGTTTCCATGGTTCCTAAATAAACTTAATGACTTCTCCATGGCTAACTCTTGGTTAAGATAATTTTCTTAACTTAAGATTCTTTCTGCTGGGCACGGTAGCTCATGCCTATGATTACAGGCGGAGGCAGGTGGATAACCTGAGGTCAGGAGTTCGAGAACAGCCTGGCCAAGATGGTAAAACCCCATCTCTACTAAGAATACAAAAATTAACCAGGCGTGGGGGCAGGGGCCTGTTATCCCAGCTACTCAAGAGGCTGAGGCAGGAGAATCGCTTGAATCTGGGAGGTTGAGGTTGCAGTGAGCCAAGGTTGCGCCATTGCACTCCAGCCTGGGCAACAAGAGGAAAACTCCATCTGAAAAAGTAAAATAAAAAATAATATTTTAAAAAGATTCTTTCCATGTCCCTACTTTGAAGAATAATATAAAGTCTCAAGATGACGAGGATTCCACTTTATGCAGGCCAGCAGCTGGTCAAGAAGGAGTCCGATTTCTTCCATCTGCTTCCTGGTCCTTCTGACTTCCCTGCTTGCAGGTGAGACGAGGGGGATAACCCCCTGTGAGTCAGCACCTGCCGTGGAGCCTCCCCACAAGTGGGCCTTCTGCCAGCATGTGTCCCACACAGCATGTGATATGGTTGCACTGAACAGCCTCCAGCTACAAAGAAGCTGGAAGATGGTCTAGCAGGAAATGCACTGGAGGCTTTTGTCCGAAGTGCGCAGGCCTTATCTTCTCATGAAGTCCCTCCTGATACGTTCATTGATGAATATTCACATGTCCTGTGAATGATGATTGAGACCCCTGCTTCAGAGGCCTGAGGCAGTTTCTGGGAACTAGAAGCCGTTGGCGATGCAGTTCACAGAGTTTCAGCTTCAGCCCTTAGGGTGGCCTTGCAATGCGTTTATGGACCACATGTTTGATGAAATTTGCCAGTCTAGGAATGTTACTACAATTGAGATCAATTACATTCCATCTGTCCCTTGCTCACCTTCCCTTCATGGCTGCTGATACTGAACAGGCTGTGAACAAGTTAGGGATCTCAGAAAGTGGAGTTGCTTTAGAGATACATTTAGATTGTAATTAACCTGATACAGTTAATGGACTTACAGTAACTTACTTGTATAATCAAGTTACTGTTACCTGTCCCTCCTATAAGACACATAGGAAGGGGCTGGACAGAGGTCCTAGGATAGGAGTATGTCCTCAAGGTGTTGGCATGAAAGCCTGTGGGGCCGATGAGAAAAGTCTTAAAATATATGGCACGATGGTAGCGTGCAGTGACTCACGCCTATAATCTCAGCACTTTGGGAGGCCGAGGGGAGCGGATCACCCAAGGTCAGGAGTTCAAGACAAGCCTGGCCAACATGATGAAACCCCGTCTCAACTAAAAATACAAAAAAGTTAGCTGGGTGTGGTGGCATGGGCCTGTAATTCCAGTTACTTTGGGAGGTTAAGGCAGGAAAATCGCTTGAACCCGGGAGGCAGCAGTTGCAGTGAGCCGAGATTGCGCCATTGCATTCCAGCCTGGGTGACAAACATGAAACTCTGTCTCAAATATATATATAAATTTTTTCATATATATATTTTAATATATATATTTCATATATATATCTTTCATATATATGTGTGTGTATATATATGGCACTAGAAGCCAGTCCAATCCCCAGATGTATAAAACTGTAAACAGATTTCCTCAGCAAAATGGATGCTCTCTCCTGTCAGAAACATATCCAGTTAGGCAGCACTAATAGTTAGGAATATATTGATAGTTTTTTCTTTGACTTTTGATGGAAATCTTATGAAATAGAATTTATCAAGATCCCTGTGTCTGTAAAACACAAGCCCACATCAGTAGTGCAAATGCAAGAACTCCTGCGTGTCTTATGCTTTTCCATGTTTAATGATAAAAACCAATAAATGTTACACAAGCAACTTAGAGCAAAGACTAAACTAGTTTTTCTAGCTTTCTGTAGAAAATATATAAAACTAAATAAGTTTTAAACAAGCAAGTTAGAGCAGAGACTGAACTATTTTTCTAGTTTTACTATAGAAAATACATAAACATAAACAAATGTTAAACACGCAAGTTAAAGCAAAGACTAAACAATTTTTCTAGTTTTACTATAGAAAATATACTAGGAAATCGCTGTCACTTAAAAAGACAATAAAAGAATGTGCAACAGAAAATTGTAGGCAAATATAATAGCAGACATCTAGCAGTTTATTATTTGTGTGTGTGTGTGTTTCCACTTAAGTTATAATCTGATGTGATTTATTTTCTCATTCAAGACAAATATTTTTATTTGTACCATGTTTAGCTGAGTGAGACAGGCAGGCTGCCCATAGCTCCCTGCTTGGGCACCAAGCCTTCAACACGCGGCTCCATCTGGCACCATCTGGCACCCTCTGGCTCTGCTGTTTCTTGCTCCCCCAGTTGTGAAATGCAAGGCTCTGTTTGCCTACCAGGACTTTTTGTGGCCTGGACTCTTTTTTCTTGTTTTCAGGACCTCACTGCTCAGGGGCATAACAGAATACCTGCTTCTTCTCCAGTCCCCTGGTTGGGATTTCTGAGCGTTGTAAATGACCAGCTTATGCTCTTCCTGGACTTTTATCCAATGCCTTGTCCTTGATCTCTGGCAAGACTCACTTATGCCTTTATTCTCGTTCACTCCCTGCACACCAGTGACATCTTCCATATGCAAATTTGGCAAGCTCATCACCTCATATCATGGCCAAAGCTTCCCGAGGTCTGAAGCCCGTCATTCCCACATCCCTCCACCCCATCAGGTCTCTGTCCTCTCTTGCAACTCCAAGCATGGCTGCTCCTGCCATCAGCGTATCCCTGGGTCCATCCCCAAGTGAAGTGTCCACGTGAGGTGTGGTTTAGAGACCCTAAAGACAGG
This sequence comes from Mandrillus leucophaeus, assembly GCF_000951045.1. Classification (NCBI taxonomy): domain Eukaryota; kingdom Metazoa; phylum Chordata; class Mammalia; order Primates; family Cercopithecidae; genus Mandrillus; species Mandrillus leucophaeus. The sequence continues at coordinate 2,711,611 of NW_012109696.1, read as the reverse complement.
GATGGGAAGTTTTCCTCAGCTGTTAGAATAGGTTGAATGAGTACATGTGTGCATGTATGCCAAAAAGTGACTATATGATTTGCAAACTTGATACTAAGACTTTCTTTTCTTGTATAATAATCTGGTAGCAAGGCTGTGGGGAGAGGAGGAGACATGTTCCCCCACGGAACACTGAGTGCTAGAGACTTTGTTTATCCAAAGAACTGACAATTGCTGGGAGGAGAAATTCACTTAGGTCAGTTTTCACGCTGCTTTACACACTTGGCTGGTGCCTCTGGGATCATTCCCCAAACCTCGGTTGTTATTTTTCTGCATACTTAGTTCTGTTCTAGTCTCATATCTCCTTCCAGGCCACTTGGGCTCCCCACTTGGGATCCACTCTTCCCGGCTTTTCAATTTCCTGTCTCTGTAAATACAGTTCCTTGTAATTCTACAATGCAAGCCTTAATCATTCCACCTGGCACAGCTAGAATCCAATCCCCCTCACAGTGTACAAGAACCACTCTTCCTTTCCAGGGATTCCCAATTCACATCAGCCTGATAAACCCGATACTCATCCAGACCTCAAAAGTAACAATTGTCTTGCACTGGGACATCTATGTCACTTAATTTGCATTCTCAAATATCAACTGCTAACTCATATCTGGGCTTTATGCTCCACGGTTCCCCAGGGTAAACCTCCAGGAACTTATGAACTGCTCTTTCTTACAGAAAGATACAGTGGCTGGGACTGCACAGAGCAAGAAGATACTTCTGTAATCAAGCATGATCCCAGTGAGCATTTAGACACACAGGGGATGGAAAGATGTGGACCCTATTTGTCAATCATCAGATAGTGACATGGCAGTGCACAGAAGGCAGGCTGTGGAAGATCCATCAGCTCAGGGTTTCAGATGCATCCTGAGAACAATGTGGTCTTGCTGTCTACACAGAATTGGATGAGGTTAGAATCCATTTGGAAGCGGCATTCTCTTCACTATGGAAGGGAAAGGTACACACTTCTAATAGCTCTTGAATTATTTTCTGTTTTTTCACATAGAACATGAGTTCAAGACCACCCTGGCCAACATGGCGAAATCCTGTCTCTACTAAAAATGCAAAAATTAGCCAGGCATGGGGGCGTGTACCTGTAGTCGCAGCTACTTGGAAGGCTGAGGCAGGAGGATTGCTTGAACCTAGGAGGCGGCAGTTGCAGTGAGCCAAGATTGGGACATTGTACTCCAGCCTGGGTGACTCTGTCTCAAAAAAAAAAAAAAAAAAAAAAAAAAAAACACGAAAAACCTGAGAAGGGGTTGCCTTAACTATTTTACAAAAATGTAAATATAGAGAGGAAAAATGTGGTTTGGAGCACCCTCAATGAGCACTTTGGCCCTGGTGTCAAAATATCACTAGCAGGAGAAATGGGGAAGTACATAAGATGAAAAACTCCAAGGGCAGCCCTAATGCAAGCTTTATGGAGAAAATATTAGTGTTATTTTTAATCATGGGAATGTTACAGGAAAACAGCCTACTGTATGTGAACATATTTACTATGATAGAAAACCGAAAACCAGGAGATAACTACTTTTCAATTTTAGTTGTGCAATGGCACACCCTCAGGTCAAATGGGTCTCCCAAGCAGGTAACAAACCAAGGGACAAATGAGTGTTTTGCAGAGTACACAAGGCTTCAGAGCTCAAGGTGGACACCGATGCAGTCTAACAGCAGTGAAATCAGCATTAAAAAGAGGACAAATATAGATTTTCTTAAAATAGCATGCACTGAATTTCAAGGGTTTTACAAACTGTGCTCTGCAGGTTCAATGGACTGCACTATAATAAGTGGATAGATTCCTTAAAGCTGTATGCATTCAATTTATTATCCCTCCCAGATAGTAGAAAGTCAAAATTGCAAATTAAAATCTTTAGTATGAATTAAAATTAATTTAATCTTTCCTGTGCTCAATACCTGCATACTGATTGCTTATTGCGTAACAAGCCTGGGGCAAATGGTGTGGCCACCTCATCTAATCAATACCTGAGTTTTGATTATTTTACCTCCCTGTCTCTCCCTTCAATGTATCTCCCACGTGGTCTGACAATTCATAGTTTTTGTAGTTTTGACCTTCATGATTTCTCTTCTTTATTGCCACAGTTACTTCCTACCTGCAAGTTCTGTATCATATGCTGGACCACGCCTCCCCAAGACATGCGCATACACGTGTACACACACAGGTACCCACCCAGAAGCACACACTTCTTCACACATGCACACACTCATTCACAATACATTCTCCCTGTGAAAACAAATGTGAAGCTGCTAAACATCTAAAATCAGAGCATTGCCTGAGCATTGGATTGGATCCCTTCATGGCCCATCTTGGATTCAGGACAGTTTCCTAGCTGGTCAAAGAACAAGCCTGCCTGTCTCTGGTTCTGCTTCCCACCTCTCCTGGCCGACCCCTCCCTGTGTCCTGCACTGTAGCATGTGCCCGTGACTCCTGCCTCACTTGTTCTCACTGCTTCCCCACCTGCATCACTTCCCTCACGGTTTCTCTATCAGGCCAGGTTAGAACTGGCTGCAAAGACTGAGGCAAACAACAATGGCTTAGACAATACGGAATCCATTATTCTCTCATCAAAAGGGGAGATCTGCACCTTTCCTGTAGCTCTAGCTGGATTTCCAGAGGGAATAAACCTAGCTCCAGCTCACAGGTTTACCTGGAGGCTGTCAGAACTTCCTTATTCTCATTCTCCCCCATCAGTCTTGGAAACAGCGAGGGCTGTGCCAGCGCCCTAACGGTGCTGCAGAGAGGAAGAAGCAGGCAGCCTCCAGATGCTTTCTTGTTTACTGTCTGTTTCTTCTACTTAGAATTTCAAAAAGGGAAAATGAAAGGCCCCTGATGAACAAGGCATAGAGAAGAATCCATATTAGCAAAGAGAGGAGAGAGAAGACGACGACTTCACGCCCATGTTACGGTCCCCAGGCTGGGAGCCAGGCAGGAAGACACTAGCTGGGTGGGGTGGCCAGAGGAGGTGGGGTGGGCAGGGTGGCACCGCAGCAGGCAGCCTGTGTCATCACCTGTACGTGGGTATGTGAAAGCATCTTTCACTCTGCAGAGGAACGCAGTAGCCCGCGCATGGCGAGCGATGTCCTTGCCCCTCAGAGGCAAGTACATTCCTTTACATCACTCAGCAGAGGATGCTCGCCCACCCGCACTGTCCCTGTGGCCAAAGAAAATGGTCCCAGAAAACCATGAGGGCAGGTGTGCTTGTGAAGGTGGCCTTCCCATGGGGTTCCAGGGACCTGGGATCTTCTCCTCTTGCGGCTGCCACACCTCATGGCCAACAGAGTCCTCTGCAGGAGCCTGCACATCCAGCTGATGGAGGAGAGTGAGCAGATGGCCACACAGGAAGCTTCCAAGAGTCAGGCCCGGAGGCAGCCCAGGCCTCCACTGACCACGCCCTGGTCCCCACCGCCACCGTGAGCTCCCCGGGAGTGGGAAGTGTCGACTAGCTCTGTGCCCTGCAGAAAAAGGAGATGGGCCCAGACAACGTCTCCTGTTTCCCTGCCATAAGAGAGAACTCCCTTTCTCCTTCTCTTATTTTGAACAGACAGGACCCTAGAAAATGAAGACAGCAAATGGAGATGTTCAAAGAAATGTGTAGAATGTCGTCACTGAAAAAAACTGTAACCTCTGAATGAAAAGACATTTGGGAGAAAGAGAAGCTAGCAAAATAGCAAAATAAAGAGTAACAAAGAAAAGTGAACATCTTGAAATTAGAATCAAATCCATAGCTCTTACTTTATTAAGAAAAATTATATTAAGATCAACAATTTTGCTGACCTATTTAAGTTATGCTTCACAAATTTACCTTATTTCATAAAAAATTATTCGGAGCCAAATAAAGGCTCTAGATATTTGTCAGTGGGTTCTCACGGTTATGGGGGTAGAACAGATGCATGAAAACATGGACTGGAGTGATTCCTTCCTGGAATCGTTGTATTTTAACTTCTCTAGAATGCTGACAGAGCACTTCAGAATTGGGCAATTTAAAATGATACATGGGTTTTGCCCATTTCTTAATGATGCTTAAAATGATGCAGAAAATGATGCGAAAGCACTGGAAAGGAATACACACGTGAGCCCAGGCTCAGGGAAGCACAAAGCCTCCTGGCAGCCCGCCCTGTGTTAGTCATGGTGACCCTGCCGCCTTTGTCCACGAGGTTGGCTTGGGTGGCTCGGGGCCACCAGGCCATGTGGTTTGAGTTGTCTCCCACTGGGAGTGATGGATTTGAACCGGTCCGGCCACAGTCTCCCACCCAGTCCCCCTTGTGGCCAAAGGCATGTGTTTGTGAGAGAGCTGGATATTGTCAGGGGGTGAAAGGGGTGATCACGAAACAGAGCAAAAAAGAAAAACGGTCAGCACGGCAACGACCCCCAAGACACTGGCCTTGTCTACGGCGTGCGCTAAACAACTGTGCTGGAGCTTCTCTTGCCTCGAGCCTGAGAAAAGAGGCCACCACATGGGCCACTGGCATGGTGACAGCTGCGGCCACAAAGGCTTTGCTGTCGCTGTACAGAGACCCCGCAAAACGTGTTCTTAGGGAAATAAGATTTCAGCATAATGAGAAAGAAAAGTCAGACTTTACTGTAGCATAGCCCTGAAATGAATATTAAGTTAATGTAAACGTTACTTTCTGAAGTTTATTCAGCTTTGGCTGATTTCTCAGGGCACTAACAGGAAGGCAGAAAAAGATCAAGACCTTTGTCTGAAATATATTCTATCCAAACATTTCCATACAATGAAAATTGTCTTCTTCTTGAAATAGAGGCGACATATCAGAAAGTAAATCCATAAAAATTGCCAACCAAGTGGAATCCAGAATCTGCATGGAGTGTATCCTTTTTTTAACTATGTCAAACAAAATTTTAAAACAGCTTAATGTTTCCTAAATATGTTTAAAGAAATCATATTTTCAGGGCAGAAGGGAGCAGATGGCTGCAAACACTGTAGGAACTTAGAGAGAATGAAGGAGGTTTAAAGCCATATTTGATAGAAAACTAAAGGAAGAAATCTTTCCTCCCCTTCTTCATCCTGGACTGTTTTCAAAATAGTGAATTATTTTATGAATATGCATTCCCCATTCAGAGCCATGGAAAAAGGCCAAGGAGGGACCTGCCAAGGCATGAGATTAGCAACACAACCCATGGAGATTTATTGCACATAAAAGATAGGGAAGTAAGACAACATATTCCAAAGGAACAGATATTCTCACATAAATTAAGTGCTTTTAACATTTAAGGTGCTCTTTTGCTGATGTGTCTTAACATAATTTGGGCTAATTTAAAGACAAAACAACTTCATCATCAAAAACAGCCACAATAAAAAAATGTTTTATTGATAAACCATCTGCTGTTTACCAAGGCATGGCAAAACCTTTGCAGACATCTCACCTAGATAATTTTCAATAAACATTGAGATCACTGCTATGGCTACATATGCTTATAAGAGGCCTAACTCAGTATATTAATTGAAGTTATAGTTATCACTTGATAGTGTGTCAGCATCTATTGCTCAGGGACTGTCTGCATGCAAACGGAACTCTTGCTGGAGCCTGGGACCCAAAACCCCAGGATAAAAAGCACTGAGGAGGGCAAGCTCAAAATATACATGACAATTTTCTTCTCATGTTAGTCTCTGGCAGAGTTCGGAGAAAAATCCTTGCATTTGTGAGGTCCACAAGCAAGGAATGAGTTTTACACATTTGAATGTTTTACTAAAGAATCAAAAGAAAAATAATGTTTTGTGATACATAAATATTGTATGACATTCAAATTTCAGTGTCCATAAATATATTTTCTTGGAACACAGCCATGCCCATTCATTTACACATGACTGTGGCTGCTTCCCTGCCACCTGCAGAGCTGCAGAGCTGCAGCAGGGACCACACTGCCCTTGAAGTTGAAAATCTTGATCATCTGGCCCATTACAGGACAGTCCATTGATTGAGGCCTGGTGTCTATTTAAGGAGGGGAAGGCGCGCCGCTTGCAGTTCCTAACAACTGTCTGGTCCCAATGGAAGGCTTGGACTGTTTTGTCCTGCCCTGTCCTTCCGCCTGAGGGAGCACCTCAAGGGAAACTCAGCAAGTAGGTTAGAATGGGGTCCAATTAGAATGGAGAAGAAAGCCATGGTGTGGAGATTGTATTGCCTGTGACGTGTTCATGTTGTATAAACTACAATAGCACTTACCTACCAAAAGTCAAGGAAGGGACCCTTTCCTTATTTCCCCAGCATTTGACACAATTTCCAATAATAATATCAAACTTGCAAACCACAGCATTAGAATCTGTTGAGTCACGGAACCAAAAAAGCAGGTATCTCCTATACATCCTGTTAAGACATAGAATTGACGAAGACCTGGGCTCTGAGGCTAAAATTGCAGGTGCCAGGAATCAGAAGATCTGAAGATTCTCAAAGCAATGCATGTTGGCACTGCTTCATGGAAAAAAAAGATACTTCTCCTTCCTAGAAAAGCGAATAGCAAAAATTAGGAGGTAAAAGCACAGGTCACAAATCCTGAACACGAATTCAATACTAAAAATCACAAGGACACTCTTGTAGAGGCTCATGCTGAGTGGAAGGCAGGCACTGACTGCACTTGCTCTCAGACGTGGTAGCTGCTTGCACTCCTCTTTGCATGGAAATCTCACTGGACTCCCAGTGAGATCTGACTGATGGGGCCCAGCCACAGAAGCCACTGTGAGAGGAGGCACAGTTTCTAGAATGTACGCTCTGCCCTCCCAGTAGGTATGGGTGAGAGAAAGGACTGCCCAGCCTGTCTGCTTCACTGACTCCCAACCCAGGTTGTCTTAAGTGAAGCCAGTAGATTACAGGCTCCAGGAGAGCACCAGACCCTCCCTCCCTTCCTGCTGGCACATGTACTCCAAACATATCAAAACTGAGAAGCAATAAGACCATGGCAAAGACAGAAAGCACTCAGATCAGGCAGCTTTTGCTCTGGAACTCCTCACTGCACAGTACCTTCCTGGGCTCAAGCAAGCCTTCTGCCTCAGCTTCCTGAGTAGCTGCAATTACAGGCATGCACAACCATGCCTGGCTATCTTTTTCCCTTTTGTAGAGATGGAGTCTGTTGTGTTGCCCAGGCTGGTCTCAAATTCCTGGCCTTAAGTGATCTTCCCACTTTGGCCTCCCAAAGCATTGGGATTACAGTCATGAGCTACTGTGCCCCACCAGCTTTTACTCATGAATAATTTTCTTTGGAGAGAAATAAGCAAGCATGGGCCCCGGGGTGTGCCATGTCAGTCAGTCTATCCCAATGCTGAGTGGAGCGTGAAGAGCCTGCTCATCCTACTTCAGGGCTTGGAAGAGCTGAATAGCCCTCAGTGGAAATTATAAGGAAGCAAATGTGAGCAGATGACCTTATCACACATTGGGGTGAAGGGTCAAGGAACTACTGCTCCATGGAAGGGAGGTTGAGTCAGGAGATTTGTATTAGTTTATTCTCATGCTGCTCTAAAGAACTGCCTGAGACTGGGTGAGTTATATAGGAAGGAGGTTTAATTGACTCATAGTTCCGCAGGACTGGGGTGACCTCAGGAAACTTACAATCATGGCAGAAGGCACCTCTTCACAGGGTGGCAGGAGAGAGAATGAGCACCAAACAAGGGAGAAAAGCCCCGTATGAAGCCATCAGATCTCGTGAGAACTCACTCACTATCATGAGAACAGCGTGGGGGTAACTGCCCTCCTGATTCAATTACCTCCTACTGAGTCCCTCCCACAGCATGTGGGGATTATGGGAACTACAATTTAATATGAGATTTTAATGAGGACACATCCAAACAATATAATTCCACTCCTGGCCCCTCCCAAACCTCATGTCCTCGCATTTCAAAACACAATTATCCCTTTCCAACAGTCCCCCAAAGTCTTAGCTCATTCCAGCATTGACCCAAAAGTCCAAGTCCAAAGTCTCATCTGAGACAAGGCAATTCCTTTCCACTTATGAGCCTGTAAAACTGAAAGCAAGTTAGTTACTACCTAGATACTGTGAGGAGTACAGGCACTGAGTAAAGACACCCATTCCACATGGGAGAAATTGGCCAAAACAAAGGGGCTACAGGCCCTATGCAAGTCTGAAATCCAACAGGACAGTCATTAAACCTCCAAGTTGCAAAGTGATCTCCTTTGACTCCATGTCTCACATCCAGGTCATGCTGATGCAAGAGGTGGGCTCCCAAGGCCTTGGGCAGCTCTGCTCCCATGGCTTCACAGGGTACAGCCCCCCTCCCGGCTGCTTTCATGGGCTGGCATTAAGTGTCTGTGGCTTTTCCAGAGGCATGGTGCAAGCAATTGATGGATCTACTATTCCGGGGTCTGGAGGACAGTGACCCTCTTCTCACAGCTCCACCAGGCAGTTCTCAAGTGGGGACTGTACATGGGGCCTCCAGCCCCACATTTCCTTTCCACACTGCCCTAGCAGAGGCTCTCCATGACAACTCCACCCCTGCAGCAAACATCAGCCTGAACATCCAGGCATTTCCATACATTCTCTGAGATCTAGGCAGAGGTTCCCAAACCTCAATTCTTGACTTCTGTGTGTCCATAGGCTCAACACCATATGGAAGCCAGCAAAGATTGGGACTTGCACTCTTTTAAGCAATGGCCCAAGCTGTACCTTGACCCCTTTTAGCCACGCCTGGAACTGACGCAGCTGGGATGCAGGGCACCATGTCCTGAGGCTGCACAAAGCAAGGGAGCCTTGGGCCCAGCCCAGGAAACCATTTTTCTCAACTATGCCTCTGTGATGGGAGGAGCTGCTCTGAAGATCTCTGACATGTGCTGGAAACATTTCCCCATTGTCTTGGCTATTAAAGTTTGGCTTCTGTTTACTTATGCAAATTTCTGCAAGGGCTTGAATTTTTCCCAAGGAAATGGGTTTTCCTTTTCTGTAGCAGCATCAGTCTGCAAACTTTTCAAACTTGTATGCTCTGCTTCTCTTTTAAACATAAGTTTCAGTTTCAGATCATCTCTCTCAAGTTCAAAGTTCCACACATCTTTAGGGCATGGGTCAAATGCTGCGAGTCTCTTGGCTAAAGCACATCAAGAGCCACCTTTGCTCCAGCTCCCAATAAGTTCCTCATCTCTGAGACCACTTCAGCCTGATTTTATTGTCCATATCACTATCAGCATTTTGGTCGAAACCACTCAACAAGTCTCTAGGAAGTTCCAAACGTTCCCACATCTTCCCGTCTTCTGAACCCTTTAAGTCTCTAAGAAGTTCCAAGCTTCCCCACATTTTTCTGTCTTCTTCTGAGGCCTCCAAACATTTCCAACCTCTGCTTGTTACCGAGTTCCAAAGTTGCTTCCACATTTTGGGTATCCTTGTAGCAGCACCCTACTCCCTCGGTACCAATTTACTGTATTAGTTCGTTCTCACACTACTATGAAGAAATACTCAAGACTGGGTAATTTGCAAAGAAAAGAGGTTTAATTGACTCACAGGGATAAAGAAGTCTCAGGAAACTTACAATCATGGCAGGAGGCACTTCTTTAGAGGGCGGCAGAAGACAGAATGAGTGCCAAATAAAGAGGGGAAAGCCCCTTATAAAACCAGTAGATCTCATGAGAACTCCCTCATTATCATGAGAACAGTATGGGGGTAAGTGCTCTCATGATTCAATTGCCTTTCACCGGGTCTCTCTTACACAACACATAAGAATTATGGTAACTATAAGTCAAGATGAGATTTGGGTGGGGACATAGCCAAACCATATCAAGGTCCTCATGGTTTTTCATGCAGGGTGAAGAAGGAAAGAGACTTGTCCTGATTCTGTTCCCTTGGAGCCTGGGAGCTATGGTTCTAGGATGAGAGAAGGAAGTCAGGCATGGACCAGGAGAGAAAATAAGCCAGAGAATGGGCTCAGCCACCTCAGAGGTTCCACTCCCATTGGCTGTGGTGAGGGAGCCCTGGTCAGATTGCAGCCTCCTGACAGACTCCAGAGCATCTACCCTTGAGAAGAGAACTGGGCTGTGATTGCTTTGTGGTGACATTGTGTGCCAAATGTGAGGGAGATTTGGAGCTAAATATTTTATTTATATTTTTTCCTTGATTTAAAACATGTGGGGACAAAGAATGTGACCAGCTTGTATACAACAGAAACACAGGCCAAAAGATGACAGTTTTTATAACCCTGACACTTGTTCCTATCCCAGCAATCAGTATTTGGTGGGGACCAGACACTCTTTGCCTGTCACTTTCAATATCAGTTAGCTACTTAACATTATGAAGTCCCAAACTTAGCATGAGATCATAATCCCCCACTGTTAGTTACAGACGCTGAAGACCCGACAGACATTCCTCTGCAGGGAGTCAGAATCATTGTTGGGCATTTCTCTCTCAATAGAAGATTGCATCTTTGTGATTTGTCATGGAGAAGGAGCACTGGGCTTATTTGTTCTCCTGTCATCACCCTGACACATCTCCTCTCCAGTCAGCAGCCAGCCCACCCTGGGTTGCCACAGGTTCCAACCTCCTCCATG
>NW_012109696.1:2698228-2700663 GCF_000951045.1 Mandrillus leucophaeus | reverse complement strand
GAAGGGAAGGGAAGGGAAGGGAAGGGGAAGGGAAGGGAAGAGACGGGAAGGCAACATCAGTGTTTATTTTGGGTCCAGTCACTGAGTCAAGGGAGAAGGGAGGTTTGACATGGAGGAAGGAAGATTCTGGAGCAAGCTAGTTCCACACCTTTGAATTCTTATTATGTTTGATTGTGATGGCTCCTCCCTTACCATTCCTTCCCAAATTCTTCCTCAGATTTCTTTTAAAATACAGACAAATGCCATTGAATTTTCCAACTCTCCACAGTATATCTTTTCCATGTTTTTGCAATACACCATGGGAGGAGTAGTTCATCAATTAGAACTAATTAACATCCGTGGTTTTGTTAGAGTCATATTAATTTCTTCAGCTAAGTAAACAACCAGAAAGTGCCAAAGCACAGATAATGCTGAAACCACTGAATCTGTGCCTTCCAGCCTACAAAGCACAAGGGGAATATGGAGTGAGTTAAGATCAGATGTCAGCATTTCCTCATACAACTATGCAGCAGTGAAAGCAAAATATTTAAGAACCCTGAATGGGACATGATTATAACGTGTTTTCAATTTTCAAATTCTTAAAACTGAATCCTTATTTAAACTCAATTATCAAGTTGAGTAAACTGTTTTCATGATAATATAGACCAGTTTTTCATACTAAAAAACGTGACTTTACATGCAAGTAAGAATTGTGCTCTTGGTTGAGTCTCTTGAAAGCCTAACATAATATTAAGAAAAAAATTGTACTGTCATTAGGGGGACTTTTAATGTTGACAAGCATTTCTGTGTGAATCAATTACTAAGCTGTGAGTAGATCTTGACAAAAGGGCAGAAACGCAAGCTAAATGTATTAATAAAAAGACAAACCTGATTTAATTTAGTCTTGTGATTGATCATTGTACCAGTGTTTCATCCCAAGCTTCTCTCTGGTTCTACAACCCAAGAAATTTAAGAAGTAGTTTTTGTAAGTCTTGGGCCCTCCCTGGGACTTTTTAGGCTGACGCCAATAGTCCCCAGCACACACACACACTCCCAACAGATGACTAAACACAGCAAGAAGACAATAAACCCTGATATGTTTCAGCAGAATAGGTTGGGGAGGTGGGGCACAGGCCGAATGAGAGGGACGATTCTCCTGATGTGTTTGAAGTAGATGGCACTTTACGGTTTCATGAACATAAATGTAAAATTGTCCCCCCTCTGAGTCATTCTCTAAGAAACTGAAAGTTGGAGACCTGGCATGAGATGATGTGTCATTCAATACACCCATGAGGTGTCCTGATGCCAAAGAAATTTGCTATTTTATTTGCTTACTGGTATGTGCCATTTTTTTATTAGACTCTATTTTATATTTTCTTAATAATTTTGCCCTATATTTTAAAGAGCAAAGATTTTGTTTTATTGCATTTTACCTAGTAAAAATTACATTCTACCCAGATGAACAACTCAGAATGTATTATAGTAACATCATTCTCTGAATTCTAATTTTTATACAGTTGAATAAATAGATCACCCATATAGCAAAATTTTCTTATAAGTCATATATTTGAGTTAGCTGATAACTTTTTGCACCACAAGAAAGAGAATACAGTTTTTAAGTCTTGTTTATAAGACTCATAGCATAAATAAATGTATGAGAAAAATTTCTGCTTTCTGTCAGGAAAGAGACTATTTTTACCCTGTTACCTAAAGCATACAAAAAGAAAAAGAGAAAACATGTGAAACCCACATTGTCAAGAATGGACATTGAGAAACAAAGGCTATGAACCCTGAAAGATGAAAAACAAATGATGGGAGCTCTCCAACTGTCCTAGCATGTTGCCTTGAGGGAGTTCCCAGATGGGTAAAGGCAGGGGACCTAGCTGGAGGCCCTCAGACTCTCTGAGTTGAGGAGAAGGCAGAATAATCCAGTTAGGCAAAGGCACATAGCATCCACAGTGCAGAACACCAGAGAGACTGAGCACATGGAGAGTGCTTCACAGGTGTCAAGAAGGTTCCTGTGGAGTATTCAGTTGAGTACTCATGAATGCACACATGTGTGGAAACTTCTTGAGGCTGGGGAAAGAACCACCCAATGGATGGGGGGAAAGAGTGCCAGAAACTCACACAGGGCTGAGGATAGTGCTTGTTCCTGCCAGCCAGATAAGAAAAACTTAGAATTCATTGAGTACTGGGCAAAGTACATACACAGTTCTTGTGTAAGTCATGAAGAACAATTAGTCCTACACCAGTGGTTTTCAATCTCAGCACCACTAATATTTTGCCCTCAATAATTATTTGCTGTGGGAACTTTGTCCACTGCACTATGGATGCTCAGCAGCACCCGTAATATTAGCCCATTAGATGCCAAAACCATAACCCCTGTAGATGTTGCTAAATGTCTCCTGGGTACAAAATTAACGTTGGTTGGAAACCACTGTCTTAGATTGATCACT
>NW_012109696.1:2683626-2698178 GCF_000951045.1 Mandrillus leucophaeus | reverse complement strand
TGTATTATAGTAACATCATTCTCTGAATTCTAATTTTTATACAGTTGAATAAATAGATCACCCATATAGCAAAATTTTCTTATAAGTCATATATTTGAGTTAGCTGATAACTTTTTGCACCACAAGAAAGAGAATACAGTTTTTAAGTCTTGTTTATAAGACTCATAGCATAAATAAATGTATGAGAAAAATTTCTGCTTTCTGTCAGGAAAGAGACTATTTTTACCCTGTTACCTAAAGCATACAAAAAGAAAAAGAGAAAACATGTGAAACCCACATTGTCAAGAATGGACATTGAGAAACAAAGGCTATGAACCCTGAAAGATGAAAAACAAATGATGGGAGCTCTCCAACTGTCCTAGCATGTTGCCTTGAGGGAGTTCCCAGAGGGGTAAAGGCAGGGGACCTAGCTGGAGGCCCTCAGACTCTCTGAGTTGAGGAGAAGGCAGAATAATCCAGTTAGGCAAAGGCACATAGCATCCACAGTGCAGAACACCAGAGAGACTGAGCACATGGAGAGTGCTTCACAGGTGTCAAGAAGGTTCCTGTGGAGTATTCAGTTGAGTTCTCATGAATGCACACATGTGTGGAAACTTCTTGAGGCTGGGGAAAGAACCACCCAATGGATGGGGGGAAAGAGTGCCAGAAACTCACACAGGGCTGAGGATAGTGCTTGTTCCTGCCAGCCAGATAAGAAAAACTTAGAATTCATTGAGTATTGGGCAAAGTACATACACAGTTCTTGTGTAAGTCATGAAGAACAATTAGTCCTACACCAGTGGTTTTCAATCTCAGCACCACTAATATTTTGCCCTCAATAATTATTTGCTGTGGGAACTTTGTCCACTGCACTATGGATGCTCAGCAGCACCCGTAATATTAGCCCATTAGATGCCAAAACCATAACCCCTGTAGATGTTGCTAAATGTCTCCTGGGTACAAAATTAACGTTGGTTGGAAACCACTGTCTTAGATTGATCACTACTCTAGTTCTTCTACAAAAAAAATCTTATGAAGCAAGACATGAGAGTTCAAACTATTTTCAACAAAATTAATGGCATCTCAAGACAAAGCTAAAGTATATTCCTAAGAGAACAGAAATACCCAGGACTTAACAAAATCAAACGACAAAATCTTGTATTAGATGAAAATTACTACATTTTCAAATAAAAAGGAAAACACGTCCCATAAAAAAAAATAAATAATTGAAACTGACGTAGTACTAATGCAGATTTTAGAATTAGCAGATAATTTTAAAAGCTATTATAAATGTGTATGTGTTAAAGGTACTAAGTAGAAACATGAAAGGTATTTAAAAGACCCAAACCAATTTTTAGAGATGAAAAGTGTAATATGTGAGATTGTAAAATACACTGGATAGGAGTAATGGCAGATGAGAAGAAAACATTAGTGAACTTAAAAACACATTATTGGAAACTGTAAATGAAACACAAGAAAAAAACTACGACTTAAAGAATTATCGAAGCACCAGTAACCTCTGGAAAACATGTAAACAGAATAATATATAAGTAATTGAAGTTCCTGAAAGAATAAGAACAGTAAGGAGGAAGAAGAGGAGAAAAAGGAGAGGGATGTTAGGAAGAAAAATCAAAGAAGAAACTGAAATGACCATAACTTTTTCTAATTTCGAAAACTACAAACACATAGATTCAAAAAACTCAGAAACATGAGAAAGAGAAACATAAAGAAAACTATGTCAAGACATTTTATAATAAAACTGCTCAAAACCAATGTTAAAGAAAAAGGCTTAGAAACAACTAGAGACAAAAATGATTACATAAAGAAGAACATAGTTATGATGACAGCAGGTTTCTTGTAAGAAGCAACACAGCCAAGAAGACGTGTAACAGCATCTTTAAAGTACTAAAAGAAAAAACTGTCAGCCAACAATTTTATACCCAGAGGAAAGATCTTTCAAAAGTAAAACTTAAATAAAGACTTTCAGACATAAAAAGCTGTAGAGATATATTACCAATAGAATATTGGTACCAGAAATATTTTTAAAAGTTCTTCTGGGAGACAGGAAATGACCGGATAGAAATTGGATCTATGGCAAGAGAATGAAAAGTACTAAAAATTGTGGCTACATGGGTAGATACATGAGACCATTCTGATTATCAAATCCTCTTTTAGAGAGCATTTAATAAAAGCATTAATAAAATATAACAATTAGTGTTAAGTTTTCAACAAATATACATTTAAAATATATGCAAAAACAGCATCAAAATCAGAAGGAACAAAGGAAAGTATACTATTATATGTTTTTTATGCTATGTATGAAATATATATATGAAACGTCATTTGAATGTCAACTGCAATAAATTAGAAGTTTATTTTATTAACCAAAATGAAACCACTAAAGTAACAGAACAAAGAGTTATAGAGAATAAAAAAGAATTGATATAATACGAAATCATAAATATGTTAAATTACTTCAATAGATGACAAAAACAAAAAAGGAAATGAAAAACAAGCGGGACAAATAAAATATAAATGACAAGTTGGTCGATTTATACCTAATAATATCAATATTCACAGTAACTGTAAATGACCTGAATACATCCATTAGAAAGCGGAAGTTATCATATAAGATAAAAAGTCTAAACTCAAATATATATTGACTACCAGAAACACACTTTAATTATAAGTACACAGGTAGGTTAAAAAATCTGTTAGTGCTTTATCATGCTAACAGGAATCCAAAAATGCTAGAAGTATGTATTAATTTCAGGTAAAGTACATTTCATTGCGAAGAATATTTCCATGAGTAGAAAAGGTCATTTCATCATGATAAAGTTGTCAATTTATCAAGCAGATGTAGAATCTTAAACATGTGTGCGCACAATGAGATCTTTAAAATACACAGAACAAAACATATAGAACTGCAAAAAGAAAAGGATGAATCGGTAGATGTAGTTGGAGATTTCAATACCTTCATTCAACAATTGAGAGAATATGTAGACAGAAAATCAATAAAGATACAGATTTGAACAAAATTATCAATCCACTTGAATTAATTAACGTTTATAGAACACGCCATCCAACGATAGCAGAATGAACATTCTTTTTAAGTGGCTACAAAAGAATTTACCAAGATAGACCATATTCCGGGCCTCTAAACAAGTCTCAATATATTTCAAAGGATTCAAGTCAGGCTATTCTCAGACTAAATTGTAATAAAGTTAAAAATGAATAACACAAATAGCTCCAGAAAAAAAATACTCTGAAACTAAATAATATACTTCTAAATAAACCATGGGTCAAACAAGAAATAAACATAAAATAAGAAAATATTCTGGACTGAATGTAAATACAAGTACAACCTATGGACTTTTTTCAAATGCCCCTGAAATCTGTGGGAAATTAATATCATTAAATGCCTACATTAGAAAAGATGAAAGAGCTCAAATTAATAATATCAGTATCTACCTCAAGAAACAGAGGAAGAAGAGGGAATGTAATCCAAATTAAGTGGAAGGAAATAAATATAAAGATGGGAACAGAAATCTATGAAAGAAGACAGAAAAACAACAGATAAAATGAAAATCAGAAAATAAAGCCAAAGCTGCTTTTTGAGGTCAATGAAATTGATAAGCCCTTAACCAGGCTGGTTAAGAAAGGAGAATTAGAAATTACCAATATCAGGAATGAGAGAGGTGTCATCACCACATATGATACAGATAATGAGAGACAATAAAGAATAGGCAAGGACTTGAATGGATATTTCTTTGAAGATTCCATACAAATAGCCAAGAAGCATGTGAAAAATGCATATCACTGATTATTAGAGAGGTGCAAATCAAAACCATAATTAGATTTCACCTCACACCCATTAGAACAGCTACTATCAAAAAAATAAAATAAAAATAACAGGCATTGGTCAAGATGTGGAGAGACTGAAACGCTTGTGCATTTTTGATGTAAAATGGTGCAGTTGCTATGAAAACCAGTATGGGAGTTTCTCAAAACATTAGAAACAAAATTACTATATGATCCAGCAATTCCACTGGATATATCCAATACAATGAAAGCAGGGTCTCAAAAAGGTATTTGTGTGCCCATGTTCATAGCACCATTATCCACCATAGTCAAGAATGGAAGCAACGCAAACGTCTATCAGTGAATCAATGGATAAACAAAATACGGTATATGCATCAAATGGATATTAAAGGAAGAAAATTCTGACACATGCTACAACATGGATGAACCTTGAAGATAGCACGCTGAGTGAAGCAAACCAGTCAGGAAAGACAAATATTGTATAACGCCAGTTATAGGCATTATCAGGAGTAGTCAGATTCATAAAGACAGAAAGTAGAATGTTAGCCTCCATGGGCTGTGAAGACGGATAGAGAATTATTTTTTAACTAGTAGAGTTTCAGTTTTACAAGATTAAAAGAGGTCTTGAAAGTAGTTGTACATCAATGTGGATGTATTTAAAAATGGTTAAAATATACTTTAAGATGGTTAAGATGGTAAATTTTATGTTATGTGAATTTTACAATTAATTTGTTTAAAGATAATAAGGGAATATTATGAACAACTTTGTGCCAGCAAATTTGACAACACAATGAGATGGATAAGTCTCTTGACAGACAGGAACTACTAAGCTCAGTCAAGAAGGAGATGACCTGAACAAGACCTGTTACTGGATGGAATGTGTTGACTGTAAGTTGTCCACGTTCTTGGCACGTTGAACAAAGAATTGAACAAAACGTACAAACAAAGCAACAAAAGAATGAAGCAATCAAAGATAAACAAAGTAAGAAAATAACAGTGTAACAAAAGCACAGATTTATTGAAGCAAAAGTTCATTCCACAGAGTGGGAACAAGCTCAAGCAAGAGCCTCAAGAATCCCCTGGATTACAATGTTCTTTAGAGTTTTTATTAAGATAAAAGAATTTGGTAACATCCCTAAGTGCCCTTTAGTGGCGTCCAGTTGGTTACACCCTAGGAAGGATTGGCCTGTGACCCATCAGAGGCTGAAGTGAATGAAGACTTGGCACCCAGTCAATCACAGGCTGAAGTGGAATCCTCTGTCTTGTTATCAAAGGAGGCAGAATGTGGCCTGGATGTTGCCCAATCTTGTCTGGAGCTGGCTGCACCTGCTGTTCTCCTTCTCCTTAACCCTTGGTTCCCTTATTCCCTATTATCCTGCCTCTTACCTATTAAAGCAAGTGAATTTGTAGCTGATCATCTCCCTTCAATGATTATATCAGGGACAGATGGCTTCACTAGTAAATTCTACTAACATTAATAAAACAAATTATTCTATTTATATAGAAACTCAACTAGAAAACTGAAGAGGCTTCTCATTCTGTGAACTGACATTAACCTGACTTAAAAACAAAACAAAACAAACAAACAAACAAACAAAAAACAAACAGTTAATGACATTATAAGAAGAGAAAACTACAGACTTCGGGAACATGGAAGAACAAAAATCCTAAGCTAAATCTTGCCAATTAAATTCAACATTTAAAAATACATCATGATCAAGTGAGCAGGTGAGGTTTACCCCAGGAATACAAGGTGAGTTTCATACACCAAAATAAATGTGACAAACTAAAAGTGGAAAGTACCTTGAACATCTGAGTAAAAGTAGAAAAAGCCCTTCACAAAACCCAGCATCCATTTTCTCATAACAGCTTTCAGCAAACTAGGAATAGAAGGCTTCTTCCTCACCCTGATAATAAGTGTTTGTAAACAAAAATATGCAACAGGCAATATCACAGTTATGGTGAAAGACGAAATGCTTTCCCATTGAAATCAGTAGTAAGATATGGATGTCTGGCACTGCTAATTGAAATATAAAATTGTGTAACCATTTTGGAAAACAATTTTTCTCTTTTTTAGAAAGTTAAACCTTTACCTGTCGTTTGATCTAGTTGTTCTGCTCCTAGACACTTACTCAAGATAAATGAAAGTATACGTGCAATATAAATCCTTGTAAACAAACATTCATGGGTACTTAATTTGTGATAGCCAAAAAGTGGAAACATCCCAAATATCTGTCAATAGGTAAACGGATAAACAAGCTGAGTATAACCATACCGTGCAACACTACTCAGACATGAAAAGGAAGGAACAACTGATACACGCAACAGCTTTGACAGATCTCAAAATAATTATGCTGAGTGAATGAAGCAAGGAAAAAAAAAGAGTACGTAGTGCATTATTCCATTTTTATAAATTCTAAAGAAAATAAACTAATCTATAGCAACAGGCAGAAAGCAGATCAGTGGTTCCCCGAGCTTGGGACGGTGGCTGAAGGATGCTATGGGCAATTCGTAGAGGTCAGATTTTTCAGTTAAAAATCCACCTTAGGTGGAGAAATGCAAAATAGAATTATAAAGGGAGGTTTTTTCATTAATGTGCAAAACCCAGCTTATTCTTGAAAATGTCTTGGAAGCCATGGTGCCAATTTACATCCTCCTGTTTGGGAACTGAGACAATTTCTGATAAGGAAATACAGAGCAGTGGAGCTGAACAGCAGGTGCTTATTAGTTATATCCTTGGCCAGAAAAGTGGCTTGAGCTTCAAACGTAAGACTCTAAAATGAACAAGCAATTCGAAGCGTGTGACAGAATGGTGGAGTGTGAATTAGTATTTACTTCCCAGAACTAAATTCAGGATCTGGCAGCCCCCATAGAGTGCTCTGGGAAAGAGAACAATAATATCTTCTTGTGCACTTTAAAAGGAATAGACAGTTCTAAAATTGTCAAAGTTAGTGGGGAGGTAAACCTAGCTAGGGCCAATGTTCTCTCTTCAACTGTGAAAAACTGTGATTTGAGAGATCAAAGGGGGTAAAAAAGAAAGTGTACCCCCAGGGTTGCAGAGGATGTAGAATATATCATTATTGTAGCTATTTGCACCACAATAAAATATGAATGCAAATTCCTTAGACACAGTAAATAATGGATCACATATGCAACACTGGAATCAGACTAGCATCTGTAGTTGCTCTAAATATGATAAAATGTCAAAGCCCATTAATGATCACATTTAGGATCTCAGTTGCTGCCCAGCTGGGACGATGAGAGCATTCCCCATGGAGGAGTATCATCTTCAGCTCTGCAACAAAGACGCTTTGCCTTTCTCAGAATGTCTGGTCATGTACTGAAACTTCTGGAGACAGGAGACTGAGATAAATTGACCGTGTTATCCATGATTCGTTTCGATAAAACAGTGCCAGGATCTCGAAGAAACCTCCAAGTTATTAGATAAACTGATGCATCCATCATCGGAAAGATTAGCTAAGCTTTGATAATAATGGCTGGACTTGTGTTCGCAGTTTTCTTCTATACAACCAAAAATAATTCTTGAGGCAAGAGTTGCTTTAATGCTTTCATGTGAGAAATATGATTATTTCTGTGTGGTTGAAAAGGGAGCAGCCTCTGCGTTCTCTGTTTCTGCATCCGTGTTTCACTCTGACCTGATCAGTCACTTCTCTCCTGGTGATAGATTCCATGGAGATGAACAGATAGCCCCAAGCTCAATCCCTTGGACAAGACTACATTTGTGGCTAGGTACATCTTCTTTCATGGACAAAAGAACTAAGGGAAAAATAGAATTTCCTTACATACACACACACGTACATACACGCAACACACACATACACACACACAAATACACATGCATGCATGCACATATACAGCTTAGAAATGTTAAGAAACATGAAAACACCCTTCTCATTCTCTTTTATGCCGGGTGGCTTTGGATTGCTGTTCCATAGGATGCAATATAATACACCATAATCAATAATCACAACACCTGAAATATTAACACTGGAGTTGCTTTTATTTACCTCTGAAAAATAGATTCCCCTCTCACAGAAGCAAGAACAGTCCAGGGACTCAGCCTTGACCTGCAAGTCCCATGACTGTTTATGGGCTCTGGGCAAAGCAGGAACTCTCCCGTATCAACAGGCCCAGGACCCTGACCTTCATTCATTTTCTCAGCCTGCTGGTGCTGATTTAGTAGAAACCTATTACGTGCCAGGCAGGCGCTAGGATGCAATTTGAGTATGACTGATGAGGGTGGTCCCTCCTTGTATAGAATCACATTCTTGCAGGGAGAGAGATAGCAAATAAATAAACATATAAACACCACAGTAATGTAAATATAGATGGGCAGTGCACATTGTGCAGAGACTTTCTAAAGGGTGAGGCTATGTGGAGTGATTCAGCAACTGTCATCCACTGGGTAGTCAGGAGGTGCCAGCGGAGCTTAGATGTGAATGTTGTGATGGTGTCAATGTACAAGCCGCAGGTGGATGGAGGAACATTTCTCGTGGGGAACAGGCACACAGCAATCCCCTCCCTTGAGTTTGGGTGGATCTGTGACTTGACTTCAGCCAAGAGAATGTGGCCAAGGTGACAGGATGCCAATTCATGATTATATTTTATTATAGAAGAAGCCATCATCTTAGCATCATCTTAGCAGGCTGAAGCAAGAGACTTTCATGCTGGCCTTGCAGAAGCAAGTCACTATTTTTGAAGACCTAGAGAGGACCACATCCAAGAAGCTGTGGGGCTTTTAGATGCTCAGGGCAGCTCCAGGAAAACCACTATCAGTGAAGCAGGGACCTCTGTTCTGCAACCACAAAGACTGAGTTCTGCCAATAACCATGGAAGCTTGGAAAAGGATCGATGTGAGACCCAGATACAGGCCTTGCCAAGGGATAGGCAGAAAGCAGTGTGTGATGCTTGGCTCAACACTCACCGTGAGAGTATAAAACACTGAATCTCAAGCTGGACAGACAGAGGGAATTCCTTCGGAGAAAGGTGTTGGAGAAATATGACTTTTTCCCTATGCACACCTTCAACCTCCAGATGCTGGGTTCTCACCCACACCCAGAATCCTGTAGAAAACACAGAGGTGAAGTCCTCAACGAGCTCCTGGCCTTGGAGGAGAGAGAAGGCTGCACATAATACTGATAACTTAAGGTAGAAATGCAAAAGTACCATACAACAGTAACATGTTAGGGAGGCTAAAGGACGGGGGTTGCCCTGCAGGAAGGGAGACCCCACAGGCTTGGCAAAGGAGATGCTCACCTGAAATGCATTTGCAAGGCAGGCAGAGTGGGCTCAGAAAACAAGAGCAGAGCACTTCTGAAACTGGGATTGCGGAGAGAAAAGTCACCAGGATGGAAGAATAAGCATAGTTCAGCAGCGAGGTTCTGTGGTGGTTAATTTCATGTGTCAACTTTATTGGGTTGTGAGAGGCCCAGATATTTGGCCAAACGTTATTCTAGGTGTGTCTGTGAGGGTGTTTCCAGAGAAGATTGGCATTTGAATCTATAAACTGAGTAAAGCAAATGTGGACGGGCCTCACCCAATCTACTGAGGGCATGAATAGAGCCAAAAGGCAGAGGAAGGGAGAATTCAACATCTCTACCTGACTCTGTGAGTTGGTTATCTGTCTTCTCCTGTCCTGGGACTCTCAGGCTGGGCCTCACACCATCAGCACTCCTCGACCTCTGTCCTTTGGATTAGGATTGGAATCATGCTACTTGCCTTCATGGGTCTTAGCTTGCAGAAAACATATTGTGAGATTTCTGGCCCCTGTTGATTGTGTGCACCAGTTTTTATAATCTCTCTCTCTCTCTCTCTCTCTCTCTCTCTCCATAAATCGATAGATAGGTAGACAGATAGACACACACATACACTATTTGTTCTGTTCTGCTTCTCTGGTGATCCATGGCTAACACAGGGCTCATAGATGGGATGGCAGGAGTGGAGGCTGAATGACAGATGGAGACAACAGCTCAAGGCGTTGACCTCCAGGCTGAGTTAACTTGTGATCAGGGCAGTGACCTCCAAATCACAGCAAGAAAGTGAGGCATAGCAAGGACCGTCCCCAGATGACGGCTCTGCTTCATTGAGAAGGATGGGTTTGGAATAGTGACGGGAAAGATGCGTAAAGGGAAGAGGGTTGGGGCCCACTCCTGTGCTCTGCACCCTGAACACTGGTGGCTACAGGTATCCGGGTGGGATCCACAGCAGCAGGGAGAAACAAAGAGAATCAAAACTCCAAAGAGAAGCCACAACTGTAGACACAGATTCATGAGTCATCTCCACCAGACAGATAACTACAACCATCCATTATTTAATGCATACCTCAACAGAGAGATGATGCAAGCATCATTACTGTGGGAAGGACTGATAACACTTTCCAGGCCCTTTTTGAGAAAAGCAGGAAAAGGAGCGTCCTGGAGCTCGAGAGCAGTGTGTGCACTGATGTGATGTGGCAACTTGGCTCAGCTCACCGTTTTGTTCTGGGGCAGCTTAGAGTTGAATTCAAGAGATAGGATATCTTGATAATGATCGCTTGCTAATGGCAACATTTATGCTAAGAGTTTCGTCTTCAATTCTAATGACTTACATTTTTTAAAAAAAAATCCAAAGTTTCAGGGCTGCAACAACTCCATCTTCATGATAAATGGTATGAGACTGTGACATCCTAAGTCACAGCCCTGTTCCCTGGGACAAGTGTTGTCACTGATTACCCTTTCTCAGTAATTATGAGTAGACAGTGTCAGGTGTTAATTAGGCTGCCTTTAAAGGGGAAGCTAGAACATTTGTTCTACTTATCAAGATGGGGTTGTTGTTTGTGTTTGGCACTGCAGACCATGACCATCTGAGCAAAGAAACCCACTGAGGTTGACTTGAAACCGTTTAACAGCATATGTGTTTTTAAAGCCAGCCTACAAGAATGATTCGTTGCTCATTGAGGACAAGCGTATGGCCACTACTGCTACATCTGTGCACTTACTGGTCTGGGTCTGTTATTTCCTCACACTCCTCAGGTGATGTGGAAAGCAGAGTAAACCCAGTGGTGAAAACCAATGATGCTATTAGGCAGAAAGTTTAGGATAACGTCACACTGCAGGAAAGCACACTGACCTCTATAACATGAGAAATCCTGATCAGCCAATCATGTGTCAATCGCAGAGTCGAATGCTATAGATATATACCTGGTGTACTGGTCTACACAATCATAAAATTACATTTTCTACCCAACATTTCTGTTGTTACCATTAAATGTATTTAGTGTGAGAAACTTTTTCAGATATATTACAATAGGAAAGAAGATATTGAATGCTCCAGTGACTTTCAGAAACTAATTTTTAGTGCTTCTTCTATCAAGAACTGTTGCACTTTTGTTTTCCTGAGGTCCTGGCTCGAGTCAAAGGTTCAGACTTTTTAAGACCACCAAGCATCCTGCTTTTAGACGTTCCCACCAGCAGCCTTATCTAATGGGGAAAAGCTCTCAGCACTGAAACAGTTTTGCCACTCTTATAAGAGGGTTCTAGTGATAAATTCCTGCCCTGGAAGCCTGGACAGGTTGCCAAGAGCAGAGAGGACCCACACCAGTATGTCCAGGAGAAGGATATACCTTGCCTATGACACCTGTGTGGCGGCAGTCAGTATCTTGGCAAGGAGAAAAGTGTGAAAGTGAAGAGAAAGCAGGGCTGTGATGCAAGCTGGAAACATAGCTTTGTGCGGCCTCATGCCTTCAGCAGGACTCCTGCTTTTCTCTCCTCCCTCTGTGATGTCACAGCAGTTGGTGTCTATCTGTCAGTTTTACAGGTTGATGGGGTTGGGTTTTAAGATGATGTAACATCCCCCTAGAAAACTGCCCAGGGACCAGGGTTTCTGTTGTGTTCCACATTTCCCTTCTACTCCTCTGCTCTGCAAGATTGCTTTATATGAGAACAACGTGGGTGCCAATGTGTAGCCATGATGTATTGGTGTGAGCCTTCACTTCTGAGGCAACCTGCTATTAGCTATGGTATTACCAAGAGTAATTCTTTCCAGTGTAATTTTATAGATCTTGCTGCATAAGACTAAGCCACTGGGGACGCAGACGCAGTTTAGCAATAGGCTCTGCCTGTGGCAATAGCCCAGAGGACCAGTGGCCAATTCTGTCATTTCAAATATCTTTCCAATCATTAATCTTGAGTGGTGAAATCAACTATAATTATGGAAATGATACTGGTGATGTATCTATGAACTTGACAAGCTTTTATTTTAGTGGAAAATCTTAATGCTTTGCTCATGCTCCTATGCATATGCTTTGTCCAACATAGAGTAGTGCCTGGAAAATGTAAGTTTCAAACATGCTCGGTACTGCTCATGGCTCAGAGGCATACATTGGGAAGACTTCATGGTTATGATCTTTCCTATTGTAATATGTCGCAAAAGAGTTTCTGGGAAGAGTCATATTTTTAGCATGCCATAGATGTCTTGAGCCCTCTACAGAAAGTGTTTTGCATCCCTTTCTGTTCCCTAATACTCATGTCTCTATTGGACAGTAAGGGAAGTCAGGCACGGTGCTAAGAGCTGCACTTTTCCAGATTCATTAATAGGTAAGTAAGAAACTCAGATTCCAGCAATTCCAGAGTCTCAGAGACCATAAAGAGACTATGTGTCCCCATTTACAGTGGGGATGAAAGAATGTTCCAAAGCCCACACCCTCTGAGACTGTTGGTTTCTCACACAGTTTTCCTTGTCCCTCCCATTACTCTCCATAGAGCAGGGTTTCTCAAGCTTGGCACTACAGACATTCTGAATGGAATAATCCCTGGTTGTGGGACTGCTCCGTGTGCTGTAGGTTGTTTAGCAGAACCCTTGACTTGTACCTACTAGATGCCAATAACACCCTCACCCACTGTGACAAGCAAAAGCGTCTCTAGACATTGCCAGATATCCCTGGGAGGGCAAGACTGCCCCCGGTTGAGAACCAGTGCTCCAGGATAATAATGAAATAACTGGATAATAATGAAAAATAAGACCATGATGATAGCTATCATTCATGGGTACTTCAACTGCTTCAAGTACATTATCTTTTTGTAATTATTCAAATAACCCATAATACTTGGTGCCATTATTATTCTTACGTGACACATGAAGTAACGGAAGTGCGGGGATCCTAAGTAACTTTCTTGAGTGAACCAATGGTGGAATCCAAACTTAGAATCACTGCCCTGGACACACCGTGCTGTGCTGTGACGGATCACAGACGGGCATAGGGATAAGCTGAAGACCCTGGACACACCGTGCTGTGCTGTGACGAATCACAGACGGGCATGGGGATAAACTGAAGACCCTGGACATACCGTGCTGCGCTGTGATGGATCACAGACGGGCATAGGGATAAACTGAAGACCCTGGACACACCGTGCTGTGCTGTGACGGATCATAGACGGGCATAGGGATAAACTGAAGACCCTGGACACACCGTGCTGCGCTGTGATGGATCACAGACGGGCATAGGGATAAACTGAAGAAAGGAGACAGCACTGCCTGCCGCAGAGCACACCATGCAGTGAATAAGGTTGGTGCTTCAAAGATCCCCATGAAATAAAACACTGAAGTAATAAAACTATTAGAAGATATGGCTTGTATATTATATTTAAAACTGCACAGAGAGCTTCATTTGCTTTGTAAACAAGGAAGATAGCGCCTTTCCTAAGGCAGAAGCCTTGTTACTCTGAAGGCTGCTCTCCTGAGCCTGGCTTGGGTGGGCTGTTATCAGCTGTGGGGGGCTCTAGCTCTTCCTACTTCATCAGTTCAGCAGCCAGTTATTTGGAAAACCACTACCCCTCCAAGTCCCAAATGTCCTGTCTCCTGCCCACCCAGTACTCAATAGCTCACGACATTCTCCTAATGGAATGTGTGTGTCTCTTCAGGGCTGAAAGAAACGTAAAACTCCATCAAACATGTCTTGTGCAGATCTGAGGATAAAATCACTGATTTGCATTCATGCGAGGCAGGCTCTTCACAAGGAGGCATCCAGGACCTTGGCACACGCCGCTTGCCTGTGGGGGAAAGATCTTCATACAAAAAGTCATTTTTTCCTGTGAGCAGGAATGGGTGCAACACTGAGGAAGGAGAGGTATGAGTGCAAGCAAGAGCATCTGGGAAACATCGGGTCCAATCAAGGGCCAGCCCAGCAGTAAAAGCAACCAGAGAGCAGAGGGTGAGTCGCTCTCTGACCAGGCTGTAATCCCTGTCTGAAGAGGGGAGTTTTTATTTTAGCACTAGCAATGGAAATATGCTCTGATCTCACTCAGCCTTCAAGCCAGGAACAAGCGATGCCCAGCTCCAAGCCCAGCCCTCTCTGATGCACAGCTCCAGCTGTCATTAGGAAGCAGCGTTCAGAGAGATCTATGGAAAGCAGAGGAGGCCACTCGTGGGTGGGATGACTTCAGAACAGCGGGGTCCAAGAGATGTGTGCTTCTGACTTCCCACCGACGCTCCAGTCCCACAGTTAGTTAGAGATTTATTACTTTAGCTCAAAGCTTCGTGTCTCCCTTTGAGAAACAGACATACAACTAGTCAATTAGTTGCATTAGCTATGTTAGGTAGAATTCTCCAGAGAGAACCAATAGGATATATACATAAATGAGGGAGTATGTACTCTCCCTCTCTCTCACTCTCTCTCTCTCTCTGTCTCTCTCTGTTGCTGTCTCTCTCTCTCTCTCTCTCTCTCTCTCTCTATATATATATATATATATATATTT
>NW_012109696.1:2673057-2683016 GCF_000951045.1 Mandrillus leucophaeus | reverse complement strand
GAGAGAGAGAGAGTGTGTGTGTATGTAGAAACAGAGATAAAGAAAGAGAGGAATTGTTTTAAAGAATAATCTCATGCAATTGTGGGAGCTGGCAAGTCTGAAATCCCATGGGCAGTCCAACAGCATGGGGATGCAGGTACGATTCGACGTGGACTTCTTGAGTCCAAAATCCTCAGGGCAGCAGGCTGGAAACTCAGGCAGGGTTCCGCTGTTGGAATCTTGAGGCCAAATTCCTTCTTATTTGGGAAACCTCCACCTTGTAAGGCCTTTGACGAATTAAATGAGGTTCACCCACATTATGATGGGTAAACTGCTTTACTTAATGTATTTTAATTTTAATGTTATTAACTACTGCTGTTATTAACTAACCTCCCCAGTCATGTTTAGACTGAGGTTGGACCAATCAGCTGAGCACCACAGCTGAGCCAAGTTCACACATAAAATTACCCATCACACCAGTCACCACACCTGGACAGGTTCTCTCCTGAGAGCAAATTTAAGGGGAGGAGGGTTCAGAGAAGTGAGTACCCTGGCAGCCCCAGGAAAGAAGGGAGATAATTTGAAAGTCATTGGAGGCTGGGACACTAATTGCATAGGAGGCATAACATTTCCTGCAAAGTAGTCTAGCAAAAAGACAGAAAAAATATGTATAAAACATGTCATAATACATGGATGCGTACTTGTGTGTATGCATGTGTGTGTATGAGTATGATATGTATGTATGTGCATATGTATGCATGTGTATATGTCAACTGAGATAACAGACAAAGCCTGTCTAGAAGAAAAATGTGTTTATCTGGGAATAAAGCATTACAATGAGAATATGTGCACCATAGCAAACTATGCGCCTATGCAGGGAGATAAAGTAAGACAGGGGTTTTTAAAGAGAAAAGATTACATAATTGTTTTGGAATAATTATTCTTGGCTACAAAGATCAATAACAAATGTGATTCCAGTGCAAGGATGGACAGGCAGTTGCTGGGCAGATGTCCTTGCAGAAGTATTTTTTTGCAAGGTTGAGATGACCTTTGTGCAAGTGTGTGGTTTTTATAGTCTTTTTTGTTATCAGGCATGCAGTGTGAGAACTCTCTCTCTTCATGGTGTCACTGTCTCTATTGGTCCGGGTTTTCTTAACGTTAGTGACTCAGACTAAATTTTGATCTTGAGAAATTTCACATATCTGTATATTCATATATCTATGTACATATACGTATATGTGTCACCTAACAAATTTCAGGAAATGCAGAAGGCAGAGGAACATTTCAATTGCACCATAGAAATGCAATTAGCAAACTGGAAGCTATACAAATTCTGCAGGACAAATAACAAATTTCTCCAAAGACAAAATAGCTAGGAAAAAAGAGTTCAAAAAGAATTTGTAGGGGTATTAAAAGATATACCAATTAATCAAAATGTTGGAACTAATTTGGATTCTGATACAAATAAACTCTAAAAACCAAACAAGCACATTAATGAAAATATTGGAAATATGAACACTGGCTATTCACTGGTATTAAGGAATTATTTATTTTAACATAATTATGTAGTAATTTTTAAATCCATCTTCACAGACACACTCTGGAATATTTGCTTCAAATTAATAAAAGAATGGGCAAGTGGAATGAAGGTTGCACAGGACAGGATTGGCCACAGTGTCCAAGTTGTTGTCACAGCACAATGGTATATTGAAGTTTAGTATACCATTCTGCCTATTGTCATACATGTTTGAAATCTTCCATAACAAAAGTATGTTTTTAAATATATATATATACACACACACACGCACTGTATATATATATGCACTGTATATATATGTGTGTGTATATATACACACACACACATAGTCACACATATAAACCAAACTATATTACATGCATTCTCTGTATATGGTATATTATACTTAATACTACTATATGTGATCTATGTGAACCATTATATAATGTATATGATGCACTAGGCAATACTGTGTGATGCTGTGGTTGTGTAACAACCGCACTGCTTATTTCTACTGATAGAGTAGAAATTTGTACAAAGACTTTGGTTAGCGATTCTTACAACAACCAAAAGGAATTTCACTCATAAAAGTTTGAATAAGAGATGCTAGACACAAGAGGACATGTTGTATCATCTAATTTACAAGAAGTCCAGAAAGAGACCTAAATGGGTAATGCAGGTTGGAGACGTAAGGAAGTTTCCAGGATGCTGCTGCTGATTTTCCTGACCCAGGTAGAGGTCACCAGGATATGCTCCTTCTGTGAAACAGGAACATGTACACAGTGATCCTCATGTTATGCTTTAATAAATTATTTAAATATTATTTTCTTATTGATATACAAAGGAGAAACATTCAGATGATACTATTATATCTAACTAGAATTGCTCAAGTCCTCCGATTTGTAATCATGTAATTCAAAATGCTGACTTGTACCAATGTATGCTCCCACCAATAGTATACAAGCCTTGCATAGCTTTGCCAACTCTTGCTATCCATTGTCTTTTTGACAACCACCATCCTAACAGGTGTGAAGTGGTATTTTGCTGTGGGTTTGATTTGTATTTGTATTTCTTTATTAGTGCTTTTGAGCATCTTTCTACATACCTGTTGGCCATTTGCATGTCTTCTTTGGAGACTGTTTTTAATCCAGTTATTATTCTTTTTGCTATTGAGTCGTGTGAGTTGCTGATATATTTTGGATATTAATCCTTCTTCAGATATATGATTTGCAAATATTTTCTCCAGTTTGTAAGCTGTCTTTTGATTGTTGATTGTTTCTTTCATAGTGCAGCAGCTTTTCAGCTTGATATAGTTCCACTTTATTTTTATGTTTGTTGCCTGAGCTTTTGGTGTAATTTTTTAAAATCATTATTGATGACTGCCAATGTCAAGGAGCTTCTCTCCTATGCTTTCTTTTAGGAGTTTTAGTGTTTCAGGCCTCGAAAGTAATGTCTTTAATCCATTTAGAGTTGATTTTGTCTGTAATGTAGAATAAAGGCCCAATTTATTTATTTATTTATTTTTGTAAGTGGACATTGTTTTCCCAGCATCATTTTTTGAAGAGACTATTATTTTCCCATTTGTCTTCTTGGTGGCATTGTCAAAAATTAGCTAACTGTATGGTTTATTTCTGGGCTTTCTATTCTGTTTCATTGGTCTATGTGTCTAAAACATTACCATACTCTTAGTACCACACTGTTTTGATTACTATAGCTTTGTAATATAATTTGAAAGCAGCACGTGTAATGCATTCAACATTTTTTTTCCCCTCAAAATTGCCTTGGCTATTTGGGACCTTTTGGTTCCATATAAATTTTAGGTATTTTTCTACTTCTGTGAAAAACACCACTGGAATTTTCATAGGGATTGCTGCAGTCATTATGGAAAACAGTATGTAGATTCTTCAAAAAATTGAAAACAAAACTACCATATGCCACAATGATTTATCTGCTGGGTATATACACAAAGGAAATTAAACCAGCATCTTGCAGAGCTGTCTGCATTCTCATATTCCTTCCCCCATTATTCACAATACCCAAGATATAGAAACAACCTAAGCATCTGTCAACAGATGAAGGGATAGAGAAATGGTGGTATATGAATGAACACAACAGAATACTATGCAGCCTTACTAAAGAAGCAGATCCTGCCATTTGTGACAACATGGATTAACCTGGATGACATTATGCTAAGTGAAATAACCCAGATATAGTTCTTTGTTTTCAAGGCAGAGTAGTAAAACATTGTGTATATGTACCACATTTTCTTTACTCATTTTCTCATGATGCACACTTAGGTAGATCCATATCTTGCCTATTCACCAAGAATTTGGCTGGTGTTACAATGAGCATGGGAGTTTAGGTATTCCTTTCACAGATTGATTCAATTCCTCTGAATATATACTCAGACGTGGTATATATAAGATTAAAGTGCCATATAATCTTACTTATATGTGAATCTTAAAAAAAAAAAAGGTTGAATATGTTAAACAGAGAATAGAACAGTGGTAACCAGGGGCAGGGAGGAGGAGGAAACAGAGAGATGTAGGTCAGAAGGTACAGCACTTTTAGGCCAGGTGCAGTGGCTCACACCTGTAATCCCAGCACTTTGGGAGGCTGAAGCGGGTGGATCATGAGGTCAAGAGTTCAAGACCAGCCTGGCCAAGATGGTGAACCCCCATCTCTACTAAAAATAAAAAAATTAGCCAGACATGGTGGCGGACACCTGTAATCCCAGCTACTCGGGAGGATGGGGCAGAGAATTGCTTGAACCCAGGAGGCGGAGGTTGCAGTGAGCCGAGATCGCACCACTACACTCCAGCCTGGGTGACAGAGTGAGATTCTGTCAAAAAAAAAAAAAAGAAAAAAAAGGTACAACGCTTTCGCTTATGAAGAATGAATAAACCTGGAGATCTAATGCACAGCCTGAGGACTATGGTAAATAATGTGCTGTGTATTGGAAACTCGATAAGAGAATGATTTCAGGTGCTCGTACCACAAAAACAGGGATAATGCTGAAAGGTGATGTATAGGTTAATTTGCTTAACTGTAGCAACCATTTCACTGTGAATTTTTAGACCTCAACAGCATGTTCTACTTAAATACATACCATTTTAAAATGCTTACTTGTAAATGAGTCACAAAGACTTTTCATAATATCGACTGAGTTAATATTTGTGTAGTTGTTTCTAAAATCATAAATTGCTGTACAAATTTAGGCTATTACGGTCATATTTACTAATTCAAAGTTTCTATAAATAATGTATTTATAAATGACTTCATTTCAGTTTCTTAAAAATGAACAAGTTCAATTTAGAAAAAGCAAATGGAATTAAAAGTTTCATGGAGAAGTTTTGCAGCATCTTGGTTTTGATGGCTTCCTCTTCAATGAATTAGTCTTTTCACCCCAGGGTGAAATCCTTTCACATGTAGATGCTTGCACTTTTAAATTGGTAATGTAAGAGCCATGGGTTTATTCTAAGAATTAAATAAGATCATGGATGAGAAATCATCTGAATTCTGCCTGGCACAGCAATGGAAAACCACGCATATTTTAAGACAAAACAAAAGTTTAGCTCACTCCCCCAAAGATGGTTTATGGGGAAGATGAAGCCGGGATGTATACAAGGAGTCTTTGGTCATCTTTATGACACTGGTCCACTTCAGAAGAAGCAGGACAGTGTTGACAAAACTCTTATGCATACCCTGTTGGTTTCAACATTACATCATTCATGTCACTGTGCAATTTTGAAAGTCTTTTTTTTTTTTTTGAGACAAAGTCTTGTCCTGTTGTCCAGGCTGGAGTGCAGTGGCTGATTATAGCTCACTGTTACCTCAAACTCCTGGGCTCAAATGATCCTCCCGCCTCAGCATCCCAAGAAAGTAATTTTTTATTAATACTATTTTTGATTGACAGATAAATAATTGCATGCATTCATGGGGTACAATGTGATGTTTTGATATGTGTAAATAATGTACATGATTAAATCAAGTGAATTAACATATTCCTCACCTTGCTTACTTATTCTCTTTTTGTGGTGAGACCTTTGAAATTTACTCTCTCATTTATTTGAAATAACAATATGTTACTGTTGACTATAGTCAACTTTCTGTGCAACAGATCTTAAAACTTACTTCTCTTGTCTAGCTAAAACTTTGTACCCTGTGACCTACATCTCCCAGTCCTTCCCCTTTCCCCCATCCCCAGGGGATCTTCACTCTACTAGGAGTTCAACTGTTTTACATTCCACATGTAAGTGTGATTATGTGGTACTATATTTGTCTTTCTGTGCTTGAGCTCAGAAAATAAAAAAATAGAACTACCATATTATCTGGCAAGTCCACATCTGGGTATATATTCAAAGGAATTGAATCAATCTGTGAAAGGAATACCTAAACTCCCATGCTCATTGCAACACCAGCCAAATTCTTGGTGAATAAGCAAGATATGGATCAACCTAAGTGTGCATCATGAGAAAATGAGTAAAGAAAATGTGGTACATATACACAATGTTTTACTACTCTGCCTTGAAAACAAAGAACATTCTGTCATTTGCAATAATGTGAAGGAACCTGGAGGAACTTATGCCAACTAGAAAGTCATTTCTGAGAAACAATAGTGTTTTGTTGTTGTTTTGATTTTGTCCTTGCAGGAAGGGGTCAGCTACTGGAAACAAGAGTGAGGAAAAAGAGGAGTGTGCACATTCTCTCCACGTGGCTCAGCTCTTCCTCCAGGCGGGACATTAGGGTTGATGACCAGGAAAGGCTTGCATGCTCATGGAACCCCACGCCCTCTATCAGCAGCTCTGGGGCTGGGAAGTGCTCCAGGAAGCTTTTGTGCCCTCGGATGAACGTGGACTGCCCCAGGAACACCTTCCAGGGTTTTGTGGGACTCAGGGGAGAAGATGAAGCCTCCCAGAAGGCCCTGTCACTACAACCTGAGGACCTCCTTGGGCAAAGACCAACCCTGACTCCAGCTCTGAATTCCATTGCAGCCAAATGGATTTTTCCCATCCCTCGGCCCTTGGTTGTTTTTCTTAATTTTTTTTTTTATTTCCAACCTACCCCTAGGTTTTCAGTGGCTTCCTTCAAATCAGAAAGCACCCCTGCCAGTGCAGAGCACGTGCCTTTGCTTCTGCCCCAGTGCCTTCCTAACAGTCCAGAGACAGTCACGCCCCACCAAGCCAAAGCCAGGACACCCTCTGGCTCCCTCATGCTCTGCCCAAGAGGTACACTGTGCCACGGTGAGTGCCAGCCTCACCAATTTCTCCACGTAAACAGACACTCCTAAAATTATTGGAAAATTATACCTCTCACCTTTTATATTTTCAGTAAAAATGTAATAGAAAAATGTGTGGCTTTCATGCCGTATCCAAGGAAAAGACATATGACTTCCTTATTTTCCTTAACAGATGCCTGAATTTTCTAACAACTCACATTTCAGGCAGGGGATTGGTTGGCAGTCAAAATAGAACCCTGGCTAAAAGCAATTAACTACCTTGTAGACTTTTTTCTTTAGGTAGGAAATGCAGAGAACAGATCTTCAAATGTTTATGAATATATGTAATAGTCTCACATCATCTTATTTATTTTTATATGTTGATATTGTCAAAATAGTCCTCTATTTGTTGATCTGTATGTAAAGGCCATGCATGGCAAGCCTGGTTCAGCAATGTCCTTGTGCAGTAGAGGGCATGTCCCCAAACTAGCCCATAGCTGTGGGCAGCTCCCTGCGGCTGAGCCCCAGTCAATGGGTGGTCAATGCCCTTCACCAATGGTGGGACTAATGAAAATCTCCCACAAGGTCCTTTGGACATTGTCCCTTTCTGTAATGACCTTGGAGGCTCTTTCCCTCTGACGATGGTGGACCCTCAAGACAGCTCCTGTCCATGAGTCACTGCAGAAAGGATGAGGCCTGTCCACCTGCATCCTTGTGAATAAAAAAGAAACTCTGATTCTTTAGAAGCCAGGGAGGTCTTAGGGTTTCTTAATTTATGTTTACCAGTACCGTGGGACTAAAATGCATTCTATGTACAAGTAAGTTCAGATTTTATTTTGAAAAGCTTCAGACAGGAACACCCAAAGAGTGGGAACCTCTCCAGATGTTGGCATGAGGTATGTGTGTGTGTGTTTGAATCCAGACAGGATGCCAACACAGAGCCAGACACTGTCCTGGGGAAGTGATTTGGCTCTGGCCTTCAGAACTGCCGTGACCACAGTGATTGTCATTGAGATGCGTCATGAGAACTCAGTGAGATGATGCCCATCACGTTTTTCTATAACCTTCTAATTCAGTAGGTACAACATTAATCTTCTTTTTACACTGCTATCTTTCACTTTCCCTGCCAGAAAAATAGTCCATTTCCTGAAACAGAGATCAAGGATGTCATCAGTGCAGCTTCTCTCTTTTAATGATTTGTCAGTATTCTAGAAACACAGAGAAGATATAGTATGTCTATATGAGATCTCCCTGGTGGCTTGCTTTCTTGTCCTCTTTTCCAGCAAAAGTACCACTTCCTTCAAATCTTAGTTTAGACGTCATCCTTCTCGGTCCAGGGCCTCGGGTAGCCATGTTCCACCTGCTCCTTCAGCAGCCTCTGCCTCCTCTGGCTTTTACTCACAATCCTGAATCGAGGTCCTCCACAGCTTTGAGAATCCCTGCACTGAGCTTCAGCCCCAGAGGAGTGCCCTTCTTGTCAACATCATCGCTTCATCCAAGTGCCTGCCTCCTGGACAGGGTTTAAGACAAGATGAGTAAAGGAGGGAATGAAAAAAGCAGCATTTGGTACAAATACACTATTCTTGAACACATGTGTCTGCAGTGTCACCTTCTAACATGCAAGTCACTGACACACTGTCTTCCAGTGTTGTTTAAATCATGATTCTGGGCTATTTTCTGCAACACTAAAGGGTGCATCTGTTGAAACTGCTTAAGAGTAGCAGAAGGCTTTACTGGCTTTCTTTGTAAGCATAAAGCATGCTATTTCCATCTTAACCCCTGTTACGGGTTGTCTGTGATGTTGTTGTTCCTGAAAGTCCAAACAGAACCCTCTAACTGGTTTCTTGTTCCTACTTTGTTCAAGCTGCAACTGCTTATTCACATATGTGCTAGTGATAGTCAGTGAAGTCATTGCTTTCAGAAGAATATACACAAATGCACAGATCAATGGCCAAATCCCTTATATCTGAGCACGTAACTTCCTGCAAAAAGAAGTTTCAGGATGGAATTTCAGAACACAATAAAGGAGAATCTCTCAATGCCCATCTTTGAGAGTCATCTTCAAATTAAAAGATTTAAAGAGATCAAAGTCACCTCCTAGGGAGGTGTTTCAAGCAATTGGTGCCACCCCAAGGCATAAAAACATAAAGAAGAAGTTGCCTTTGTCATTAAGAACATTGTGCAGTCTGCTGGCATGTGCCACATTATATGCAAAGTGATCCAGTCATGTGAGGCCACACTGGATCTTACAAGACAAAATTTTTCTCTGTATTATGGCAAGTTGCCAATGTAACAGCAATGAAAATCCACCAGGTTTCAGGACCTTCATTCGGGGACGTCACCACTATTGTGAAGTGCAGCATAAACATCTTGGAGAGGCACTTTGTCTACTTCAGCAAAGACAAAAGAACTCAGTGATGACAGCACACACCTGAAGCTGACTCTTTCCAGAGCACTCAGCCCAACTCTGCTCCTTCCTCCTGACGGTCTAAAGCAGCATTTCCTACTGCTGGGGAAAGTCAACTTGATCAAATGACTCAGGTCCTAGATGTTGGATGGCCAGGATGTGGCATAATCCGTCCAGAGCTGGTGTTGCCCAGGGGCAACAGCCAGGGGACTGTGAGGTGACGCCAACACTTGGGGCCAAAAATACTATGGGCATGAGTGCACGGGCACTCTCCAAGTGTTGCACACCAAACTTGTAAATGCCCCAAGGATAGATGCAGCCAGATGTCTGAACAGCTGACACACAGATGGATTTCTGTATTATATTCTCAGCCTGCAACTTGAACATGAGAAGGGCCGGAGGCACAGAGCTCGTGTGCTTGCCTGTCAGGCCACCATCACGAATCTCTGTCATCTCCAGCCTTGGATTCATTTACACACACATTCAAAAGTCCTAGCCAATGAGTTCTTCATGCCCATGACTCTGAGGCATCACACGTAGATACGGGGAGACCAGACGATTCTCCACCTGTCTCTTATGCTTCTGCACATCTTGCCAGGAGAGACACTGACTTCTTTTTGTTCCAGATCATCTTTTCAAGGCTATCTGCATAGCAAACCACCTTACAGCGTACAGAAATTGCCTCCCTGCAGAGCAGAGGGTGGGCCTACTTCCTGCCAGGATAATAAAGATCATATTTCCTTCCATGTGACACGGCAGGTGAATCACATTTTTCCATATCTAAAAATTTTATGTAAATGAAATCTATTAACCACAAGCAGTAATCCTGGTAAAAGTTT
>NW_012109696.1:2668005-2672140 GCF_000951045.1 Mandrillus leucophaeus | reverse complement strand
AGACAGGGTTTCACCCTGTTGGCCAGGATGGTCTGGGTCTCCTGACCTCGTGATCCACCCACCTCGGCCTCCCAAAGTGCTGGGATTACAGGCATGAACCACCGCAACCAGCCTAAAACAGCCTTTCCATCAATAAAAAGCTCGATTATTTTTCAAATACCCACTGCGACAATTAATCCAAAGCCTCACTGCTGAGCTCTGCCCACTGGTCCCAGCTCTGTGCGCAGCTGGGAAGCAGGGAAATCCTTCTAAGGGTATGGAATTAAATAGGAGCTGGAGTGAGTTTGGGAAGGACAGGAATTTTCCACACGAGCATGGTCATTACCCAGTGTGGTGAATCGGCAAGGCCATGGGGCACAGAACACGTGGTGTTTGTGTGAGAACTGTTCTGCACAGTTCAGGGCTGCTGCCTATGGTTTCCTAGAACTAAGCAGTTGTTTTCCTCATCTGTTGTGTGCATCTCTTGAGTTCAGGGATGGAGGGTGTAATTTGAGTAAGAAACAATATAGTTATAAGTAAGTCTCAGACTAGAGACACACCCCATTTGGGGTAGAAGCTTGAGCAGAATATAATGGGGAAACTGAGACAGGCCTCATTAACAGAAGAGCTGACACAAAAAACACGTTGTCTGTGCCTCACGGCCTTGCCACTTCCCCTTACCGGGTAACAACCATGCTGGCGTAGAAAATTCTTGTCCTTCCCAAACTCACTCCAGCTCCTGTTTAAGTCCACAGCATCAGGATTTCCCTGCTTCCCAGCTGCGCACAGAGCTGGGCCCAGTGCGCAGAGCTCAGCAGTGCAGCTTTGGATTAATTGTCGCAGTGGGTATTTGAAAAGTAATTGATTTCTGTACTCAGTTTGAACTCAATTGAAGAATCTTTTATAGACTTCACTTTAGGGGTCAGATGCAGAGCCAAGTACAGTGGGTTCCAGGCCACAACAGCTGAACGGAGGAGGCAGCGCGGCCCCTGCCCAATTGCTAACTATGTCAAATAATAAAAATAATAAGTATTTTTCTCTGAGGCACATTACTAACAAAACAAATGCCACAGTGCCTTATTGAGTTGGCACACGATAGCAATAATACGTTTTCTCTCACTTCTCTGTAAAAATCAGTCCGTGTTTTTGTTAAGATCCTTAAAAGTCATGCTAACCGGCACTCACATTTCAGTGCTAGGCTGAGATTTCCAACAGTTTTCTTAAAACGGATCACTGAGTAGAACCCATGAGCTATTTGGGAACACATCGCTGCGACCTCACAGTCCCCCTGCAAAGGCAGAGGCGCGCCTCCGGTGAGGCAGGGCGCGGGGGGCGGGATCCCGAGTCTTCAGCGAGTCCTCGCTCTTTCTCTGCGCTAAGTTCTATGAGCCGTGGCGGCCGGTGCGTCTCCGGAGATTCCCCTGCCATGGACCAGCCGTCCAGTGACCACAGCGGACGCCCTGGCCTCTCCCTGCCTCTCCCAAGCCCGTGGCCTCTCCCTGACTTGGCTTCCCCATGGAGATGCTCTGACCTCCGGCCTGCGGCAGCTTCTTCTTCTCCATCTTCAGTTGCTGGTGCTCCTGGGTGGACTCTTCCAAGGGCTCTTTGAAGGCCACCCACGAGAACCTTTCTCTGGCCCACCAGGCATCCCCGAGTCCCATCGCAGCACCCGCTTCCTTGGCTGGGAATCCTTCTCAGGAAAAGCTCGGTGTTTTTTTTGTTTGTTTTTCCAGCTTCGGTCCACTCCTGAGGCGTTGGGTCCCCTCCCCTCTGGAGACAGCGCCCGCGCGGCTGCCCAGGCTGCAGGGCCTGGGGACACTCGGGGACCCTCCTGCCCTGAGGACCCTGGACCCAGGAGAGCTGCCACTTGTACCCTCCGGGCGACCGGTGCTGTGCTGCCACCTAGGGGCTGCTGTACGCACTGCAGGTCAGCCGGGCCCGCAGTCCTCAGGTGCTAACAATCTGGTTTCTGTGGTTCTTTGGTCGTTCAATTTTTTAATTTGAATTTTTGTGGGTACATAGTAGAAGTCTATATTTATGGGGTACATAAGACGTTTTGATACAGGCATGAAAGTGTTCTAACCACATGAAAAAACCCCATCCCCTCAAGCATTCATCCTTTGTGTTACAAACAATCCAGTCACACTTTGTTATTTTTAAAATGTACAGTTGAATTATTGTTGAGTATAGTCACCCTGCTTCGCCAGCAAACACTGCATCTTATTCAACGCTAACAATCTGGGCTGTCAACAGGAGAAGGGATGCTGTAGCGGAGGGGATTAGAGGTGAGAATTTGCTTGTCACACCCTTCCCCCTGCAGAGAGGTGCCTGTTCTTACAGCCATTTGTAAATGCTGGCCTTGAGCCACACCAAGCATCCAGGTAGAGCTGGGAGCATCACCCATGGGCTGGGAGCACCGTGATGGGGACCTGCAGTCCAGGACAGCCACGGTGGTGCAGGGAGGCCCCGCACTGTGGGAGGAGCTGGTCATGACCCAGGGCCAGCACTGGAGTGGCTGCCCAGGGCGCCAGGGACCCACAGGACTGGGAAAACCAGGAGAGGCCAGAGAGGGGAAGGGAATTGGCAACTTCTAAAAGAAATGCGCGAAAGAGCCTGGGAAGTACCAGAAGGAAGAAGGTCGTACCTGGGGCTTGAGGCATAGAGAGAACTATGCCTCAAGTAAGCCAAAGGCGTTTTCATGGTACCTGGAATTTTTAAAGTTAGGGATGATAGGACTCTCACACACAGAAAAGATGTCATGAAGAAAGAAGTTTATCCTCGCAGATCCCTGGACAGAGGAGTCACGCCTGGCCACACAGAGACGCACAGCCAACCAGGTGGCCAAGGGAGAGAGGGGAGCGCCGGCCAGAGCAGGCTCAGATCAGCTAATCTGAACCATCTTCTCAGGCTCAGGGCTGGGAGGCTGCCCCTTCTTGTCTGGTCCCTGGCCTGGGGTGATTTGGGCAGGTACATGGTGGCCTGGAGTGTGAGGGCCACAGAGAAGGTGGTTGGAGCGTGGACTCCAGGTGGTTGGTTTGATTTGGAAAGCACAGCCCTGGGTTCCAAGAACCAGCTCATTCTGGCAAGGGCAGTCCCTCCAGGGTCAGTAAGACCCCAAATGCCCAAGCACCAGAATTCAGAAAACAAAATAACTCATTAATACAAAAGACAACATGCAGGCATTTGTTAGGAGCCCTGCCTGCGGCCCAAGCTGCCGGCCTCCTGTCGCCCAGGTCTCTGTGCTCAATGTTCAGCAGCAGGCGCTGTGGAATCAGCTTTTGAGAAGCAAGGGCCTGGGCTTAGAGCACTGAAGAATGAATGCCAAAGGGTGAATCCCAAGGCAAGACATACTGCCTCCCGGACAGGAGGAGACGCCTGCATCCTCTCAGAAGTTCACACCTAAGGAGGGTTCCAAGCCTTCCAAGGTAACAAAAAGTGCTCCCCAAAATAAGACGTACCATAAATAACAGATGAACAAAATAATCAGTCAAAAAGTCTGTCCCATGTCCAACAGTCGTCCAGGCGCTGGGGTAGGGAATCCAAAAGAAGGGGGAGGATGGCACTGCCTGCCACCTGCATTCAACTGCCCAGGTTAGAGGTAAGTTAACACAAAGACAGAAATGTAAGAGTAACAGAGACTGAATCCGGAATATTTGTGTCTCTTTTTCCACATGGCAACTCAAACCATTTTATACAATAATATTTATGTATAGATCCAAACCTTCATGGCAGCATGTACAGGCTGGACCCTGGAAATAGTTTTACAAGGAGTCAAAATTCCCAGCCGTTGTCCAAGGTCCAAGATCCTTGCATTTTCCTCATTCTAGTGTTTCAGAGAGTGGACAAAGAGACCAACATTTACTTAACCTTCCCCTTTTATTTGGCATTGGATTATTTCCTGTTTTCATGATTACAAAAACTTCTGCATACATTATGTCCTTATGTATATTTTGTACTCAAATATATACACAAACATACAAGTGTTATATAGGTACTGCAGGTATTATGTATTCTAACAATATTTACAATCATGAATGTGTGTTATTAGAGATATTAGCTTATGGGAATGAGCATCTATGAGAAAATTTTCCTGAAATGAAATTGTTCTCTCCAGCAGCAGTTACTCATGAATCCTTCCTCCTTGCAGAGTCCTCTC
>NW_012109696.1:2659696-2667420 GCF_000951045.1 Mandrillus leucophaeus | reverse complement strand
TGTACAGTCCTCTTCAGCATTGGTTACTCACAAGTCCATCCTCTCTCCAGAGTCCTCCCCAGCACTGGTGGTTACTCAAGAGACCATCTTTCCTGTAGAGTCCAACTCCAGCACTGGTTACTCAAGAGTCCATTCTTCCTCCAGAGTCTTCTCCAGCACTGGTTACTCAGAATTCTTTCCTCCCTCCAGAGTCCTCCCCAGAACTAGGTACTCACGAGTCCACCCTCCACCCAGAGTCCTCTCCAGCACTAGGTACTCAGGAGCCCACTTTTCCTGCAGAGTCCTCTCCAGCACTAGGTACTCAGGAGTCCATCCTCCCTCCAGAGTCCTCCCCAGCACTAGGTACTCATGAGTGCACCCTCCATCCAGAGTCCTCTCCAGCACTGAGTACTCATGAGTCCACTTTTCCTGCAGAGTCCTCTCCAGCACTAAGTACTCAGGAG
This sequence comes from Mandrillus leucophaeus, assembly GCF_000951045.1. Lineage (NCBI taxonomy): Eukaryota > Metazoa > Chordata > Mammalia > Primates > Cercopithecidae > Mandrillus > Mandrillus leucophaeus. Next base: position 2,666,977 of record NW_012109696.1, on the reverse strand, counting down.
TCCAGCCTCCCTCCAGAGTCCTCCCCAGCACTGGTTATTCAGGAGTCTCTCCTTCCTACATTTTCCTAGATCACCACCTGGCCCTGTCCTAGCTGTCAGGACACATGCAGGCCTCTGAGAGGATCCTGTCACACTGATTATTTGCTATTTTATAAAATTACTAGACTTATTAATTACTATTTCTAAAAGTATGTGCCTGTTATTTTTATAATGTTAAGTGTTCAATCCGTGAGTGTGCAGTGCTTGGCATATAATATTTGCTGTGCTGTCTGTGCTGGTGAGTACTAGTTCAAGTGGTTGCACTTTGTTAACTCTTTTCTTCCCCTCACAAATCCATGTGATGGGTTCTCTTGTATTGTTTTACAAATGAGAGAGAGAGCAGAAGCACAGAGTAATCAGGTAGTTTGCCCAAGGCCTGCCGTTGGCATGGGCCACCTGCTGCCAAGCCCGCATGCTTCACCACTGACCTGCGCTTTATAAATTCCTGATGAGACACACTGCAACCCTCAGTTACTGGGGAGGTTTTGATACACTGAAATGTGTGGAGATGTTTCTAAGTTAATTGGCTTATAAAAGTTCTTTAACAGAAAGATAAAGCTGTTGGCACCCCTACAGAAAATAGTTCTAGAATTTGTTATCCTATTAAATGGATGTGACTCCATTTTTTGTTGATGAGCTGATGATCTGAGCTCTTTTACATATTGAGTTACTTCAGGAAAGTTACTTTACTTCTCTGTGCCTAATTTTCCTCTTCTCTAAAACAGAAAAAATAAAGAAAGAAAAAAACAAAACAAAATAAAATGCTGAGGCAGGAGAATCGCTTGAACCCACTGAACCCAGGAGGCGGAAATTGCAGTGAGCCAAGATCGCACCACTGCACTCCAGCCTGGGTGACAGAGCTAGACTACATCTAAAAATAAAAAATAAATAAATAAAATAAAAGAACCTACTCCATGAGTTTTTTGTGAACATTAAATGAGTAAGTACCTTTAAAAGTTTAGCAAAATACATGGCATACAGTAAATACTGATTAAGCATTAGTGTGTTTAATGGAGTTAAGATTCCACTGTACAGTATCACAGTCATGATAATTAGCTGTATAATTCACACATGACCTTTAATATCCATGTGAACCATCATTTTTTCCAATCAACTGTGAAGGAAATTGGCTCAAAGGAGTTAATAGTCCGGCTAATATCACAAACCTATTATTATCCAAAGGGAATAGAAAACACGTATAGACTTTTTCCCTCTAGTTTTGTGACCTAAGAGATTGGACATGCAGAAAGTTTTACCTGTGACTTTTTCATGGACATGTTTAGGCATTCACTAGAGAGATGAAAACCTGTCTCTTTTTGCATATTCATTTGGTTGGTTTCCATTTTTTTGGGATGGGGGGGATTGGCGTTCCCGTCTTACTGATTGTTCACAGTCTAGCTGCCCTTACGGATTTCCATAACCAGCCCTCAGGCCTGAAGTACAGTGTTCCCGCTGTCAGCAGTGAGCCCAGAGCAAGATCCGGGCGTGGAGCCTGGTGTTTCTCCAGGCGGGCAGCCCAAGCATAGCCTCTCCCTGGAGCAGGAAGGAGAAGCTCCTTCTGTACCTTTACCAGGAACACATCCATGCTGTTCTGAAAGCAAACCCGTGCTGGACGCCTGCCGGTTCCAGAACGTACAGCGTCCCAGGCTTCCTGCCCTTCTGGGATCAGGCCTCATTGCTCAGACCTTTGCAAGGTTGTCCTGTGAGGCTCACAGGCCTTTGTGGAGCAGTGCACATGGCCGAGCTCTCCATTCTCATTTCTTGTTCCTCTTCATCAATATCTTCCTTCCTAGGCCTTTTCCAGATTTCCTGTCTCTGCCCCCACCATTTCTTCTTTCCAAGCTACTGAGATGTAACTTGGAACCTCTTCTGCAATGTGAATGTCCCAGACCCCACCCCAGCTGTCAATGCCAGGGAGGAATTTTCTGCGGCAGGTGGAGGCTTGGTGAGTGTGAGGGTCTCAGAGGCGGCTGGCCAAGGCCTGGGAGAAAGGAGAGGGTGGGCCAGAAAGGAAGCTGGGGTGGGTGGACAGGGACCCTCCCTTCCACAGTGCGGCTCTTTATCTCATACAATATCTACAATAAAGCCCATCCCTTCTCAGAAAACATGAGCGGTTCATCTTCTCTTTGAAGGTGACCACATTGACCCAATGCTCTGCCTCTGTTACGCTGCAGACATTCCCGTGCCGCCCACCATGACAGAAGTCACAGCACAAGCATCCTCATGACTCAACCAAGGGACCAAGGTGGTTCCCTGTATTTCCCAAGCAGCATAAAACCTCAGTGAGGCCCCTCGCTCAATAATAGCTTGAGTCCCCAAACTTCTAGAACACTACTGTACTAACAAGAATATTTCTTATTATCAACAGGACTAACTTATTTTAGCTCTCCATAATCTGATTTAAAATATACTTTTTCCCCTCTTTTCTGAGGAACGAATCGATTCTATTTTATTGTCTTTCCTCTGACTTCTGAAAGGCCAGGAGCCAAAATAGAACGTTCAATATCATATGTCCAGGTCTGCAACTGCACACTCATCGCAGTGAACTCCCTGAAGAGGAATAACACTGTTTAATTCCAAAACACATTGTATTTTTATATTTTTCATCTACTAATGAAGAAATGACAAGTGCATTTAGCATCATGAGCTCCAGCATGATGAGATGAACTGGAATGCCCAGAGTGGTCAGCACCTTACCTCTGTCCATGGGGACACCAAGCTCTTCTGCTCTGGAAAACACACAACGTTTGGCAATGAGAATAATGTGTTTGGCATAAAGAGGTGCTGCTTTGTAAAACATTTTAATTTGCCAGGAATGAGTCAAAGATTTCATTTAGTCACTTGTCATGAATTCAACACAGACTCGTGATAAAATGCTGAGCCGTCTTTCCCGCATTACTCAGAGGCCTCTGCTGTGTGAGTCTTCTGGGGCAGTCACGATTGGTGTCTCAACCCCACCTGCATGTGGTTCACAACCCCTCCAGCCTCCTCTTAGTGAATGTTTTGGGAATCCCAGGTGGGTGGCTCAATTAGAGGGCGGGAGAGGAAAATCCCCAAGGGAGAAATAAATAGCCTTAATGAATGAAATCAAGGTTCCTTGACACAGAATCCATAGGCCTGGATAGTCCCTCAATAAGTTAAACAATTATATAGTAACTGTGTTATCAAGATCCTGAACGATGCTTGGATTATTACCTCCACCGGCTCATACATGTCCAGAAATGATGGTGATGTCATCCTTAAATTGTGTTAGTATAAAGGAAGTAGCAATAGTATCGCAGTGGTCTGTAACTCCACTACAAATGTTTGCTTCTTATAAAAGAGTAGAAATCGGTGCAGTTGGCAGTTGGTCTGTCTGTTGGGCAGGGTGGACTGTGAGATTTTATATTAATTATTTGCTTATTAGTTAGGTGTAGGTTGCAAGTAATGTAAGTCCAACTCAAACAGCTTTTGGTCAAAAGTTAAGAGAACCTCTGCGCCATTGTACACCCAGACCCTGGGAAGGACGGAGGGATGAGTGGGCATCCCGGGCAGTCTGGGACTTGGCTTCGTATTTTACAGAACACGGCTGCCCAGAGTGCTTACCGACTGATAGAGTGACCTGGCATTCTTTTTCCGCCATCTCCAAACATCTTAGAGAAACTCATCCTTGGCAGTCAAGGCTGGATGGATGGAACAGACCAGGGAGGGATTGAAGGGCAGAGGAACAGGTTATGACAGCTGACTTAGGTGGGCCCACTTAACTCATTCCTGGGCCAGGCCACAGCGGCCAGGTGGGGTTGGAGCAGGCAAAAACTGGGCGGGTTCTGTAGCACTTCCTAAAACAGAAATTCTGGAGGAAAAAATTACCAAGATGCACAACAGAAAAAAGGTTTCAGGCAACGTCTTATGGATCCTGCAGTTTATGAAGCTGTCTCTGATACTTTTCCATTGGATTGCCACTCTGTAAAATGCAGGGTTTACACTGTCCTCCTCTTAGAAATGAAAAGACGAAGACTTCGTTAAAAATCTAGCTCTTTGGATTTCACATTTCAGAAAATTTTAGTTTATTAAATAGGGCAAGAAGTGAAATCATGATTCGTAATGTAAAAAATGCAGAGGAGGAGGGAGTGTTTTCCAACGTGTCTGAGCCCACTAGAGTAAGGGTTATGAGAGTTCGCAGGGCAAGGACCACATGCTATGAACACATAATGGGTCTTTCAGAGAGTAACAGCTTCCCTGAGACTCAGCGTAATATTCTTGATGAGGCCAGGCCAGTGTAAAGTAAGCCATATCGTCTTGTATAGCATGGTACACATTTTATGAAAGAAGTCAAGCGTCTTGTTTACCGGATAACAATGTGAAGCATACTGTCATGGCTAAATAAAGAAAATGCACCCAACAATGGAAGGGCGGCACCATCTGTGAAGCTAATTGTTTTACAACGTGGAAGGTGGACTGAGGTGCCAGCTGGCCTCAGCAGGAACTGAAATACCGTCCACTTTAGACGCATCACCTGAAAGTACGGGTGCAAGTCTCCTGTGTGCCGCCAGGAGGCAGCATCCACAGGAGCAGCGCTTTTCCAGTGCATGTCCGATGCTGGAAGGAAAGGTTCCATCTTCACCACTCCTTCCCCGCTGTAGGAACATGAGAAGGTTAATTCTAACCCTATCATGCCAGAACTGCAGCAAGGACCACAGAGACTGGGAATGTCCAAGTTTACAAAAGAACTCAAATTGAAAGCTGGGTGAAAGAAGCCTGACTCAATGACCGCATGCTAAGGGTTCACACATGTTTTTGTGGTTGTTCTAGAAACGGAGGACTAGAAAGGCATTCAAAGATTCTAAAACAACACATACACTAAATTATCTCAAGTCAGATCATTAATATCTATTGTTGGGTATGATTTTAAGCTCCTTGGAGGCAAACATTGTCATCTTTTTCTTTCTATATAGTGCTTAACATGCAAACAGTTGGAAGAGGTTGATAGATGCCCCTGGGGTCTGAAACATCTTTGCAAACGTCCTATAGCTGACTAGCAGGCTGGGACGAGTGCTTAAACGAGAGATTAGGTTCTTCATCAGATGGATGATGAACCATTCTGGGGCATTTTGTCTGAGGAAGCATGGTGTAGCTCCAAACCTAGGTAAGAAGACATCACAAGATCAGCACTCATGCATCATCAAAAATGTTTAGAAGAGAAGGAGTACATTTGTCCACTAGGGCTGCCATAACATTTCATGAACTCAAAGGCTTAAACAGCAGGTGTTTATTTCTCACAGTTCTGGAGTCTGGGAATCCAAGATGAAGTTGTCAGCAGGCTTGCTTTCCCCAGGGCCTCTCTTCTCGGCTTGCAGATGGCTGCCTTCTTCTGTGTCCTTTCTTCTGTGCCTGTACATCCTTTGTGTCTCTCTTTCTTCTTAGGAGAACACCAGTCTTATTGGATTAGCACCCCACTGCAACGAGCTCATTAACATCAGTTACTTTTTCAAAAGCTATCTACAAAATCCAGTTGCATTGGAGGTTAGAGCTTCAACCATATGAAGATGAATTTCGAGGGGACATCATTCAGTTCAACCTGAACCTGGCCATGCTGGCACCCTGGTCTCAGACTTCTAGCCTCCAAAAGTAGAATAAATAAATTTCCGTTGCTTCTGCCATAGTCTATGGTAGACTAAGACATATAGTTCTAGTGTTTCCTCTTCTAGGGCTCATTTTTCCCAAGCATACAAAACAGGAAAACAAACTCTTTATAGCTAGAATTACTTTGTTGTCACCAATTTATGTATTAAGAAATGTCACCCACAATACCTCCAGAGATGTTAAGTAAATCAACAGTGACATTCTTGACAGGGATGAGATCACCACCAGCTTCCAGTTCAAGAATTTCTGAAAGATCTTTGGCACAAGGAGCTAATGAGATGAAATGATCCCGGAACTCTTGCTGATCCCAGAAACGTGCTGCTGTTTTGCCTCATCTGGGATAAAATTGAAACAGCTTTTAGACATAAAGCTCTTCTTTCAAATAGCTAGGTGGTTTCATGCAAATCAAAAACATTAACTGAGGTTGAAAGGCTTCTAAATAATGCAGAGGCTGAAACCGACAGTTACGTGGATTTGTAATTTTTTAAATCTCTAATTAGAATGCCTCTGACTTTGTATTCTGTGTTTAAGAACTATTAAAGATTTTTTGAAATTTGAAAGCTTATTATTAAGATGACCAAGTTCCCCTTTGTTTTTGTAATCCTTTTCTCACAACCATTCTGGTGACAGCATTAGACCCTTTAACCACAATAATTCATTCATAAAAATTCTTAAACTCAGTGCAAAATGCATCACTTTCTAAAATGTTGTAAAACTAACACAGTTTTACTTGAAGTTAACAAGTATGAAAAAAAGATCAACACTTTTGCATGGATCCTTTGGCCAAAAAAGTTTGGAAAACCCTAACTTAAAGAAGTCTGTGCTTCTCACTTCTCACTCCCCACCCTCCTTTATTTCAAGTTCAGTTTCTAGAGCCCTTGAATATGGGAATATCCCCTGCACACCTCCAGGGGAATAGAGCATCCAATATTTTCCAAACTTTCTCTGGACCAAAGATTAAGACATTAATTATAATCAAAGGCTGCAGGTGATTATTCCTGACTCTGGACTTCAATATCAATGACAGAAGCGTGGGACGCGGGTCCGCATGTCAAAATTTACTTAGAAGGAAAGATTTAAAATGGTGCCCCAAGTGGGAAATAGAAATAGGTAGAGAAAAGAAAAACAAGATTCTTTAGGTTTAGTTAAAAATAATAAGCATATTGGGAATAAGCCAAGGTAAACACTTTGACTTAGGGGGAAAAAAAATCAACATTGAGTTCTATGCCTGAATCGTGGGCGGAGAACATCCCACCACCACCATGGTAGCAATGGCCACTGGACTTAGTTAGGAAGAAAAATTAGGCAACTTGAAAATTTGGTGATTCAGGCCAGGCTCAGTGGCTCACACCTGTAATCCCAGCACTTTGGGAGGCCGAGGTGGGTGGATCACCTGAGGTCAGGAGTTGGAGACCAGCCTGGCCAACATGGTGAAACCCTGTCTCTACTAAAAATACAAAAATTAGCCAGCCAAGGTGGCGGGCACCTGTAATCCCAGCTTCTCAGGAGGCTGAGGCAGGAGAATCTCTTGAACCCGGGAGGAGGAGGTTGCAGTGAGCCGAGATGGCGCCACTGTACTCCAGCCTGGGGAATAAGAGCGAGACTTCATCTCCAAAAAAA
>NW_012109696.1:2618004-2659646 GCF_000951045.1 Mandrillus leucophaeus | reverse complement strand
AAAAAAAAAAAAAAAAAAAAAAAGAGGAAACTGGATGATTCACAAAGAGCAGAGTCAAGAAAGAAGGCTAATTGGCACACACATGGGGGTGACTGACTATAGTAATATTGGTACCAATTAAAAAAACTTCCACTTAAGCTATTTTATGTGCCAATTGTGTAATTCCAAGTGAATTTTTACATTTAAAAGTTCAGAAAACAAGGAAGGAAAACTCAATGCAGTATTCATGAGAATTTCTGGAAGACTGTCCTATTTTGTTGTATTCCACTTGGTATTGTTATTGAAAATGCACATGTATAAATATTTTTAGTATTTACCTAAAAGGCTTTATAATTTTATTTTATTAGAATAAAATAATAGTGTTTCCACATTATTTTGTCCATATATCTCATTACAACTAATGGAATCATAAAACAACTAATGGACAACAACTAATGGAATCATAAAACAAATACATTTCATTTTTTTGGACAGGGTCTCACTTTGTTGCCCAGGCTAGAATACAGTGTTGTGATCCTGGCTGCTCACTGCAACCTTGACCTCCTGAGCAGGTGATCCTCCTACCTCAGCCTCCAAAGTAGCTAGGACTACAGGCATGTGCCACTATGCCTGGCTATTTTTTTTTTTTTTTGTATTTTTTTTTTGTAGAGACCCGGCTTCACCATGTTGCCCAGTTGAACTCCTGGGCTGAAGCAATCTACCTGGTTTGGCCTCTCAAAGTGCTAGGCTTACAGGCAAGAGCCCCTGCACCTGGCCACAGATACATTTCTAATACTCTGCAAAGCCCACTTGATTGCAACACAATAATTAAAAAGGCATTCTTGTGAGTGCTGTTTTCTGATTTCAGCTGAGTCATAGACACCATCTATAGGCTGTGTACTAACAACCCGCACAGACCAACGTCCTTCCCAATGTGTAGCTGCCAAAAACAGATTAAACACGGGCACAAGAAATTCTTCTAAACCTTTTGTTTAGTTGCTGTTATTTTTGTGTGTTGGATTTAAATTTTTCTCAATAGATGTATATTCTGTTGAGGGCAGGCTATACAATAATTCTGTTCGTGCCACCTGGATGGAGTTAATGAAGTTAGCCATGCATCATTGCCTCCTAATAGGATACTCGATCATCTCCCTCCCATTCTTCAGTGATACATTTTGAACTCTCCACACTGTCTATGTGTGCAAATGGGAATGTGTCCAGATATATAATTGTGAAAACCAAGATCCATTTTGTTCTGCATCAGAAATAAATTCACACAACACATACACCTACCACTCAATTTCAGATGTCATTTTTTACTGACAATCACATTGTTGTTAAAATGCCTTTGTTGATCTAAACTTAAAGAACAGAATGTACAAAATGGGTCAAAAATGTGTGGCCTGTCTGAAACTGAAAAGACAAGTCAGGTAAAAAAGGCAAATGGAAGCCGTAATCAGAATTAAAAATGTTTTAGATATGGACTTTTTTTTCTTTTGAAGGCTAATGAACTTTTATACTTTTCCAGGGAAAACAAAAAGCAGGGCAGGGAGCGAGAGAGAGAAAGAGATGGCCTGGCTTGTGTGCTAACCTGAATATGTACATTACTATGGAGGGGAAACTTTCCTAGAGCAATCTACTGCCCCTTCAGATGGAGGCACTTGTTTTTAGTGTTTAAAACCGATCCCAAGAGTCATCTGAAATATTGCGCTACTTTAAGCATAAATCACTCATAACACTAATAGCCCTGATGGATCCATTTTGTTCGATTAATCAAGTTGCTTGATGTAGTTCCAATTGCTCAGATTCACCAGGGACATTCGATTGTATGATGCGCACTTTTTCACACGGATTCTTCTAATTACCAAAGTCTAATACAGTTGCTGGTCAAAAATCACAAATGTATTTGATTTAACAAATGCTCCTTTCACCACCAACAAAGCCCTTGAGGTACGCTTTTCGAGGTGGGGATGCTTTTCTTCCTAGGCATGACCTAATCTGATAAAGCACAGCCAGATGATTCCAGGGGAAAATCCAGATGCAGAAAAATACTTCAAAAATCTTGGAGTACTTTTAAAAATTCTTCCTGGCTACCCAATCATGCTGTGTCATGGCAAGTTGCCATATGCAATTTAACATCAGTTAGTGGTGGAGATAATGGAATTAACACAGCTAGCTATAGTTTGCAAGGATGCAAGTTATATTTACTGGAAATCTAGGACATTTGATGTCAGAATTTGCTCTAGAGGAGTCCGTGAAACACAGGTTTAATCTAGCTGAGTAGAACACGCATTACGGAGATGGGTCGTTTGGAAGTCAGGTGGAAGGAGGTACATAAGAAAAGCTCTAAAGGAGCTCTTTTTGGTGGACAACATGAAAAGAGAACACACTGGTAGTTAAAGGAGGAGAGTCAGCAGCGTCCATCAGTTACATCGGTGCCCATGAGTGGCACAAGTAACCACAAGGACCCTGTATCAGTCAGGGTTCCCTAGAGGGACAGAACTAATAGGGTAGATGTATATAAAAAATGGAGTTTATTAAGGAGTATTGACTCACACGATCACAAGGTGAAGTCCCACAATAGTCTGTCTGCAAGCTGAGGATCAAGGAAGCCAGTCCCCAAACCTCAAAAGTAGGGAAGCTGACAGTGCATCCTTCAGTCTGTGGCTAAAGGCCCACACACCCCTGGCAAATCACTGATGTAAGTCCAAGAGACCAAAAGCTGAAGAACATGGAGTCTGATGTTTGAAGGCAGGAAGCATCAGGCACAGGAGAAGGATGAAGGTTGGAAGACTCAGCCAGTCTAGTCTTTCCACGTTCCTTCCTCTGCCTGCTTTTATCCTAGTCGCGCTGGCAGCTGATTAGATGGTGTCCACCCCGACTGAGGGTGGGCCTGCCTCTCCCAGCCCACTCACTCAAATGTTAATCTTTGGCAACACTCCCGCAGACACACCCAGGAACAATCCTTTGCACCCTTCGATCCAATGAAGTTGACACTCAGTATTAACTATCACAGAATGTGAGTTCCCAAGGGAAACAGAAAGCTCTCTTCCTTGAGGGCAAACAAGAGATGCTTGTTATACTTGCCCAGAGTACAGAGAAGCATCTTCTCCAAGGAGAAGGACTCTGCCATAGGGGTGAGGGGTAAAGAAAGTCTGTATGAACTCTAGTGCCCTGAGAAACATGGGCATCTGGACACAGAAGGGAGTGAACCCCAAGTCCTCTTATGTCAGTTGAGAAAAGAAGAAAACTTCACAGCGGACTCGTGTTTTTGAGTGTTGCTGTGTATTTTCATTGTTTCCATGAAGCCTGCATAGCTAACAGTGGGGTATGGTTGGACGCCATCATTTTCTGTTAATCAGATTGTCTCCTGTAATTGTATGGGGACGTTATCGACCTGATGTAGCTGGAAAGAGAATGCCACTTAGTTCAAATAATCTATCAAAGCAAAAGTTGCACCAGACAAGATTAAACAGTCAAGGAAGAATTTATTCAACACGATTGCAATAAGGAGAGAGATCATAACTCAGTCAGAACTCATCAGGCACCGAAAACTAATTTTTAAAGAAAATGCTCAAAGGAAAGGGAGGTCAGCTGGGAAATTGAGTCCGGAAGAAGCCTGTCTGAAATTAGCCAAGCTGAGGGCAATGTTAAGGCCATCTTGGGCAAGCCCACAAAATTTGGTAAATTAGTTAAAATTTCATGAAGGAAAGAGCTAGATTTAAAAGGGTTACACAGGAGAAAACAAAAGTGCAATCACAAGATAAGAGAATAGAATTCAAGATCCTATACAAGGGCACTTCCCTGAAGAATCTGACACAGCCATGTATGTTCACCACAAACTACAGAAGAGCACCAGGGCTTAGCAAGCTGCATCAAAGCTTATTACTGACCTCGCTTAGTCCTTTTCCCAGTCTGTCAAAATTAGCAAGTGGAACTCTTCAGTAAATTTCAACAGGTAGGCTTCAAATGCCGTGAGGGATTGTCAGCTGGATAGGGTTAGGTTTCAGGTATGGCACAGAGCAAAGCGGTCCACCCGTCACAGGAGAAGCCCCTGACCTGTAGTGACACACATGCAGAGGTTGTTAAGTCAGCATTGTGAGCTCTACAGTGAGGGTGTCTTCAAAGGTGGCAACTGCGGCTTACTAAGCAGCTGCAAGGACGTTGGCCCCACCACCTGCGGCAGAGTGGGCTGTGTAAAGAAGGACACGGAGAAGCAGAATGCAAGTGCTACTCTGGGAGTCTGATGACCCACACACACAGCCTTTTCTCTCAAAAAGGAAACGTAGCAGACAGCAGTGCCCTGTCCACAAAAGGTCCATAATGTCATGTAAAAGGGTGTGTTCAATCAGTGCCCAACCTGAAGATATCCTGGCAGACATGCCTAGTAGCTAATTAGGTACATACATTTAGAGATTGGAAGACTGAGTACAGGCAAAGAAAAATAAATACAGCAGAATTGAGGGAGATGAGACTAGATGGGGCAGATTGAGCAACACAGGTTAAATCGTCCCAGGAGAGGGTGAGACATGAGAAGAGCATTTAGGAAAGGGACTGAAACACCAACATTTAAGACATAAGGTGGGTAAGAGAAATTTGGGAATAGAATTGAGAAGATAATAGAGACGTAGCTAAAATCTAGAGAGAAACACACACATGCGCGCACACACACACATTGAAGAGGTTGAGTCTTCTATCCTTGGTGGCTGGCTCACTGTACTCACTGTGGACCCTGTTGGGTGGTGTCTCAGTAGAGTGTGGGGTATAAAATAAACTGTCAGCTACTGGTGAGTTGAACCAAAGTCGAGGACTCACGGACAACTAATATAGCCCCGCATTTCTGAAAAGGCAACTATGAAAAGAGGGAGAACTCTCAAATCGTATCTGAAAAATAGCTATCACCCAAGAGACGGTTTGGGGTGTTTTGGTAAGTTAGTTACTTTGAATAGAGATGTGTGTTTCCATTGGGAAGAAAGCAATGGAGAAGAACCATTTGCAGAAATGAGAAAGAAGCAAATTTATGAACAGGAAGGGCAGGGCTCCGCAGGACTGCTAGAGTCAGTGGGGGGAAGGCAGCGGGGAAAGTTCAAAGGACAGTCAGTCACAGGAAGGTCCAGCACCCCAAAAACTTCCTGCCTGGGCAGCCCTGCATTTTCCATGGAATAAGATGGGTCACTTCTGAAGGTCAGCAGTGGCTAACAGACTTGCAATTCTTGGGAACAGTTGCTGGACTGATGGGAGAGGGCAGTGATAAAGGATGTACAATGAAGAAGCCGTTTTGAAGACATAACAGACTAAATCCAGAATCACACACTGGCCCAAGGGTGTGACTGTATGTGATTTCTCAGCAATGCTCACCCACCCTGATGTCGATGTGTGGAGAAGCAGAATAGCCAAAACTGTTAAAATAGGCAAAACAGCAGGCGTGTGGGAAGGACTACAGGTCAGGCAGCTGAAGCTGCACTACCAGGGGCCCGTGGAACTGTTGAATCCTGAGGTCAAAGCTGGAGCATGAGAGATGGACAGGGCTGAATGATAACATGGGATGTTGGCATCCACAAAAGAACAGTCAGCATCCATTCCCTATTTCTCTGGTGGGGAGCCTTCGTCTACATGCCCCAGTCCCTCTAGACTGTTTCTATCTCCTCTCACCTCTTCCTCCTCACTGGCTCTTTCCTAGGGGAAAGAGAAAGTGATTTAACTTGAGTTTGGGGTGAAAGTCACCATAATGAAGCTGGATATGGACTCCTTTGCTTTTCTGGGATCTCTCTCAGATCGTCCAGTCCTCAAGGAAGCCTTTTTCCTCCCTGCCTCATCCTCCAAGTTGTCAGCTGGGTAGGGCAGGCTTTCCTGGCACCCAGGAGCGCTTCGTGAGTGACAGACATGGCGCTCTCCCTGGCAGGCTTTCACATGCTGGGGAAGTTGGTTCAGAACGGAAGAAATAAGAATCTGCTTTTTGGTCTCAGGTCCAGACTTCCTTCTAATGTAGTTATTATTAAACAGCTGATATTTTAACCCTCCTTTATGCTCATCAAGGCATTTCATACTACTCCACTGCCTATAATCCTGTCGGTGAAAGATGAAATAGGCCATTGATGCCAAGGCCTGCCAGCACTTTCCAAACTGGCTGATTCCCAGAACTTCCAGGTTAACTAGAACTGAAGCTGAACCAGGTGATCTTCACCGGCCAGTGTTGCTCTGATCACTGCTATAGTGAGAAAAGGGCAAGTGACTTGTCCTGCTCACACGTTATCAAGTCCAATCAAACATAAGAACACAGGAAATTTGAGGACAGTATTTGTGGGTTCTTCCTAGGCCTGTACCATAAGAGGTCATTCCTGTAGGAGTGCCCACCATAACATCAGAAACAACTCCATTCTAGAGTATCAAGTGACTTCCTGGCAAAGCGTCAGTCAGACCTTAAATACAGAAGACAATGCTATTTCAACTTTTGTTTCAAGAATCAACTTTTAAACTATCTACATTTATGCAATTAGCATTTCAATGCTTGTTTTGGTCTTTGTAAATGCAGCTTGCTGTCTGAAATATTAGATGCAGCCCAGTGCTTTCGTTTGGGTTATTTCATTTATGTGAGCACTGATGCCTTCAGTGTCTGCACTTTGTGGTGAAAGTTGCATGAACAGGAGGCAGTCGTTGTGTGATGGGTCCAATCACAGAGGCAGAGAGTGTGAACATGGCCACAGGCAGCCTCCAGTCACTCCAAGCTCACCCTACAGCCTCCAAGCCTGGAATATGTAAGTGAGGTGAAACAATATCAAAGCCAGTGCCCTGTCAAATGGGGAGGGGAACCAAAGGGAAGCATCATCTCACATTTTCTACCATCTGACTGGTGACGAGCAAGTGATTCTGGGATCAAACTCCCATTGGCACCTTCCCACCCAGGCTCCCAGGTCTGTGAAATGGAAGGGAGAAGGGAGAAACAGCTTCCTTTCTATTCTCGATTACAACAGGCTGCCTGTTTCCTCCTGCAGAGATGCTTCCGTTGAGTCCAGCATTCATATTGAAGCTGAATTCTTCCCACCCACTTGACAACTCACTCAGGCAAGCAAAGTCACAGGGTGGCCCTGGGTGGAAATACCAGCCTGCAGGGATCCAGGGAATGAGACCACAGGCACCCTCTGCTTCTCCAGGGAGCCGGGCTCACAGACGCTGGCTCAGGCACTGAGATGAGGCTTATTGCCTGGGAATTGGAGCATTTCCATGCTTCTACAAAACCACTTCTAAAGGAAGGAGTGTAAATGCCATCAATATAGGCAGTGTTCCTCTTTGAGCTCCTGTGCCATGCTGATTTTTTAGTAATGGACAGGAGCAGACAGAGGAGAAAATTAGACCTAATGGAATCTCCTGGATTAACAATCTGCCCACTAACCTCTGGACTCCTTGACTTGCCTCTGTCCACCCTCCTTCCCTGCTCCAGCCACCCTTGAAGTCTTCTGCCTCCTTGAGCACACTAGACTCTGCCTTGTCTCAGTCTTTGCTCATCCTTACTCCTGCTTATTGCACAGAGGCTCCCTCTTGCCTTCCAGGGCTCAGAGAGGCCCCCTTAACCAGTCCTATTCAGATCCTGCCATTCTCATCTATTGCAAACTATCCTGGCTTTTCTTTGTAGTATTTGCCACAATTGCAATGACTTAGCTTCTGTTTTTTGGAAGAGCCGGGAGCTGATTTTTCTGCCCTAGGTCTCAGAAGACAAAGCTCCTGGTGTTGAACTGACTGTGTTATTTTCTGGAGGCTCTGGAGAAGAATCAGTTTATAAGCTGACTCAGGTTGTTGGTAGAATTCAGTTCTGCTAAAGGAAAACAATCGTAACAGTGTTAAAGATGATAAAGCAGACATTATCCAAGGGGAGCCATGGAGATGGGTATAGGGACCACTGCAACAGGGTCTTGCAGTAAAAGAGAGCGATTGGAGCCAACTTCAGCAAGGACAAGTCGGGGGTTATGGCCAAGGAGCAGGGTGGGCTCAGTAAATGGAAAATTACTAAGAGAAGCTGGATGCTTCTCTTATGCTTCCAGCCTAAGGGGGTCTTGGCTAAGCTGACTTGGTAGGATTATTGCTGAAGGCAGTGTTGTAAGATAGATAGGGAGGGTGGTCAGATACCAAGGATTGGGGGTGTCCTTGAAGGAGTCTTATTCAAACTGCATTCTACAAGGACAGAGAAAGAAGCTCAAGTTTGGACCTATTCAACAAGGACTTACGAGATTGAGTAAAGTTTTGGTCAAAGGAGAGAGTCTTTGTCAGTTCCATGTTGCAGGAACCCTTCCCTTGTTAGCAGCCAGAGGAGATTGTTCTTGCTGTCCAGGGGCAGCCCACATTCATGCTCACGGCACCTGTTACATAAGAGCTAGCATGCGTCCATCGAAAACGTGTGCTGGAATCTCTCCAACGGCCACTTCTGCCACATTTCTCTTCTGCCTCCAGCCAGAGAAAGTTCTCTGCATTTTAGGACTCAAGTGTTAAGCTTAGGCACGCTGGAAAATTTACGATAATCTTTCTATTTTAAAGGATGTAACCCCAATTACATCTGCAAAGATCTTTCTCAGTGGTACCTAGAGGAATGTTTGACTAAATAACCAGGAGTGAGAATCTTGCAGGGAAATCTTTAGAATTCCCGCCACACCCAGAATGTTGTCCTCCCTAAAGAATATATTAACACAACAACTCTAAATGACTATGCACCTAACCTGAAGTGCAAAAATACTTGAGGCAAAAACTGATGGTTTGGGTAGGAGAAATCAACAAATAAGTGATCGTGGTTTGAGATGCCAACCATCTGTTAGAAACTGAGAGCTCTAGCAGGCTTAGGGAGACAGTTCACCTGAACATAATAGACAGTTATAGACTACTTCAGACAACAATGGCAGAAAACATTCTTCTTCTTCTTCTTTTTTTTTTTTTTTGAGACAGAGTCTCACTCTGTCACCCAGGCAGGCTGGAGTGCAATGGTGCAATCTCGGCTCACTACAACCTCTGCCTCCCGGGTTCAAGTGATCCTCGTGCCTCAGCCCCCTGAGTAGCTGGGACTACACGCATGTGCCACCATGCCTGGCTACTTTTTTGTATTTTCAGTAGAGATATGGGTTTCACCACATTGGTCAGGCTGGTCTCAAACTTCTGACCACAGGTGATCGCTTTGGCCTCCCAAAGTGTTGGGATTACAGGCATGAACCACCACACCCAGCCCGAAAATATTCTTCTTAAGCTCACATGTAATACTCACCAAGATAGGGCACATTTTGGGTCGTAAAACGTATCTTGACAATTTAAAATGTAGAAATCATACAAAGTATGTTATCAGGCAACAATGGGGTTAAACCATAAATTGATGACAGAGAGATAGCTAGGAAGTTCTCTAATACTTTGAAATTTAAAAACATTCCTGTAATAGCATATGGGTCAAAATGAAGTCTCTTGGTAAATTAAAAATTATTTTGAACCAAGTTCAAATGACAGTAGAACTAAATCATAATTGTAGATATAGCAAAATTACTGCTAAGGAAGCAATTTATAGCATCAAATGTACATATTAGTAAAGAAAAAAGACATAAAATAAAATTGACAATATAAACCTCCACCATAGGAAAAGAGATAAGAAAGATTCAGTCTAAAGCAAGCAAAAGACATAAATAACGGAAATTAGGAAAAAAAATTGATGGTGGGACTGTAAACTAGTTCAACCATTGTGGAAGACAGTGTGGCAATTCCTCAAGGATCTAGAACTAGAAATACTATTTGACCCAGCCATCCCATTACTGGGTATATACCCAAAGGATTATAAATCATGCTACTATAAAAACACATGCTTACCCATGTTTATTGCGGCACTATTCACAATAGCAAAGACTTGGAACCAACCCAAATGTCCATCAATGGTAGACTGGATTAAGAAAATGTGACACATATACACCATGGAATACTATGCAGCCATAAATAGGATGAGTTTGTGTCCTTTGTAGGGACATGGATGAAGATGGAAACCATCATTCTTAGCAAACTATCGCAAAGACAAAAAATCAAACACTGCATGTTCTCACTCATAGGTGGGAATTGAACAATGAGAACACTTGGACACAGGAAGGGGAACATCACATGCCGGGGCCTGTTGTGGGGTGGGGGGAGGGGGGAGGGATAGCAGTTGGAGATATACGTAATGTAAATGATGAGTTAATAGGTGCAGCACACCAACATAGTGCATGTGTACATACGTAAAAAACTTGCACATTGTACACATGTACCCTAGAACTTAAAGTATAAAAAAGAAAGAATAAAGGAAATCAAATTTGCAGGAAAATAAAAAAAAGAAAAACTAAATAAAAATAAACAAGGAAACAATAGAGAAAAATCGACGAGACCAAATTTGATTCTTTAAAAATATCGATAAATTCATAAACTATAGACAGACTAACAAAGGAGTAAAGAGAGAAGACACAACAAATTGCCAATATCAGTAGTGAAAGAGACATCATCACTACTGGGGTTACAGACATTAAGAGGGCAATTAAAGCTAACTATGACGAATTCAATGCCCACAAATTTGATAACCGAGATTAAATAGACCAATGACTTGAAGGACAAAAATACCAAACCTCACACAAAGAGAAGCAGATGTTAGGTGGCACCTAAAGAAAGCACCGAAATGTTTTATAGGCAAATTCTACCAAAAATTTAAGGAAAAACTAGAACTACTTTTCCACAATTTCTTCTAGAAAATGGAAGCCGATGGAATACTTTCTAACATCATTCTCTGAGGCCAAGATAATCCTAACAAACCGAATAAGTGTTACAGGAAAGAAGAACTACAGATAATATCTGTCCTGAACATAGGCATAAAAATTCTCAACAAATACTAGCAAATCAAATCCAACATTGTATTAAAAAATCATACAACACAGTGGGATTTGTTCTAGTTATGCAAGGCTAATTTAACATTAAAATACTAATCAATTTAATTAACCACAGAAACAAACAAAAAAAGTGTTCTAACCATATTAGTTGTAAAGAAAAATCATTGGACAAAAGACAACACTCATTTGTGATAAATACTCTCCATAAAGCAGGAATAAAGTGGAATTTGCCTAATTTGATAAAGAATTTCTACAGACAACCTATAGCTAACATCATACTTTGTGAGAAACTGGATGCTGTCCCCATAAGACTGTGAATAAGGCAAAGATGCAATCTCTCATTCCTCCTCTACAGCTCACTGGAAGTCCTGGCTAATGCATTAAAACAAGAAAAGAAAATCAGGCATAGAAATTGGAAAGAAAAAAGTACATTTGCCATTATTTTCAGATTATGTGATTTTTTTCTGCATGGAAAATCTCAAATAATTGGTGAAGAAAACCTTTTGGAACTAATAAGTGAACAAATAGCAAGGTTTCAGTATAAACAGCTAATACATAAAACTCAACTGTTCATTTCCAAAAAACAATTGGAATTTAAATTTTTTAGAAATAGTAGCATTTTCCATAACACCAAAAAATTTTAAAAACTATAAATTTTACAAAGCATATATAGGATCTTCAGGTGAAATACAAAATCTCTGATGAGAGAAATCAAAGATGTCAAGAAATGGGAAGATATTCTATGTTCATAAGTTGGAGACTTACTATTATCAAATTGTTAATTCTTGTCAACTTATTCTACAGTTTCAGCATAATTCCAACCAAAATTCCGGGAAGGCAATTTGTAGACAATGACAAATAGATTCTCAATTTGCATGGAAAGGCAAAAGACCTAGAATAGTTAACACAATACCGAAAAAGAAGAAGAAAGTTGGAAGGCTCGCATGACCTGATTTCAACTCTGACTATAAAATTAGTCAATGAGATAGTGTAGCAATGGTGAAAATAGACACATAGATCAAGGGAACAGAATAAAGAAGCAAGAAATAGGCTTATATAAATATGGTAAACTGATTTATGTAAAGAAACACAATTAATATCATGAAAAAGAGTAGTCTTTTCAACAAAAGGCACAGGGATAGTTGGAGATACATATTTTTTAAAAATGAGCCTAGACAAAGATCTCTCATTTTTCCCCAGAATTAACTAAAATGCATTTTTGCCCTAAATGTATATCAAAATTCTAACACTTGTAGACAAAAACATAGAAGAAATTTTACATTATTTTTGGTTTGGTGATGGGCTTTCAGATAAAATGCTAAAAGCATAATCCATGAAAGATAAACATTAGAGTGGAAAATATTCAAAGGAAAAATGTGTACTCTGTGAAAGACAGTGATAAGATAATGAAAATTAAAGCCACAGAGTGGAAAAAAAATTCATAAATCACAGAATTTTTGAGACTCAATGATAAGACAAACAATCCAATTAAAAATGTGCAAATGACCTGAACAGACACCTCATCAAAAACATACACACATGGCAAGTAAGCAAAGGAAAAGATGTTCAACATCATTTGTCATTAGGGAATTAGATACTATTCACAACTATTAAAATGGTCAAAACAAAACAAAACTGTCAATCCTAATTGCTGGTGAGGATGCCCAGAAGAGAATTCTCATTTCCTATTATGGGGAATGGTAATGGCACAACCACTTTGGAAAACAGTATAGCAATTTCTTACAAAGCTAAATATAGTCTTAACATGCAAACTAGCAATCTTGCTCTTAGGTATTGATCCAGCTGACTTTAAAATTTATGCCCACAAAAACGTACACACAAATGTAGTAGCTTTATTCAAAATCACTAAAAACTAGAAGCAGCAAAGCTGTCCTTCCATAGATAAATGGGTAACAATCTAGTACATCCATACAATGGAATATTATTCATCAATAAAAGAAAGAAAAGACAAAGATGAGTCTTGCCAACTGGACAAGAAACACACTGTACGAATCTAGTTACATGACATTCTAGAAAAAGCCAAATGAGAGAAAGAGTGAAGAGATCAGTGGTTGCCAGGTGCTTGAAGGAATAAGAGAAAAGTTGAATAAATTATGTACAGGGTATATTTTAGGGTGTGGAACTATTGTGTATGATGCAATAATGGTGGATAAAAGATATTACTCCTTTGTCAAAACCCACAGAAATTTAGAGCACAAACAGTGAAGCTCAATGCTTGCAAATTATTTTTAAAAACTTTAGGAAGTAAAAAAAAAAAAAAATTCTTGGATGGACTGCATGATGTGTTAAAGCAATTTAACTGTATTATGAATGTATGAAACAATCTCCCCGAAACAGATAAGGAAAAAAGTTTCCATCCTAAGCATCTTTGGATGTTAGAGTTTGTAAGAAAAAGGCACAATAAATTGGACATAGCTCCACACTGTGTAGTTGATAAAATTATTTTACAGGAGGCCACAGGTTAACAAACCTGTTATTGCCATACACAAATACTGGAATTGAAAAATTAGGTAAGTGGATGGCAGGGGTTGGCAGTTAGGTTTCTCATGATTGGAGTGGAAAATTGCAGATGAGCAAAGGGAGGATATGGGAATTATTCATGAGGTAATGGGGTAGAGTTGAAGATACCAGTACAAACATTCAGTATAAATAGAAGCAGATGGCTATGTCTAAAAATACCTACAAATATCTGATGTTTCATGTGGGGGTTAAAATACACTATAGTTTTTGCTATGTCAACTGAGAGGGCCAAGAAGCAATGATACCCCAAATCTTGGTTTCTACGTTAAGTCTCTATAAAGTAAACTTTGGAGAAAGGGCTAGTTCTATGACTGGAACTAGAGATATGCAAGATGTGCTTAGAGTATCCTATAGAGCCAGGAAAAAAAAAAAAAAGAATTTCTCAAAAACAAGCAAGCAAATGAGCAAACAAACAAAAAACACAATGATAGGCTATGTCAAAGAGGTATAGAAGCCAACAAAAAGAACTCCCTGTGCCCTAAGCTGGAAGAAGCTAAGCAACAAACATAGTACTATCAGATTCTAATCCAGAGTATAAAGTAAGCATCAGTGAGTCCATACCAATGACTGATGAATAAGTAAATGGGCAGAGTGGAGAAGTCTTCCATGCAGAGGAATTCCAAATAATCTATGTATATGCTCCACCTCTAAGGTATGACACCTCACTCTGTAAGTGTGGGCTTTATGTAGTGACTTCCTTCTGGAGAGTGCAGTAAGAAAAAAGGGGGAAAAGAGTAACTTCACGGTGGAAAAACCTAAGAAACATTTCCTCAGCCAGGAGACCAAGGTCAACACTAGCAGTGACAAGTCACGTGGGTAGTATGGCCCCTGCATGAGATATGATAAAAATAGAACTTTATCTCCATGGCCTTTCTTCTCAAGTTCCATAACCTCGATCTAATTGTGAAAAAAAAAATTCAAATACATTTCACTTGTAAAGGAAATTCAACCAAATACCAGACTAAAACTTCTCAAAGCTCGTCAGGTTATTGAAAACAAGATATGCCTGAGAAACTGTCACAGCCAAGAGGCAACTAAAGAGACAAGACTATTAGATGTCATGTATTCAGGACACAATCCTGGAATATAAAAGGGAAATTAAGCAAACAACAAAAGCATTCTTGATAAGGTATGCACTGTACTTAATAATGATGTATCAGTAGTGGTTCATTAATTTTAATGTAAGATGTTAATAATAGAGAACACTGGTTTGGGAACTCTGTGTACTACCATCACAATTTTTTTGTAAATCTAAAACATGCCTTATTTTTGAATGAAGAGGAAGTCACTGAAGGATGGATGCTTACCCTAAAAAAATAGAGGTAACATGGAAGAGATAAGCAAGACAAAAGCAATTCTACTTTAAATATTTAATCCCCTGAGTAGAAAAAGACTCATGGGGCTGGGCACAGTGGCTCACGCCGGTAATGCCAGCACTTTGGGAGGCTGAGGTGGGGGGATCACCTGAGGTCAGGAGTTCGAGACCAGCCTGGTCAACATGGAAAAACTCTGTCTCTACTAAAAATGCAAAAATTAGCCGGGCGCGGCAGTGGGCGCCTGTAATCCCAGCTACTCGGGAGGCTGAGGCAGGAGATTTGCTTGAACCCAGGAGGCGAAGGTTGCAGTGAGCAGAAATCGCACCATTGCACTCCAGCTTGGGCAACAGAGCGAGACTCAGTGTCAAAAACAAACAAACAAACAAAAGAAAAAACTTTATCACTTTGTGTTCGCTGGGCTAGAACAGTCATTAATGCACCTCTAATTTTTCTTTGTCTTAAGGGTTCCTACATAATCTGATTATCACCATCATGAGGGCCATCATGAGGGTCACCTTTGCTATGAAGGTGTTGATAATGGCCCTCCTATAATGCTTATGTGGGTCAGGCACTAGTTTTAAGGATTTATCCAATTAATTCCAGGTATCCCTTCAAACACCTTAAGAGGTATATTCCATGATGAAATTGAGACACAAAAAGACTAAGTTACTTTCCGTAGATTACAGTCAGGTAGTGATGGAACCAGGCTTCAACTGTCCAGTTCTAGAAGGCAAGCATATATCCACCATGCAATTCTGCTTTTGATGGGCAGCCTGACACCAAAATAACAATATTCTGACCTTTAGGGAAGCAAAGGATCTGCCAGTTGTTGAGTATATTATGGGACTGTCTGGGAAAGGTGTATTTCATTTTTGCGCTGTAGCAATGAACAAACAATAATTTTTTGAACTGGATCAATTACTAGAACACAAGAGGGCTTTTGTTACACATGGACCACTTCTAAACGTCATCTCATCTACTTAGCACTAAAGCATCGGGCATGGAAATGGTAGAGAATCGTGCTGGGCCTGCTCCTTACAATGACTCCGTCACCCAAAAAACATATGTTTGGCAGTTGAGGGAATACATTACTTCAAAGGAAATAGTAAAAGGCAAAGGAAAAAAAGGCAAACGTGTGTTCTCCAATTATTTACTTGTAACACATGTTAAATGATTGTAATATGTTTGTTTGCATGTTTCGTTACTAGGAACTTTTACCTTATCTCCAAAGAAGAGAAGACAGCCAAGTCACAACATGTCTTGACTCTTTCTAAGTAAGTCATTTATGAGCAGTGGGTGTAATGCTGACTCTGACTCTATTAGCAGCAAATCCTGGCTACTTAATACTGAGAAATAGCTTCCAGACGCTTAATAACTAGCAGACTGGTTCTACTTAAAATGACTTTGTGAGCAATACTTGTTAACTCTGCTTGTCAGGGTTCTTCAGAAT
This sequence comes from Mandrillus leucophaeus, assembly GCF_000951045.1. Classification (NCBI taxonomy): domain Eukaryota; kingdom Metazoa; phylum Chordata; class Mammalia; order Primates; family Cercopithecidae; genus Mandrillus; species Mandrillus leucophaeus. The sequence goes on along the minus strand of NW_012109696.1, from coordinate 2,643,495 downwards.
GGGCAGGCCATCCTCCTAGACCAGCAATTAGTCACTCTAGAGAAGGTTTGTCTCATCACTCCAATCCCAAAAACATGTTCACCAATTTTGAATGAACCAATGTTCTACACTGACCCAAGAAACTGCTGAAAAACGATTTTATGCTATTATGAGTTAGGACAGTACAAAAGACAGAATTTGAATTTTGAAGTAAGGATGTAAAATGTGACTCTGACACTTGCTAATTGAGTGACTAATTATTTCTTTTCCATGCATTTCAGTTGTCTTATCAAAAAATTTGAGAAGATAACCCACACTCTACAGGATGATGTGAGAGTTGAAGTAAACATGTGTTGGAATATTCAGTCATTATAACAACGTACTCAGTAGAGCAGAATCGAGTTGTATTTATTCATTTACTGCTTTCTGCACCATACCTCCATGATAATGAGATGGAATTAGATCTAGTTGAATCTCGATAGTAGGATTTCACAGTAGTCCTTAGAACCAGCATTTGAGGAAGTAAGGCTTGTTGCCATGTGACAGAGAAACCTAACCAATTCATTAGCCATCTGGAAACCGTTTTCTCTTATTCTAAGTAGATGCACAACCCCCTTCCTTTGGCTGAAATGTGAAAGAGAGTAAGCAGTTAGATTGGAGTGGCTACCTGAAGTAGGAATGAGACTTGTTGGAAGAGTCACAAAAAGTTGGCAAGATAATCAAAAGCCAGAACAAACAATGTCCTAAGTGAAATGAGAGATCATTTGGATATATACAGAATCATGAGCACTGCTGATATCTACTGAACTCTTGGTAGCTTGTTCCTTGTTTGACATCTTACATGTAATCCTCACAACTACTCTATGTTAGGCAATCACAATTTTTATTTTTCAGATGAGGAAAATGGAGCACTGCAAGATGCAACCGCGTGTCCAAGTTCGTATCTCCAGTGAGGACCACAGCTCATTTCTGCCCAGAGAAGGATCCTGGGTCCTAAACCACGATGCTCCTCTGCCCCTCACATCTGGGTAGACTCTGAGCATCCTGAGGACAATGCAGATGGTTGATTCAGATTTGCTTCGCTGTAGCTCAGCAGCCCAGACTGCCAAATCATAAATATTTCTTAGATGAATGCTGTCTAGGTTGTAACTGTTTGACCCAGGAAATGTCATGATGAAATAGGTGCTTGGGGAGCATTAGTCTGATAGAATGCAGGTTGGTTGGACCAGAAGCGTGGGAGTTGAGATGAGAACTAGAAAGATATCTTAGGAAACTATTACAGTGCACTGATGTGAGGATAGCTGAGGCAGCCTGAGAGCTTAACTCTCATTTTCCATTGCATATAACACAACTTGACGAAGTCATAGAAACAACTGTATTGCACCAGTTTTCACAATCATTGTCCACTTTCCATACCTTACCTTTTTCTCTGTGGCGATGGAGACTTCTGCCTCACCAGCAAGGTTCCTCAGTGGTAGAAATTTATTGCAGGAGCCATCCAAATTGTCACAGAAAGGTGCCTTTAGTGACTAAAGAAGACCACATTCATATTAAATATCCTACAACTTCAAGGTACATCTGCATAAGTTACCAAGTTTAGGCTCATTCTTACACAATTAAGAGTTTCACTGTGGTTTTCCAAATACGATTACTAGCGTTGTTTTCCAGAATCAACAAAAGGATGTGACTATGGTGGTTCTTTCCACTTGAGGCCTTAAAAAAATGCATGTCCATTCATTTGTTCAGCTTCTATTTCTCATGTACCTACTACACACCTGGCATTCTCCTTGATTCTAGGAGCAAAACGAGGTCCTTGCTCTTTAGAAACCTACATGGTAGAGGGATAAATAAACAATATTGCTCCTTGTTATAAGTCTTCCTATTGTTTGTCATTTTACTTAGGAAGAAATCTAAATTCATCAGCATGGCATAGAAGGTCCACCAAGATCTCACACCTACCTCCCTTTGCAGTCCCCTAGTCTATCTCCTCCTCTGGAATTCAATTCTCAAGTCATGCTGAAAGACACATGTTTCCCCAAATGTTTCATATCTCTTCTGAAATGTTCCGTGTTTTTGTCACTCCCAGGACTTGGAGCAGATTCCTCCCCCTTCATTGTTCACCAGCTGCTCATCTTCTGACACTCAGCCTAAATGGCCAACCCTTCTCCGGGAAGACTCTGTAAAGGCCCCAGCACCCATTCCATGTGACTACTTCCCCTTTCTCTGCCATAATGGTTGTGACAGCGTCTTATAATCACCTCATTTGAGAATGAGGATTTTATTGTTTATTTCTGTGAACTCCCAATGACTTGAACATAATGGTATCTCCTCAATATATTTCAACTGAAGGAAAGAAGGAGGGGAAGGATGAAGAGAGGGAGGAAAGAATGGGGGGAGAGATAGAGAAAGGGAGTAGGTCAGGTCTTTGTCATTAGTTTATACTATGATTAAATCCTCCTCTTCCCTGTGGGGCAGTTCTGTCCTTATTCCAGGGACAACCAAACAGGAGGTAATGAGCACCTGACCTCAGTTTATGGTGGTAGTAGCAGAGAGAGACAATATGGAAGAAATCAGAATGGGATAATCAACAATAGCTGGTGATAGGTTCAACAATTAAATAAAAGGAAACAGTAGTTTCCTTGTCTTGCGACTAGAAAAGACAGAGACTAAAGAGTAGAAGCCATATCTTTTCATGTCTATTAGTGAGAGCTGGGTGCTTGGGTTTTCTCATTTAAATCAAAGTATTCAGGAAAACATAAAACATGCATTATTTTAGAGCCACACATGAAAGCTTTCACATACATACATAAGAATAATCACTATGTTAAATTAAGTTACAAATGTATAGACCATCCAAAAGCTTCCCTGCCAAGATTCAACTGAGAGTGTATTTAATAGAAATCACATCTGGTCTGATGCGGTAAACTCCTTGCCTGTGATTCACTCCTCTTGATGAACAACTCTTGAAGCCTATCTTCAGATTCGGGGATAACCTCCAGCTCAAAGTCTGAATTTTCTTTGGAAGTATGTTCAAGGTTTTGAGCAATCCATCATGTTGTTATCAGATTAGAAATGAAACAAAAGGAAACAACTATGCAAGAAAAATAGTCAGGATCTGTTCTATGAGCGTCAAGTCAGGGTTCATGAAGCCACTGTGATCATACTCTAGGGCAAGCTTGTCCAACGTGCAGTCCACGGGCCATACATGGTCCCAAACGACTTTGAATGCTGCTCAACACAAATTTCTAAACCTTCTTTAAACATTATGAGATTTGGGGGGGATTTTTTTTCAATTCGTTGGCCATCATTAGTGTTAAGTATTTTATATGTGGCCCGAGATGATTATTCTTCCAATGTGGCCCAGGAAAGCCTAAAGATTAGACACTCCTACCTAGAGATGTAAGACAAGAGACCTGGGAAATATGAAAGCATTGGTGGGTGGCAGACTTGCTGGAGACTTACTTGAGGAAAAGCTAGTGCCTGATCAAGAAGCTGCAATTCACAAAGAAACTGGAGCATGCGTTTGTTTTCATGGAACTGGACACGATGGGAATGACTGCTTAAGTAACTGAGACATTTCACAAATGGGACAGTTTCACCCTGAGGGAAATCTTTTAGATTATGTTATTGCCAATACTAAGGCATTCCAAATAGAATAATTCTAGGATCCCAGAGGGTTCCAATTTTGTTTGAGGATTGCTGTTAAAATTACAGTCCCAGAACACTCCTGAGGCCTTCCTAGGTTAAGAAAATGGACGTCTATTCCAAGAGTCTCCTCTTTATCAGGGGATGATTCTTAGTAACTTCTGCCACTCTGTAATATACCCATCCCGTTATTAAGTTGACATATATTTCCTCAGCTTATATTGATGTGCAACTGGGCCTATAACCCTCAAAACACTTGGGAGTCTCCGAGCCCCCCTCCCCCTTCTCTTACTGTTTTGTCTGGCTTTGTTCCGTTTGCTTCCTCTATTTGTAATAACTTGTATTATTAGAGCGCCTTTGAGTTTACAATGCTTTCAAATACATTATCTCATCTGGCCTAAGGATTTGGCACTGTTGCTAGGCACAAGCAAGCATCTGGGATCTCTGATTTACAAGTCTATCATTAACTCATCATCAAACAGTCACTGAACAGCTACCGTAGGTCAACCACTACATTGGGTTTGGTGTGACCTGTGGGAAGTTGGAGAAAACAAAACAAAACAAAAAATGATATTATGATAATATTAGCTTCAACAAATTTTAAATTAAAGAACTAAAACGGCTATGAAAACTCAAGTTTCAAAAAATACTAGTGTTGTCTGAAATTTCACCCCGACTGTCTTCTGTCATTTCTCTACACAGAAAATACATAATTTTCTCATAATATCTGCTCATTTAGTGGTAGTCAAATGCAAATCAGGCTGGGCACATGGGCTTATGCCTGTAATTCCAGCACTTTGGGAGGTCAAGGTGGGTGGATGGCTTGAGGTCAGGAGTTCAAGACCAGCCTTGCCAACATGATGAAACCCCATCTCTACTAAAAATACAAAAAAACAAACAAACAAACAAAAAAAAAGCCGGGCATGGTGGTATGCACCTGTAGTCCCAGCTACTCGGGAAGCTGAGGCAGGAGAATCTCTTGAACCCAGGAGGTGGAGGCTGCAGTGAGCTGAGGTTGCACCGCTGCACTCCAGCCTGGCAGACAGAGCAAGACTCTGTCACAAAATAAAATAAAATGAAATAAAATAAAATAAAGCAAATCAATCTTTCTAAAATAGTTTAAATGAAATCTAGATCTCCAAAATTGTACTCACTAAAAAAAGAAATCCATAGATAATTTGACCATAATACTCACTTTAATAATAGTTCTTCAGGAAAAATGATAAATATGAAATGCATGGATTGAGTATAACTTGGGCTCACCAGCTTCAGAAATGTAAAAAATGTAGACATGGGCCTTAGAATTAAATGCAGGTCCCATATACCTAATCTTCCACTTCCTCAGAAGGGATGTCCTACATGGCTGCAAATCACACTTTGAGATACTAAAAATTAATATTATTAAGAGTCATTTAGAAATGTTAAACTATAAATTGTCAAAATTCTAAATATTTCTATTAGAAACAACATTTGCTGTTCAATTAGAAGTTTTAAGCTGGATACTTTGTGAAATTTTTAGTTTGGGGCACCCATCTAGCCCAGAACGGAAGTAATTTTTCATTCCGAACACAAAGTCGTGTACGAGTCTTCAGACAAAATTGGCTTCAAAATCATATAAGATATTTTAGCCAATTAACTTTCACTATAAAATTTATGAGGAGCTTGTCCAACACTAGTATTTATACCAATAGTTACAAGTCAAAAAGAAATAACTTCTCTAGCATTTTCTTCCAGAAGCCAGCTAAAATGCATGAAATAGTTTAATAATAGACTATTTCAACCTCTATTATATTAAACTACTTGACTAAGAGTATTTAACCTACAGCTTTCATAAATTGCCAACAAATAAAAAGAAAACAACAAAAACAAATGTAAAGGAACAATGTCAGGTGATACTAGAAAATATCCCAGGAAGCAGCAACTAGAATAGGGTCTGGTAGTTAATTTTCAGCTACTCAGAGTATATTGGTTACTTATAAGAACTAATTTGTAACCACTGTTGAAGTGTGCTTTTTATGCTAATGAGGGAAATTATGTTTTTGCAATGAACTTGGACCATTTGCGTGGGAAAATACGCTTACTTCCATCTCACACTAATGGGAGTTTCTCATTCATCCTGGGTTCCTCATCAAAGTAGGTTTTCCTGAGTTGGAGATAATGCCTCTAGTAGAAAGTCTGTGGGTCACACCTGAGTGCATTCTTGTGGATGCTACTTATGAGAGTTGTAAATCCAGGCAGGTATTTTAACTCTCTGAGAACATTTCAAATGGGCTTCCTGCTGGTACCTACACCCATACCTATCCCTATCCTATGTGGAATTCGATGCCTACATTTATTCTTATATCTACACCTGTACCTATATCTCTATCTATACTACACCTATAACTATATTTATATTTACACCTACACCTGTCCCAAATACACCTGTTTCTACACGTATACCTACACTTATGATGACATCTACACATACTCCTACACCTATACCTATATCTACACCCATACTTATACCTCCAACTACACTTTTGTCTATACCTACACCTACACCTATACATATACCTCCAACTACATTTATGTCTATATCTATACCTACACCTATACATATAACTCCAACTACACTTATGTCTATACCTATACCTATACATCTACTTCCAACTATACTATGTCTATACCTATACCTACACCTATACATACACCTATATCTATACTTACAACTATACCTATACCTCCAACTACACTTATATCTATACTTATACCTACACCTATACATACACCTATATCTATACTTACACCAATACCTATACCTCCAACTACACTTATGTCTATGCTTATACCTACACCTATACATACACCTATATCTATACTTACACCTATACCTATACCTCCAACTACACTTATGTCTATACCTATACCTACACCTATACATATACCTATATCTATACCTAAACTATATGTAAACCTATTTCTATACCTATACCTGCACCAATATGTATACCTATGCCTATACACATGCCTATGTGTGTATCTCTGCCTAAGCCTATCTATACCTATGTGTACTCCTACACCTTTCCCTATGTCTATACTTACACCAACACCCATACCTACACCTATGCTATACCTATGCAAATCCTATAGCTACTCCTAGACCTATACTTACACCTACATCTACACCTATACCTACACCTACAATGATACTTCTACCTATATCTACACCAATACTGACACCAATATGTATACCTGCTGTGCCTGTACCTCCAAGTTACATTTGTTTACACTTACACTTATACCTAAATGTACACCAATATCTATACCTACACTTATCCTACTTATTTTTATACTTTTACCTATACCTACACCTATGCTTATATGTACACCTACACCTATACTTATACCAATCTTATACCTACTTTTGTATCTCTACCTACACCTACATCTACACCTATACCTAAACCTGTACCTACAGGCATGCCTATGCTTGTGTCTCTGCCTAAGCTTATGTATGCTTATGTGTACTCCTACATCTACACCTATACTTACACCTACACCAATACCTGTATCTATAGGTGTGCTTATGCCTGTGTTTATGCCTAAGCCTGTCTATGCCTATGCCTACTCCTGCATCTATACCTATAACTGTATTTCTCTCAAAGGGTTGTTTTGAGGATTGAAAGGAGATTTCAAGATTAGGATACCTAATGTCTCATAATCATTGCCTGAATGTTGGCCTCAAAATGATTTCCTTGCTAGATTTAAAATTGATGGATTTCAATCCCTACTAAGTGGTCATTGCTGGACTTTGTGCAGAATGGGCCATCCAAATGAAGTTTGCAGTGGCTGCCAGTGGCCACAAAACATCCAAGTTCTTGAAAACATCCATTTAAACCAGCTTTGATTTACTTAAGTGAATAATGTGAATCTGTAATACAATATTCTTGTTTACTTTTTTACTTGGCATTGAGTGGCCTGGCCTCACCCTTATCAGGAACAGGTCCCATTCCCTCTCCCGGCCCGTGGGTCAGCTTTAGTGGCCAGAGTGAAAAGCGACAAATTGCTATGAAAAAGGTGTATAGCCAGAGGCCTGGAATTCAAAAGGAGCATTTCAACCATGCGCAGCTGGAGAACCCCAACAGGATGGCAAACAGGGTCAAAGTCCCAGCCCCTGGGCACAGGAAGGAGTGGAAGAGAGGTTCCCAGATGTGGAGGAAGTCACAGTCGCTGAGAGCAGGCCTGTGGATGTGTCTCTTGGGTGGACAGTGAATATGCTGCAGAAATTACAGCAGTCAAACCTTCCCAGGAGCTTGCATATCCACGGAGACTTTTCCAACAACTACTGTGGCTGAGCTTGGGGTAGGATTCTAAAGATACAAAGGTAAGTAGAAAATAGTCCAGCCTCTGAACACTTCAGCTCCTCCATGGAGAAATATAGAATGTCCCTATGATATCAGCTGTAGGAGAAGGCAAGATAAAGCTTCTTTCTTAACACCCAGAGATACTGCTTCATCTCAGGGTTGGGCAGAAAAATTCATAGAAGAAGTGACATTTGAATTAGAACCTGAGACCAGGAAGACTTTCTCCAGATGCAGGTGAACAACACTCCTGGAGAGGCACAGCAGAGGCAAAGGTGTGAGGGGCAGGGCTGCAGGCATAGCACACTGACCACTGATGGAGAAGACAGGAAGGTTAGCTTAAAAGTAACAACAGGCCAGGTGTGGTGGCTCATACCTGTAATCCCTGCACTTTGGGAGGCCAAGGCAGGTGGATCACCTGAGGTCAGTAGTTCAAGACCAGCCTGGCCCACATGGTGAAACCCTGTCTCTGCTAAAAATACAAAAAATTAGCCTGGCGTGGTGGTGGGCACCTGTAATCCCAGCTACTAGGGAGGCTGAGGCAGGAAAACCACTTGAACCTGGGAGGCAGAAGTTGCAGTGAGCCGAGATTGTGCCACTGTACTCTAGCCTAGGCAAGAAGAGCAAAACTCTATCTAAAAAAAAAAAGAAAGAAAGAAATGTAGCAAGGCAACCTGAGGCATCTAGAGTTTAGACTACCCTAAATCTAACCCCTCCCAGTATTGACACACATTAGTAAATGTGCACCTTTTCTAATGAATTTCACTTTCATATGTTCTGAGGTTTACTGAAATGAAGTTACTTTCACAGCTGCATTGTGCAAAGACCCTCAGAATTGCTTATTTAATTGCTCACAATTGCCCATTTAAAATAAAGCAAAAGTATAGTCAAAAATTCTCAGAAATAAAGAAAAAAAGCTGCATATAACAAAACATATAAGATTAACAAAGTGCAAGAGGATGTTTGAGAACCTCTCCTGCTCTGTGCTATAAGGAGGTTCTCCTGAGTCTGTCTAATAATGCATCAATAAGAAGAGTTATTTTCTTTACAAAATATCTTATTTCTGTGCTCAGGTCCCCAGGAACTCCAGTTGTATCACCACTATGTACCCTTTGCATAAATGGATCTATTAAAATGTACTCAACTCCGCTGCTTTCTATTGTTTTACACATTTGCTCAAATGAGGTTTGAATGAAGAGCACATTTTCTGATATTCATTAAGGATGTTTCCATCTTCTTACATTTCCTTGGCTTAGGCCCATTCCACACCACTGTGCTTGGTTTAGGATTTAGTTATGCTCCCTCAGTACCAATAAATCCGTGCAAAAGATATGCATCTAATTGGAATCTTCTTCGGGATGTTTCCTTGACATTTTAAGAGAGTACAGCTTTCATCCCCAGTAGTGAACATGCTCTCAAAAGCACTGAAGCACATTTCCCTTTGCAGAACAACAAAGGCCCAATTTTCCTTCTGCCTTCAGCTCTATAGGCAGAGGAAAGAGTGTGAAGAGCAAAGGCGTGGAACTATGATCTGTGGCACTCTTCACACAAGCACTCACCCTCCTCACCACAGCTTCGGATATCTCACCCTGTGCCCTCAGCCCTGGTGTCTGAGAGCCGCCATTTTGTTCTTGCCCCTCTGAAAATGAGGAGCTCGCTGTTATTTTCCTTGAATGCTTCTCTGTGAGGTTTAAAGATCAATTGCCCCAGGATGTGTGGACTGTCATCCACACCATTGAAACTAGAAATGCAAACAAGAAATGAACATCTTAGGAGTAACATAAAAGGTGAAAAGTAGATTAATGAATGGATGTATGGATGACTGAATGATTCAGTCAAGTAACTGCAGAGACTTGGGCCCAGGCCACACTTTGAAATTCTAAGTAGATGAGAACACCAACAAATCATTCGGCTATTTGTTCTGGCTAATCATTTCCCCTTCTGAAAAAGGGTAAACATAGACTGAGAATTCTGATGTGGTTTGCAAGTTTATTCCTCAGAGGTAAAATGTGGGATGATGACTATTTTATTATCTCTAATTACTACATTATACCATGTTTAATAAAACAGAGTGTTATCACTTCATGCTTTTCAAAATGTTTCACAACTGTTATCTCACACTATTAAAAAAAAAGAGAGGAGAATGAGTTCTGTGTCTTCTTCAATTAATCTTCAAATTTTCATGTGTTAAATTTTCCTTTATTGTATTTTTCTGTTTTATCCAAAAAAATTGGTGTTCCTTTCTTGTGGCAGCAATTAAAAAAATCACCAATTACAATATAAAGTTCCTTTGTTAATTGTCCATAGACATTTTCATCAGGTTTTCAGAACCCATGCTATCCTAATTCAGAAGCTGGACATGGGACAAGCATTACTTCAGCATGCAGAGCACTGCCATAGGAAACAAATAGAAGCAAAGGGGAAAAGCCATAGTGAAACCAAAGTCTCCTCATTAAAACATGACAGAGAGCTCGTTATACCCAAGCAGCTTTTACTGCTGTGGCAGCAGCAAATGTGAATGGAAAACACCCAAGACAAGAAGCTGTGTTGCTGGATGTTCTCTGGAAAGAGTTAGACATTGATTAAAGAACCCGCAGGAGCAGGCTGGGAACTAGTCTCAGACATCTTTCCTCTCCTCCAAGTCAGTCCCTCTTCTGAGCAGAAGTGTGTGTGTGTGTGTGTGTGTGTGTGTGTGTGTGCTGGTAAGAACCTTGAGCACTCAGCCAACTCCAACCATGGAAGGAGGAAAACTTAAAGTTGGAAGGATCTGGAAGATCATCTGGTGAAATCCTCTCCCATCTCATGCATGAGTCACACTACAGTGTCTGACACAGGGCACTTCAGCCTTGGCTTGCATCTACCTCATGATGAGTGGCTCATCACCTGAAGGGGTGGTTTGTAGATGCACAATTCTTATAGCAAAGTCATGATCTGATTCTATTGAAGTACACCTACTTGTGGCATCATAGACTTGTTCAAGTCGTATCCGTGGAGGTCACCTGTATCCAGGGCTCCTCCAAGGGGCCCTCCAGTCCATCCTCACATCCTCCACTGAGTGCTTTCTCTGTGGGCATGCAGAAGACAGAAGCCACACTGCTTAAGATGTGAGCAGCCAGCCCTGCCCAGCACTGACAGACACTGTCCCATACCCTACCAACCCACGAACGCTTCCATAAATGCACTCTCAGGTTTCCTGAGTTTAGTCTAGAAAAAGTATGTGACACAGTTTGGGTATTTGTCCCCAGCCAAGTCTCTGGTTGAACTGTAAAACTCAAGCTGGAGGTGGTGCCTGGTGGGAGGTGACTGGATCTTAAGAGTGGATCCCTCAAGGCTTGGTGCGTTCTTCATGAGAGTGAGTGAGTTCTTGCGAGATCTGGTCATTTAAAAGTTTTGTGGCACCGCCCCCCACAATATCTGTCTCCTGTTCCTGTTTTTACCATGCGACATGCTGCTTCCCCTTTGCCTTCCACCATGACTGTAAGCTTTCTGAGGTCTCCCTGGACGCTGAGGAGATGCCAGCACGGGGCTCCCTGTAAAGCAAATTGTGTAAAACTGTGAGCCAATTAAACATTTTTTCTTTATAAATAACCTAGTCTCAGATATTTCTTTACAGCAATGCAAGAATGGCCTAATACAGTATGGAACTCTGATGGCTGGCAATTGTGTGGACAACTATGCCTAAATACCCAGAAACTCCTAACTTCACATCACCCATTTAAATTGAATCCTGTGTATCTGGTTGCAGTTCTCTTCCTTTTTGAAACATTCTGAAGGTCAGTTCTGTCATCTGTATCAGCTATCCCTTTGAATTTGCTTCATGTACAAATCTTTTAAATTTTTAATTATAACTTCTATTTTAAATTCAAGGGTACATGTGCAGGCTTCTTATATAGGTAAACTGCACGTCACAGGGATTTGCTGTACAGATTATGCTATCACTCAGGTAATAAGTATAATATTCCAAAGGTGTTTTTTCTTATCCTCTCCCTTCTCCTAACCTCCAGTAGGCCCGGTGTATGTTGTTCCCCTCTTTCTGTCCATTTGTTCTCCTTGTTTAGATCCCACTCAAAACTGAGAATATGAAGTATTTGCTTTTCTCTTCCTGCATTAGTTTGCCTAGGATAATGGTCTCTACCTTCATCCATGTTTTTGTAAAGACATGACCTCATGCTTTTTTGTGGCTCTGTAGTTTCCATAGAGTATAAGTACCAGATTTTCTTTATATCATCTTGTTGATGGGCATTTAGGTTGATTCCATGTCTTTGCTATTGTAAATAATGCTGCAATGAACATATGCATGCATGTGTCTTTATGGTAGAGTAATTTATAATCTTTTGGACATATACCCAATAATGCAATTGCTGGGTCAGATGGTAATTCTGTTTCAAGTTCTCTGAGGGATAACGACACAGCTTTCCACCATGGCTGAACTAATTTAGTTTCACCGGCAGTATATATGTGTTCTCTTTTCTCCACAATCTCATCCGCATCTCTTATTTTTGACTTTGTATAATAGTCATTCTGAATGGTGTGAGATGGCACTTCATTGTAGTTTTGATTTGCATTTCTCTAATAATGAGTAATGCTGAGCATTTTTTCATATGCTTGTTGGATGCATGCATATCTTCTTTTGAAAATTATCTGTTCATGCCCTTTGCCCACCTTTTAATGGGATTGCTTGTTTGTTTCTTGTAAATTTGTTTAAGTTCCTTATAGATGCTGGATATTAGACCTTACTCAGATGCACAGTTTGCAAACATTCTCTCCCATTCTGTAGGTTGCCTGTTCACTCTGATGATAGTTTCTTTTGCTGTGCAGAAGCTCTTTAGTTTAATTAGGTCTGATTTGTCAAATTTTGTTTTCATTGCAATTGCTTTTGGAGCCTTCATCATAAAATTTTTGCCAGGTCCTATGTCCAGAATGGTATTTCCTAGGTTATCTTCCAGGGTTTTTATAGTTTTAGGTTTTACAATTAACTCTTTAATCCATCCTGAGTTTATTTCTGTGTATGGTGGGAGGAAGGGGTCCAGTGTCAATCTTCTGCATATGGCCACATGTGCAGATCTTATAAGCATGATTTTTGTGCCTTCATCCAAACCACTGAATAGAAGTTAACACATGATAAAGAGCAAGACCCAACAGCATGCCATTAAGGGTTTCCTCTTGATTGACCCCAATTAATTAGTAGCAGTCTTTGAACAGATTGTTAAGGCAGCTCTGATCTGTTGAACTGTGGCTTCATCTAGTACATGGGAATATCAAAAGGACAGCTACTTGCCAGGTGAAGTGGGAAGCCAGAAACTCACCACGCTATTTGGTATACCAATTGAGAATGCTCCTTAAATCTAAGGATCACTCTTCATTAATCTTTATTTAACTATCACCCAGCAAATAAAGTTGACTAAATACAAAGAGAAAACTAACTGGGCTGGACCTGGAGATCACTGCTCCTTTTCAATTGCTCATTTGCCTGTTAATAATTCCTTCTGAATTGCTGTCAGTGATCAATGCTGAACTGACTGGCCCAGCATCTCTGGAATTCATCCTTTTGCCAATTTTGAAATTGGAAAAATATTAGCCTTTTCCACTCATCTGACCCCTCTCTCACAATTTAACATTTTCTCATGGAAAATAACTCCTCTTTCCTATCTGCAAATACTCGAAGGCCCTGTGTTGTGACTCTGGTGGACCTGAAACATTGAAGCTTCCTGGAACATCTGATCTCCTTCTTTCTTGCTGCCCCCGCCCTGCAGTGGAGCAGAGTACTCTTACTAACACGTCTCTGCTGTCAGCCTGAATGTTGTCTTCTGCTCGAAGATGATGGGAACACAATGGTCATCTAGAGGTGCTGCCCTCACTCTGTCCTCTCTGAGTATAATAAATCTTCCCAAGGGTGGGCCTGTCCTTTTCTTTCTGTACTTGCTTTGCATGTATCAAGTAGTTCCATCTGATGGCTGATAACAAAGTGGTGGATTTCTCAGAAATTGAAAAGTGGAAAGAAGCTTAGGGTGTTGCCTTCCTCACTTTAATTTTCTGGAGAACAAAAGTAAAGTAATAAGTACTAAAGCATTCAGTGCTATGGTCTGTCAGTAATTTGTAAAATAAATAATAGAACCTGAAACACACAGATGATGAGTATATAAATTACATGTTCAAAATTTGAACTTATAAAAGAATCTAGCAGAAATTAAATGCAAAATTTGTGAGTGTTAAATGTTCTGTTTGTTCTCATGGATTTCATTAACTATAGAAAATAACCAACTAATTTAAATATTAATTACAATTATCATTATTAATTGAACTGTAAGTAATAGTTATTTGAAAGTTTTGCTATAATGTTATAAAAGAAAAGTGTCAGAATACACAAGAAAAACAATATGTGCATGTTATTTCTGTCTGTGGACATGCATCTCTCAGAGGGACCAAAGCTGGAATAATTCTCTGTGCCAGCTATTTTTCCAAGATCCTGACTTATTTCGAATATCTTTTGGTAATTGGTTCCTATTCTTCTGGCAAGCCACCTGTAAGCTAAGGCAGAAGCTAAGAAGGAGTAAAATGGGTGGAGTTGATATGATTTTAGCATTACTTCATGATACTGTAATGCAAGCTCTTAGCTCCTGAGTCCACGCATTTTTTCACAGGGTGTGTGGTTGATTTATTAAGGCTATTCAGGTCAAGGAATACGAGTTTTTATTTCATTTAAAATTTAAAAAGAGATTTGTTCAGAGAAATATTGAATTTGGGATATTTATCTATGATTTAAAACAATAATATAAGTCAATTTAAAGTCAGCAATTCTAGTGTAAGACTTATTTGGTTACGAGAAGTATTGGTGCCTATAAGTGAATGATACTTTTACTTCTATTATATCAATGTAATTTAATTGAACCCAAATAAAGCTAAACCCAAGGCAGGTATTTTATGTCGCTTCAAAATTTGAAATTTAATTACATAAAAAAGAATTGGCCTTTTTTTTTTTTTTTTAATGCTTTGGTGCTCCTCTACATCTATGCTATGTGTTAAGGTTGAGCTATGAGGAAATTCTGTTGGAGAGAATCAGCATGGTACCATGCTGTGGCAGCTGCTGGATGGTGGTGTGGACAGTCCTCACCAGGCCTTGCTGCTGATGCTATCCAAATCCAGTGTGTGTGTGGGGGGGGCGGGGGGTGGTTTGCTCTTCCATGTGTGATCTCAGACTAGTGGCATCAGCACCACCTGAAAACTGGAAGACACCCCGAGATCCCTGAGTCAGAAACTCTAGGAATGGAATGCAGCAATCTTGTCTTAAGAATCCCTCCAGATGGTTCTACTCTATGCTGAAGTTCAGAAACCACCGATCTAGGTCACACTCCCTAGAGACTCAACAATGTTGCTGGAAGCAGCTTAATTCAAGATCAACACAGGACACATGCCTGTGAAGCCCTAAGAAAAATAGAAATGGTGGAATCTGGTTTTCATATACCAAAGACAGGACCAAGTCCAGCAGTTTCAATATTCCTTCAAGGCCAGAAAATAATGTCTTACAAATCACAGTTCTGGGTAGGAAAGAACTAAGCACAGCACTGGAGAGATGACGATGTCCTTCAGCAGTTTACGGTCTCGGGGGATCCTCTAGTACAAGCAGCTTCGGGTGATTTTCAAGGTTATCTGTGTTATTAAGAGTCTGCTGAACAAGTTAAGTGTTCTATTGTATGTATTCTAATTGTCCAATGAAGTTTTTTTTGAGGTTATCTAAATTATCATCAAAATCTGCTAATCTTCAAATAGAGTATTTTATTTATCCCTCATTTTCAAGTCATTGATTAACAACTACCTATAACTAACATTGCTTCCAAATGTTTGAAATTAATGAGTCCACAGCAGGGCAGTGCAACCAGAAAGAGGACTCCAGTCAAGCACACATTGGCTCAAGAACGGTGAGACGATGAATCAGGACACCAGTGATGCAGCCCTTCTCGTGTGCTCACCTCACCTGTGCCTGTGTTCAGACTCACGCAGAAGTTTCCTATGGTAACTTTGCATGTCTGCAGACAAAAAGGACAAGTAAAGGCAGACATGTCTATTTAAACATTTAGCAGTTTTAACAGGCATTTAAAACATACACCAAGTCACACATGGCCACTTTAGCTGATGGCTGCTGTATGTGCTGGAGAGTTTATCCATACAGGCTTCAAGACACAATCTTCCTTCCACCAAGAGTTTATTAGGGATACTTTGTAATATAACACTAAAGACTACTCAAAGAGACTCATGCACTCCCTTCCACATGCCTGAGAGTTTAAGAAATAGACATGCGGCGAGTGAATGAAAAGTCAGTGCTGGAAAGACTCAGAACGTGCACAGCCCACCTTCACAATCTGGTCCAAAATAACCATCCTGGTTCAAAGCAGTTGGTGACTGACAGTTTTTACTAGAGGATATCCCGAGACCATAAACTGCTGAAAGACATTGTCACCCCTCAGTGCCGTGCTTAGTTCTTTCCTACCCAGAACTACAATTTGTGAGATGTTATTTTCTGGCCTTGAAGGAATATTGAAGCTGTTGGACTTGGTCCTATCTTTTGCATATATGAAAAACAGATTCCACCATTTCTATTTTTCTTACAGTGTTTCACTCGCATGTGTTCTGCGCTGACCTTGAATTAAGCTGCTTCCAGTTGCATTTAAATTGCTTGCCAGTTCACGATCTGTACTTCAGCTTCTTTCAGAAAAGGTTACTGGAGCCAAGAAGAAAGTAGTACGAACACTAATGCTGTGGTTCCAGCATCAACAATAGCAAAAGCCCTCGTGTTCCCCCAGCT
The DNA here is from genome assembly GCF_000951045.1 of Mandrillus leucophaeus. Taxonomy (NCBI): domain Eukaryota; kingdom Metazoa; phylum Chordata; class Mammalia; order Primates; family Cercopithecidae; genus Mandrillus; species Mandrillus leucophaeus. Next base: position 2,626,728 of record NW_012109696.1, on the reverse strand, counting down.
GGGGGATCTCCTGCAAATGCTCTCACAGTGCCCTGTGCTGCTTGTCCACCACATTTGTGATACTGTCATTGAGTATCTGTGTTTCAACGTGTCTTTTCCACCAGAATGCAAGTGTCAGGAAGACAAGCAGCACATATTTTATATTCCGCACTCTATTTTTCACATCCAGTGGCACATCTAGCATATTGTAGGTACTCAATACATTTTTGTATAAATAGTAAGCAAATACATAATGTATACATATACTTATAATATATACATCATATATTGATATTACAGCACATATCACATGGTAGTTTTTCGCATTCATTTTCTTGCCTGGGTTTCTTGCTGAGCTGAATAGAATCATTCTTCAACCCACATCTAGTGCAATGCCTGTTATCTAGGGGATAGCAAATTGTTTTATTATTAAGGGATAACTCTTGAGATCCAGGAGTGAGTAACTATGGCCTGAATTCTCATTCTCACGGCTGATGAAGGACTGTTAAATTAACCATTCTATGTTCCAGTGTTCTCATCCATTATACAGACATAATCATATTTATTTTTATTTCCCTAACACATTCTAAGGCTATAGGGAAAAAATGATGGAACAACAGAGTGAGCCTTGAAAACAAAGGCATTATGTGATTCTGTAAAAACAATGAAGCTATTATTTCTGGTCTACTTTTCTCCTTTTGAAATATCTGTCCTATTCTAGTAACTCGGGCAGAATCTAAATAAAATACTCTCCCCATTTTACTGATTATATTCTCTAAGTAGCATTTTCCTTCTTAGCACATGACTAAAAACTATGCAGTGAAAGACAAAGATCTGCCATATAGACCTATCCTGTTTCGATTTCTTCTGCAGATGTTTCAACACTACTTAGAGTGTCCCAAACCCAGAGGACTTATCCTCAGTCACCTGTGATTCCTTTTGCAGCCAAAATGAGAATTAGTCTCCCTAGAAGCCCACAGAGGAGGTGGCCGAGGGGCCATGAGAAATGCAGCATGTGATGGTTAATTTTATGTGACAACTTGGCTGGGCCATGAGATTAAACATTACTGTGGGTAGGTCCGTGAGGGTGTTTCTGGATGAAGTTAATATTTGAATTGTTGCAGTGAACAGAGCAGACTGCGCTCCCCAGCACGGGTGGGCCTCATCCAATCCATGGAGGGACTGAATGGAACAAAAGGGCTGAGTAAGAAAGAATTTACTGTTTTCCTGCCTGAATGTCTTTGAGCTGGGACCTTGGTCCTTTACTGCCTTTGGACTCAGACCTGGACTGAAACTTACACCATCAGCCCTTCTGGGTCTGCAGTTTGCTGGATACAGATCTTGTTACTTCTCAACATCTTTAATTAAATGACACAATTCCTCTGGGGAACCCTGACTAATACATGGTGCGTGGAGAACCTCAACATCACTAAAACCCTCATGGTGACCACAACTTCCCACCCTGATGTCCAACTCCAGGAGCAGAGAATATCCTACAGTAGTTGCAAATTAATAAGAATTAAAAGGCCTTTTTTACCCATAACCTGATTTCCGGGCCACATATTGATGATTGAAAACACCCACCCTGCTATGTATCTTCTCACCAAGGTGATGAAGACCAGGATGACAGAGAAATTGTAATCATAGAGGTAGAAACAGAGGACATATTTGGAAAAAAAAATCACACATTAAACAATGTGGGATGAGTCTGAGGAGGGTTGAGTGGAGAAGTGTAAACCCATATAAGCCATTTAGAAAAGCAATGCTGGGCACCACCTTCTTGCCACTGCCTTAACCACATTCAGGCACCTCTCCTTTCAGAAGCATTGCTGGAGTGTGATCAGTCCTCCAGTCCACAGCCTCTTCTGGGCTGGAATGGTGAGAACATATACCAGGTCTAAAGCCAAGCTTGCAATAGGAATTAGACAAATTCAAAGAACTAAGAACGTCAACATGATCTTTTCATGACACTTTGGAATATAAAGTAAGTCATGCCCAGACATATTGTGCTCTGCAGTGGTGGCACCACAGCGAAGGTGCTCCCTTTCCCTTGGGAGGAGATGAGTCATCCTCCACCTCCAGTCTATGGCACTGCTGAGCCTCGAAGCATCCATTTGCAATTTCTATGCTCTCGGGGGTATTCTCCCACCTAGTGCATGATACTTATAAGTGGAAAGGTACAGAGAGTTGTGTAGCCAAATTGCAAGCATAGGAATATTGGTGTAAAACAGAAGGTATAAAGAAATAAAGCCTCTTTCTATCTCCAGTAATTGTGATTTAACTACTTTCTTTTTTGAGACAGGGTCTTGCTCTGTCACCCAAGCTGGAGTGCAATGATGCAATTGCAGCCTCAACCTCCTGAGCTCAAGTGATCCTCCTACCTCAGCCTCCTGAGTAGCTGGGACTATAGGTGTATGTCACCATGCTTGGCTCTATTTTTTTGTAGAGACAGGATCTTGCTATGTTGCCCAGGCTGCTCTTGAACTCATAGCTTCAAGCAATCCTCCTGCCTCGGCCTCCCAAAGTGATGGAATTACAAGTGTGAGCCACTGCACCTCACCTAACTATTAATACTTCCTTGATAGAAAGAAGTTGAAAAGATAGCTCTTGCTAAAAGAATGAGGGAAAGGGTCTGCAGCTCTAAAATCTAACTCTAACAGCAAACTTCATGAGATGAAACCAGGCTTCTCATGAGTCTGAGAATGGCAGTAGCTGAAGTCAGCCCGGAACTGTGATTTCCTGTTGAATGTGGCAGCTCAGATCATGGTGTGCTGAAAGATTGCTTGGCGTCAGAGGTATTCAGGGTGGGTTCCATACAAGCACCATAAAATAATAATAATAGTAAACATCAGTTATTTTAAACCTGACAGTGGTACTCAGCCTGGAATCAGAATAATCCTGATGAGTGTCCCAACTATGTGAAGAGAACCTCAGGGCATAGCTGGACAAAGTACACAAGTCAAGAGAAAGCCGAGCTGCTCTGCAGTCCGGAGCATGGGGAGTGCCAGAGGAAGTCTGGGGATGAAGAGGGGCAGGAAAACAGAGGCGTGGCCAATTAGAGGAGGCTCCTCAGAGGCTGCTGGGATGAGGAGTGACAAAAGACCAGCAGCAGTGGCCAGCTAACCGAGAAGGGGTAAATGTCCCATGGAAGTCACTTGGTATGGTGATGGCAGAAGATCTCTGAATGAAACAAGGTTTAGTGCTCATTCTTAAGAAGTTTCGTGTATTGTCCTAGATATTGAACATTGCTGCTGCTCCCAAAACGTTCCTACTAACAAACATCTTACATATGGACTGTTTGAGGTATTGAGATCAAAGAGAATGACTTCTGTTTCGCAGACTGTGAGAGGAGTAAAGAAGAGACCAGGTGCCTTGAGAAATACAGCAGGGAGATGAGAAGGAAGGAGGCCTGAGTTTCTCAAACCCTGCACATTCCCAGAAATGACTATTTTCAGGACTGACCCTTCGTTAGTTCTTGGGAAGCAAATTCTGAGTTCTGGAATGTTCTGCCTGGGAAGAATGTTTTTGTATGGCTGAGGCCTTGGGTCGCATGGCACCAGTTGAACAGGTTGTTAATGCTAGCAATGTGATTTATGCTGAGTGCCTAATTCTGCTCTGGAAAACTGGAATCTGAGTATCTGACTCCAGTCATATAAATGCTTCAGGTCTGCAGGACTGGCTCCCAATAAGAACCCTGGACACAAAGGCTCAGGTTAACTTCCTAGACACCAACACTCAGGTGAGCTGTATGGAAACCAATGCTCAGGTGAGCTTCCTGGATGCCAAGGCCCAGGTGGGCTTCCTGGACTCCAAGGCCAGGTGATGTTCCTGGACACTCAGGCTCAGGTAAGCTTCTGTGGTTGGTAAGAGTTCGCATACGCTGTTGCACAATATTGGGAGAATTAAGCATGTCTGTGGGACTCCACTGTAAGAGGATGCCTGGAAGCTCTATTCCTCTGCTGGAATAATTCCTATTCCTTTGCTGTAATAAACTGTAACTGTAAGTATAATAGCTTTTCTGAATCCTGTAGGTCTTTCCAGTGGATCGTAGAAGCTGAGGATGGTCTTGGGACCCCCCAACACAGAGAGGGAGAAGTCAACTGGTATAGGATAACAGCTTAAGGAAGAACAAACAAACAAACAAACAAAAAAACAGGAAAAGGCCACTTGTGCAAATCCTATGGGATAACTGTAAAGAGAAATGATTTCCACTGTCTGGAAGTTTCAGCCTTTATTTTCCAAAATAAAAAATGGACAATCTTATACAAAAGATAATTGGGGCAGAAATAATTGTATGTATTCTTTCCTCCTTTTCTGGTCTAGATTTGTCTTCATTTATCAACTTTAAGTGTTATTTTATCATGTTATGTTGAATCCATTTTTGTTAGCTATGTGACATTATTTTTGTAAAAAGGTTGGAGGTGCAATCATTAGTCAATGTTTCAAATTAATATCTTGCCAATGGCTCTTGTGACCCAAATCAAGTAAATACGACCTAAGAACATGTCACTTGACTTTGTCATATATGCCCACCACCACAGCATGCTTCCAAGAATCCCGAAAATCCCACTGTCACAGAAAGACAGCAATGTCGGCTCTCTCCGGTATCTTATTTTTCTTTCCAGCTTAAAAGTGAATTGGGTTTACTACCTACATGACTGGATTTACCCACTTCTTAGACCCTGATTCTGTAGTCACACTTGAACTGTTCTGCTCAGTCTCTTCATATCTAAATAAGGGCAGACATGTGGATTCTGGAGTGGGCTGCACTGATTGACCAACTGCAGGTTGAACGAACTTCTCTGTGGATCCATGGCCTCTCTTTGACTGACAGACAAATAAAGAACAAATGTACCACCAGCAGTTCTAAAGAGGCTTTTTTCCAATTATAGCATATTTTTAATATGTCTGTGCTTTATGAATCATTCCTTTGAAGTCATCCTAGTGTTTTGCTTTGTTGGGTGCTTTTTATAAATTGATGACTATAAGCTAGTATTTATATTATTTAACAAATCTATTTTGTATGTGTCTATTTGCTTTGTTGTTCAGCACACTGTTTAGTCCGAGAATCCACAAGCACAAACTGTTACATCAGGATAAAAGTTCCTTACAACCTGGCCTGGGGTTGGGAAGTGCCTCGTAATGCCTGACTCATTAATACAGTCTGTAAATGATTGTCGAGAGTTTTACAGATGGTGCATATTTTTGCCAGCCTCCCCTTTCTAGATACACTAACTAATGTGGACTTATTATTTTCTGCCAGCTAAGCACGCAGGCTTGGTTGGTTCCAGGTGGGAAAGTAGTTGGTGATTCAGTGGGGCCTCATTGTAGATCAAAGGCAGACTCCCTACTGGGAAAATATGTGTTGTTTGCAAAAGCTCCAGAAAAATCAAGACAATTCTCACAGAAACAGAGTACTGTTTACAAATACATTCCAGAAATATATGAGCTAGGTCGGACATTTTAAAAATATTTTTTTCAGTAGAATACTTTTAAAACTTCAGTGGGCCTCTCAGACATCTATCCTGCTTTGCCAAGCCAAATATGAGGCTTTCCGTGCAATCCTGCAGCCCTGCAGGGGCTTTTCCATGCATCCCTGCAGTAAAATTTAAATTTGGTCTCTTTTTGCTCTCTCTTTTAATTGCAAGAATAAAATTACTCAAGAATAAGTTATGCAAATTGGTGACAGCTACTTCTGTCAGGGACTAAGCCCTACATTCTCTTACAGTAGGTATTTATTGCACTTGGTTGATTTAGCAGATGACCTCATGGGCGAAAGAGACTCTAAGTGTTATTCAGCCCACATTTCTGAACATACAACTAAAGAAACCAGAACAAAAGCTGACTGAGGCTTTTGCACAAGAGTATGCTGTTTGTGAGGATGAGGGATGAGGTTCAAATTAAAACTAGGTGTGTCAGGCTGGCTAGCTGTTCACCGATCTGGCCATTTTCTTCCTGAGCACACAGTGACATGGCATTTTATGGGTCCCTGGAGGTGAGATGTGACCTGTAAGGTAGGTACTTGGAGGTGCTTTGGTCAGGAATAGGCCGAGGCAAACATCCAGGCCAGAGTGACTCAGCAAGTTTAGGGTGCAGGCACATACTCCACTTGTTACATAACCTGTTTGTCTAAGTCCATACTTGCCTCTGAGCCACTATCGTCTGAAAAAGGTGTGACTGCCTTGCTGACACTGTAGGGGCTCGGCTTGCACTTGTGGGTCTTGAAAGAAGAGGGTCTGGGTTCAGGCGCATCTGGTTCACTGCAGTACCTGCTCCACGCACATGCTTCGGCTGGTGGTAAATGTTGCTGAGGTCAGTAGAAAGAGAATTCCAAAGTGGGTATAGCATTTATAAAAATTGACTCCCTCTCATTGGACAGATGACTCTCTCCGTACGGCGCCCAGAAAGAGAGTAACGCTACTGACCCATGTAAGGGTGATCAAGTTGCCTTGAAGACAGGTGAGGGGAGCCAGGAACTGGCTTGTGCCGAGAGAGAAAAAGAGTTAAGCTGCTGGCTCTGAAGGCAAGAAAGAGCCGGCTGTGCAGCTGTGTGTGGGAGCAGCTGGAGCAAGGAGCCAAGAGAGCAGACAGTGAGAGAAAGCTGCTGATGGGAGAGCTGCTGCTAAGAAAGCTGGTGAATAAAACCATATTCACCTGCCTACAGCCCCCTGAGTGTTCTCTCAGCTATCTGCCCATCCACCCACTCCCCTTCAGACCTCAGTTGGGGCTAAACCTGACCCTGAGCATGACATTTGGCGTAGTTGTGGACCTAACAGACCACATAATTGACCGAGCTCAAGCCAATGGATGTGAACATAGGTAATACACAACTCTTTATGTTCTTCAAAGACCTACCCACGAGACCTCTCTAGCCAAGACTTCATGTTCATCCTTTATCTGCTGACTTACAGCAGACAAGCACGCCACCTTGGAAGTCATGAGCTGTTACAAGACGAAGAAGTACGTATTGCATGGGGAATTGTCACTGCATGGGGAAAATTGTCATTGCATAGTCACAGCAGACAAGCATGCCACCTTGGAAATCATGAGCTGTTACAAGACGAAGAAGCACGTATCTCCGGTCATTGCATGGGGAAAAGCTACCCACACACCAGGAACATTGTTTGTATTTTACATGAGAGAACAAGTAATAAACATCTACACAAAAATAAGCTGCAACCTATGAATTCAAAAGACAACAACTACAATAAACAGAGTATAATAAATGAGCCGCACTGGAAAAGCAAAACCAAGTAAGCCAGTGTTGACTTTAGATGTTACTGTGTAGTTGTAAGAAGGTTTTAGTGTTGTTGTAGTTGTTACTTGAAGGGTGGTGTTAGGATTTCTTGCTTTCATACCTAACGGGTGACTTAAAACAGCCAACTGGCTGTCATCCACAAATGCAGACTTTTTTTTAAATTTAAAAATCCATGTTTCCAACAGTTGTGCAAAGTGGATCTGATATAGTTGGAAGCAAAAGGGTTTTAGCACAGTCAGCTTCCAACGAATGTCTGCGTTGAATACCCACAGTGGTGATTCCTGCTAAAGCAGAACAGGCTCACAAGGAGTTTGTAGATGCAGGTATGTTTCGGCCACAGAGATACCTTCAATCTCCCTTGGTTTTCAACACTTTTACAGAAAAATTGTGTCTGTTTTTTGAATGCCCAAGGCTATTTCCTTTGATAAAAAGTTTTGTTTTTATTATTATTACATAAAATAGGTAAGCAAATAATCTCGAAACAGAGTATGTTGTGTTTCCAATAGTAACAAGGTAGCCTGCCATGTCTAGTTATTTCTAAGGTTCTCAAGACATTTGAGAATTGCATGCACTAAATGATAAAATAACATCGAAACTGTAAAGGTTCTGAGATGCACCCCTGACTCTTTCACTTGTTTTTTGTTGGAAGGCAGTTATTGCAAGGCTAATTTTCTTCATCCATCCAATGACAGGGAGTCAATTTTTACAAATGTTATACCCACTTTGGAATTCTCTTTCTACTCATCTTGGAAACATCTACCACCAGCTGAAGCATGTTCAAGTGGCAGGAACTGGAGTGAACCAGATGCTGCCTGAACCCAGACCCTCTTCTTTCAAGACCCACATCAAGAGGCCATTTCTCATGGTCCCTACAAGTAGACACTGCCAGTGACCTAGTGACACTCAGCACTTCCAGGTCCATGCAGGGAGACTTCCACATGATTTAATCTTTCCCTGTCTCCTCCCAGGATTGAATGCAGAATTCTCTGAGTAACCAAAAAAGGGCACAGTCCTTACTGGAGGGGGCTGGGAACCTGAGTGAGCACATGGAAGGTGCTCCAATAAAAACACCTGGTATTGGACTCGAGTGTGAAGGAGAAATAAACTTCTGATGTGTTAGGCTGGTGAGAATTGAGGGTTTATGTGTTAAATGACCTTATGTTACCTTTGTGCCAACAGACATCTCTTTTAAGGTTTTCAAACTAAAATATATATGAGGCATTCAAGGGTAAAACTTCAGTTCCCTCTCCTTAACCTAAAACTTACACATTGCTCACTTCATGAGCCCACACTGACAATGGCTGATGACTGCTTCATAGAAGCTTAGGCTATGGGTTCAAAGTCAGGGCTTCTTAGCCTTGGCACTACTAATATTTTAGGCCAGATAATCCTTTGTTGTGTGTGTGTATGTGTGTGTGTGTATGTGTGTGTATGTGTCTGGTGTGTGTGTGTGTCTGTGTGTGTGTCTGTGTGTGTGTGTGTATATG
>NW_012109696.1:2550336-2617954 GCF_000951045.1 Mandrillus leucophaeus | reverse complement strand
TGTCTGTGTGTGTGTGTCTGTGTGTGTGTGTGTGTGTGTATGTGTGTGTATGTGTCTGTGTGTGTGTCTGTGTGTATGTGTGTATATGTGTGTGTATATGTGTGTGTGTATGTGTGTGTATGTGTCTGTGTGTGTGTGTGTCTGTGTGTGTGTGTGTGTGTGTGTGTGTGTCTGTTTGTCGGGGGAACTGCCCGTTCAGTGTAGGATGTTTAGCAGCATCCCTGGCCTCTACCCATTAGATGCCAGTAACGTCTCTCTAGCTGTGACAGCCAAACATACATCATTGTCAAATAGCTCCTCAGGGGCAAAATTGCCCCCACTTTGAGAGTTGTTAAAGACCATCAAACCTGGATAATAGTTAAAGAGGCAAAAATCACATTGTATTCAGGAGCTGCTGCAATAAGAGTAAGAGCCCTCAGTATAGTACTGAGCTCAAGTGGAGATTTAGAGTCAAGGACCAGAGTGGGGATCAGTAGATAGAAACTCACTAAGGGGAAACATCAGGGACAGACGGGATTCTGGTTGAACCAACTTCCCAAGATTCCTGTGGAAGGCAGGCCAGGAAGATCTGACACCACCTGTGGGTGGTGAGCATGAGTTTGATCAAATACTGAGGGAGAACAGTCTCGCTAAATGTATTTAACAAAATTCTTACTAAATCTAGGGAGTGCAATCCCACGAAGGACAGACACTGAAGCCCAAGGTTGAAGTCTAGGTGAGAAGCAGACTTAGGCAAGCCTGACAAAAATTTCGTCAAGAATAAGGTCTTTGTTGAATCAATGATCTAACTCAGAAGAACAGCAAGTTAACAGAAACACATAACTATTTAGTCACTTTACAAAACATTAGAATCACACAATCTTAAAGACTGATGGGAACTTAGAAATTCTCTAACACCAGCTACCGTTCAGCCCAGACATTTCTACATTCGGTCTTTCCTGGCGTCCGGAGTTACGGAGTGCCAGGGAGCTAACACCGATTTACCTATGGATGGCAGGACTTTCCAGAAACAAACCAAGTCACAAGGACACGTTAAATTCTAAAAGAGAAGTGAGGGACATCTTGTGCATGCCACAGATGGCATTGGTTCAAATTGTTGCTTATGTTAGCTTTTACTAAACACTCATAAACCACTTTCTTAATTTCTAATGCTTTGGTGTTGCTGTTTTTACTAAGGCATCATGAGGTTATAATCAACATGTAATTTAACAGAAAATCAGTTATCTGGGTGACAGATAAGCTGGATGTTAAGTAGATACTTTGTTTCCTACAGTGTATTGTGCTGTACGTAATATTTTATACAGAGAATACAGTTTAATTTTAAATTCAAAGTTTATTCATTTTTGACTGAATGCCCACATTACACTTTCTCATATTCCTACTCTTTATACTCTAGGGTAAAATAATAGCTTTTATCTCATCTACTCCAAACATGCCTCTTCCCACACACTACTGAACATATGTACCTGATGAAAGACATGTGGTTGCTTCAAATATTGAAAAACACACATAATTTATTTTCAGTGCATTCTTTTTTGATATTTTTAAACTGCCAATATGTCAAGAAAAACAGAAATATCAAAATAGGTAAATTTCCTTTTGCATTGTATGCACATGCACAGTATGTATGTATACATACACAGTATATAAATGTATACACCACACACACACTATATATATATATGTATATATATTTGCATATATATGCATAGTCAGCAGTTAGCATCCAGGTGGGATGATGCTAGAAATCTTTAAGCTCACAATCTGCATTAGACAGCATATCAAAGGCTGGACTTTGGCTCTCAGCAGATTTTGATAGTCTACAAAAGAGTAGGGGTCATTGCTGTAGGGGCAGGTGGTGATTTGTGAAAGGAGTTTGATCTAAGAAATGCCTTACTCGTTTTCCCTAGGAAACCTAAGGAGATGTTTGTAACCATGTCTTGTCTTAAAACGGTCTTAACACATGAACCTGTACAGTTTACAGTATAATTTATCCAAAGTGTAAGTCTTGAAATGCTTGAATGGAGGATAGACCCATCAACCACGTTAATCCAGGAGCTGCTTGCACCATGTGGCACCTCTATAATCAAGTATGTTCTTAGCAATGTTAGTTCACTAAAAAGATTCAGTTTACAGATGACCCCGAATTCGGGTTGATCCTTGCAGCTATCACTGAAACAACGAGAAGTGTTCAAGCTCATTCATTGAGCTTTCCTTCTGCCTCACTTTCTCCTACATCTTTTTATTAGTTTCTTTCTTTGCAACCCTAGAGCTTACTCCTTGGACCTCTTTTTTCATCTATAATCACTCTGTTGATAAGCTCATCGCAGCTCACAGTTTGAACATTTCTTGTATACAGATTACTTCCACATTTTAATTCCCAGCCTGGTACTTTTTTCTACAATGTAGATTCCTATACAGAAAGTATTTATTTACCACTAGATGTATTTGAGCATCTCAAACCTTAAAGGGACCTAAGATTCGTTCTTTATATATTTCCCCAAATCTGCTTCTTCCTCATTCTTCCCCATTTTTGTAAATAATAACTCCACTCTTTTACTTAATTAAGCCAAAGACAGGTGAATTCCCCCTGACTTCTTTCTTGTCATACTCCATGAGATATGTGACAGCAGTTCCTGGTGGATCTACCATCAGAATACACCTTGAATCTCACAACACCCATGATCATCACTATAATCTAAGCCACAGATATCTTTTTTCTTTAATGGAAGTAAAAGTATACATAGAGTGAAACACAGATGTTAACCGTGTAATCCAATGAGTTTTACAAACCTTATGATATGATTTGGCTCTGTGTCCCCACCCAAATCTCATCTCGAATTGTAATCTCCACATGTCGTGGGAGGGACCTATAGTCCCCACATGTTAAGGAAGTGATTGGATTTATGTGGAAGGTTTCATGCTGTTCTCATGATAGTGAGTGGGTCTCATGAGATCCGATGGTTTTCAAAGTGGCAGATTTTCATGTGCTCACTCTCATTCTCTCCAGCCACCTTGTGAAGAAGTTGCTTGCTTCCCCTTCACCTTTATCCATGATTTGAAGTTTCCTGAGGCCTCCCCAGTCATATGGAACTGTGAGTCAATTAAACACTTTTCCTTTATAAATTACCTGGGCTCTGGAAAGTTATTTATAGAAGTGTGAAAATGGACTAAGACAAGATACATCCATGTAACCAACACCCAATCAAGATACAGATGTTTGAAAATATTTTCAAAATATTTTTAGAAAAGTTTTCAATATTTACTTTGCACCCCTGACAACTTAGTATGGAGTCAAATAACCAAACTAGTTTGCTTTATCTTCAGAGAAAAAGTGAGTTTTGTTTGAAATTATGCTTTCAACATACATATGGACGGAACTCAAATTTGAAGAACTTGGTTTTTGTTGCATTAATTTTGTTTTGTTTGTGGAGTCAGCAGACCTCTCTGCAGGCACCCTTTGCTTAACAGCTTTATTGGAATGTAATTCATGCACCATGAAGCTCGCCATTTCAAAGAGTACAGTTCAGTGGTGATGAGTATATTCACAGAGTTGCGCAACCATCACTGTATCTAATTCCAGAATGCTTTCATCATCTCACAGAGAAACTCCATTCTCACTAACAATTGTTCCCCATTCCTCGCTTTTTCTAGCCCCTGGGAACCACTAATGTACAATACTTTCTGCCTCTGAGGATTTGCCTAAGCTGGCTATTTCAAATAAATGGAACCACATAATATGTGATCTTTTGTGTCTGGCCTCTTTCACTTAGCATAATGTTTTCAAGGTTCAGCTGCATTATATCATGTATCAGCACTTCATTTTTTAATGGCCAATTATTATTCCATTATATGGACATCCCATATTGTGCTCATCCATTCATCACATGGTAGAAATTTTTTATGGTTTCCACTTTGTGGCTATAATGAGTAATGCTGCAAAGAACATTCATGTTAAGTTTTTGTATGATTGCATATTTTCAATTGTCTTGAGCGTGTAAGTAGAAGTGGTATTTCTGTAGCACAGGGTAATGACATAATTAACTTTCTGAAGCATCATCACACAATTTACCTGCTTCACTACTTCACCATCTTACATTCATGTCAGCAATGTCTGAGAGTTCAAATATCCTGTATGTTCCAACACTTCCTTGTGTTCCCATCTTCTGATTGTCATCATATCACTGTGGGTTTCATTTGCATTTCCTAGTGTCTAATGATGTTGAGCACATTTTTAAATGCTTATTCACTCTTTTATATCTTTTTGCTGAAGTATCTATTCAGATCCTTTGAATGATTTTAAATTGGCTATTTTTTAGTATCAAATTGTAAAAACATAAATACAAAATAAAATGTTTATTAGAGATATGATTTGCAGATATTTTCTCCCTTACCGTGGCATATCTTCTCACTTTCTTGGTGATTTCCACTGAGGCACAAAAGTTTTAAATTTTGATGAAGTTTAAGTTATCTATTTTTCATTTCGTTGCTTGGGATTTGGAGCATATCCAGAAAATCATTGCCTGAGCCAAAATCACAAAGATTTATGCCTATATATTCTTCTAAGAGTTTTATACTTCTAGCTTGTACTTTAGCTCGGTTATCCATTTGAGTTTTTTTAATGATACAAGATGATGGGAGTCCAAATTCATTCTTTTTCATGTGAATATGTAGTTTTCTAAGCACCATTTGCTGAAAAGTTTATTCCTTCCACTGAATAGTTTTAGCACCATCATGGAAAATTAATTGACCATAAATGTTTGGGTTTATTTCTTAAATTTTCTCTCTCTCTCAAAATTGTAGAAATTAAAATAGAATACACACACACACACACACACACATATATATACACACACACACACATATATATATATATGGAGGACTTTATCACCTTATGCCAGTATCACACATTCCTGAATACTGTAAACTGTACTAAGTTTTGCAATCAAGAAGTATGAATTTTCCATCTTTGTTCTTTTCAAGATTGTTTGGGCTATTCTGGGTCCCTTAAATTTCTCTAAGAATCTTAAGATTAGTTGATTTATTTCCCCACATAACCATCTGGAATTTTGATGAGGTGTGTTAAATTTATAGATCAATTTAGGAAGTGTTGTCATTTTTTAAAAAATATTTTTAAAGTTTTTGTTTTTAATTGACAAATAATAATTGTATATATTTATGAGGTTTAATGTAATGTTTTGATATCTTTATACATTGTGGAATAATTAAATCAAGCGAATTAATAGTTCTATCACCACACATATCATTTTTTGTGATGAAAACATTTGAAGTCTATCTCTTAGTAATTTTGAAACATACAGTACATTGTTATTACCTATAGTCACTATGTTGTGTGATAGATTTCGAAAACTTGAAATATATTTCCTGTCTAATCGAAACTTTGTACACTTTGACCAACATGTCACCATTCTCCCCCGATATCCCCCACCACCAACTTCTGGTGCCACCATCCTACTATCTGCATGACTTTCACTTTTTAAAATTCCACATATAAGTGAGATTACGTAGTATTTGTCTTCCTGTGCCTGCTTATTTCGCTTAGCATAATGTCCTCCAAGTTTGTCCATGTTATTATAAATAATAGCATTTTCTTGTTTTTGAAGGTAGAATAGTATTCAGCATACATGCACCACATTTTCTTTATTCTTTTATCCACGAATGAATACTGAGTTTGCTCTGTGTCTTGGCCATTGTGAAAAACGGTGCAATGAACATCTGAGGGCAGAAATATGTTCAACATACTAATTTTAATTAATGTGAATATATACTCACAAGTGGGATTGCTGGGTCATATGATAGTTCTATTTTTATTTTATCGAGGAATCTCCATATAGTTTTCCATAATGACTAAAACAATTTACACTCTTGCCAATAGTGTATAAGGATTTCCTTTTCTCCACAATATCACCAACACTTTCATTTTTTGACAGTAGCCATTGCAACAGGTGTGAGCTGGTATCTCCTTGTGCTTTTATTTTGCATTTCCCTAATGATTAGTGATGTTGAGCTTTCTTTTTTTTTAATTATTATTATAATTTAAGTTCTAGGGTACATGTGCATAACGTGCAGGTTTGTTACATATGTACACCTGTGCCATGTTGCTGTGCTGCACCCATCAACTCGTCAGCACCCATCAACTCGTCATTTACATCGGGTATAACTCCCAATGCAATCCCTCCCCCCTACCCCCCCCCCATGATAGGCCCCGGTGTGTGATGTTCCCCTCCCTGTGTCCATGTGTTCTCATTGTTCAGCTCCCACCTATGAGTGAGAACATGCGGTGTTTGGTTTTCTGTTCTTGTGATAGTTTGCTAAGAATGATGGTTTCCAGCTGCATCCATGTCCCTACAAAGGACACAAACTCATCCTTTTTTATGGCTGCATAGTATTCCATGGTGTATATGTGCCACATTTTCTTAATCCAGTCTGTCACTGATGGACATTTGGGTTGATTCCAAGTCTTTGCTATTGTGAATAGTGCCGCAATAAACATACGTGTGCATGTGTCTTTATAGCAGCATGATTTATAATCCTTTGGGTATATCCCCAGTAATGGGATGGCTGGGTCATATGGTACATCTAGTTCTAGATCCTTGAGGAATCGCCATACTGTTTTCCATAATGGTTGAACTAGTTTACAGTCCCACCAACAGTGTAAAAGTGTTCCTATTTCTCCACATCCTCTCCAGCACCTGTTGTTTCCTAACTTTTTAATGATCACCATTCTAACTGGTGAGAGATGGTATCTCATTGTGGTTTTGATTTGCATTTCTCTGATGGCCAGTGATGATGAGCATTTTTTCATGTGTCTGTTGGCTGTATGAATGTCTTCTTTTGAGAAATGTCTGTTCATATCCTTTACCCACTTTTTGACGGGGTTGTTTGTTTTTTTCTTGTAAATTTGTTTGAGTTCTTTGTAGGTTCTGGATATTAGTCCTTTGTCAGATGAGTAGATTGCAAAAATTTTCTCCCATTCTGTAGGTTGCCTGTTCACTCTGATGGTAGTTTCTTTTGCTGTGCAGAAGCTCTTTAGTTAGCCAAAATTGACAAATGGGATCTCATTAAACTAAAGAGCTTCTGCACAGCTTTCTTCTTTTTTTTCATACAACTCTTGGCCACCTGCATGTCATCTTTTGAGAAATGTATTTTCAGGTCCTTTTAATTAGCTTCTTTGTTTTCTATTCTTATTGGGTTGTTTGAGTAGCATATATTTTGGGTATTGACCCTTTATCGAGTGTATGAATTGCAAATGTTTTCTTCCAATCTACAGTCTCTTCACTCTGTTTATTGTTTCCTTGTCTGTGTGTAAGTTTTTAGTTGTCTCTCAATTCAGAAACATATGGTATCTCTCCATACAGAGACATGCCCCATACAGAGCATGTAGTTCTCTCATGGTTATTCACCCACTCTGCTAGTCTCTGCCTTTTAATATTCTTTATCTGATAAGTTTGTTCAAATATTTTGTTTAATTTCTGATTTTGTATTATTTACATATATTTTAGGTAGAAGTATATATCAGATACATATATTGCAAAATTTCCTTTAAAACTGGTTTGCCTCTACTTTTCACATTTTCTTAATGATATCTTTTAGGACTAGACTATTGTAATTGGGATCAATTTTAATGAATTCATTAAATTTAATTTACATTTCGTATTTTTCATCCTCTCCAAAAAAACTTTTGACTAACCTAAAATTGGAAATCATTTATGTTTAGTATCTGCTTTAGCCCATTTTCAGGTTGCTAATAAAGACATACTCAAGACTGGGCAATTTACACAAGAAAGAGGTTTAATGGAATCATAGTTCCATGTGGCTGGGGGAGGCCTCACAATCACAGTGGAAGGTGAAAAGCACATCTCACATGGCGGCAGATAAGAGAAGAGTGAGAACCAAATGAAAGGGGTCTCCGCTTATAAAACCATCAGATCTCGTGAGACTTATTGACTACCATGAGAACAGTGTAGGGGAAACCACCACTATGATTAAATTATCTCACACTGGTTGTCACTCCCATGACATGAGAGTTATGGGAGCTACAATTCAAGATGTGATTTGAGTGGGGACACAGCCAAACCATATCATTTTGCCCCTGGCCCCTCCCAAATCTCATGTTCTCACCTTTTCAACACTAATCATGACTTCCCAGCAGTCTCCCAAAGTCTTATCTCATTCCAGCTTTAACTTAAAAATCCACAGTCCAAAGTCTTATTTGGGACAAGGCAAGTCCCTTCTGCCTATGAGCCTGTAAAATCAAAAGCAAGTTAGCTACTTCCTAGACACAATGGGGGTACAGGCATTGGATAAATACAGCCATTCCAAATGGGAGAAATTGACCAAATCAAAGGGGCTACAGGCTCCATGCAAGTCCAAAATCCAGCAGGACAGCCAAATCTTAAAGTTCCAAAATAATCTCCTTTGACTCTATGTCTCACATCTGGGTCACACTGATGCAAGAGGTGGATTCCCATGGTCTTGGACAGCTCTGCTCCTGTGGGTTTGCAGGATGCAGCCTCTGTTCCTCTGCTATCATGGACTGGCATTGAGTGCAGCTTTTTCAGGCACATGGTGCAAGCTGTTAGGGGATCTACCATTCTGGGGTCTGGAGGACAGTGGCCCTCTTCTCATAGCTCCACTAGGCAGCATCTCAGTGGGGACTCTGTGTGGGGGGTACCCACCCTACATTTCCCTCTTGCACTTCCCTAGTGGAGGTTCTCCGTAAGTGTTCTGCCCCTGCAGCAAACTTATGCCTGGACACCCAGGCATTTCCATACATCCTCTGAAATCTAGGTGGAGATTCCCAAACCTCAGTTTCTGACTTCTGTGCACCCACAGTCTCAACACCACGTGGAAGCCACCAAGGCTCAGGGCTTGCCCCTCTGAAGTCATGGCCTGAGCTGTTCCTTGGCCTCCTTTAGTCACTCTGGACTTCACATAGCAGAGGGACCATAGGCCCGGCCCAGGAAACCATTATTCCCCCTAGGCCTCTGGACCTGTAACGGCAGGGGCTGGTGCAAGGGTCTCCGACCTACCCTGGAGACACCTTCCTCATTGTCTTACTGATTAACATTTGGCTTCCCATTATTTATGCAAATTTCTACAGCTGGCTTGAATTTCTCCTCAGAAAATGGAATTTTCTTTTCTTTTCTAAATAATTTTTATGAATTGTGTATGTTAATTTTCTTCTTAAAAAAAAAGGGATACACGTGTAGAATGTGCAGGTTTGTTACATAGGTATACGTGTGGTATGGTGGTTTGCTGAATCTATTAACCCATTCTCTAAGTTCCCTCCCCTCATCCCCCAGCCCCCAACAGCCCCTGGTGTGTGTTGTTCCCCTCTCTGTGTCCATGTGTTCTCAACATTCAACTCCCACTTATGAGTGAGAACATGTGCTGTTTGGTTTTCTGTTTCTGTGTTAGTTTGCTGAGGATGATGGCTTCCAGCTTCACTGATGTTCCTGCAAGATACATGATCTTATTCCTTTTTATGGCTGCATGGTATTCCATGGTGTATATGTACCACATAGAAAATGGGATTCTCTTTTCTATCACATTGTCAGACTGAAATTTTTCTGAACTTTTATGCTCCATCTTCCCTTTTAAAACTGAATGCCTTTAACAGCATCCACATCACATCTTGAATGTTCTGCTGCTTACAAATTTTTTCCACCAGATAACCTAAACCATCTCTCTCAAGTTCAAAGTTTCATAGATGTCTAGGTCAGGGGCAAAATGCAACCAGTCTCTGCTAAAACATAGCAAGAGTCACCTTTGTTTCTGTTCCCAATAAGTTCCTCATCTTCATCTGAGACCACCTCAGCCTGGATTTCATTGTCCATATCATCAACATTTTGGTCAAAGCCATTCAGTAAGTCTCTAAGGGTTTCCAAACTTTCCTACATTTTCCTGCCTTCTTCTGAGCCTTCCAAACTGTTCCAACCTCTGCCTGTTACCTAGTTCCAAAGTCACTGCCACATTTTCAGGAATCTTTTCAGCAGCACCCCACTCTACTGGTACCAATTTATTGTATTAGTTCATTTTCATGCTGCTAATAAAGACATACTCAAGACCAGGCAATTTACAAAAGAAAGAGGTTTAATGGACTCACAGTTCCACATGGCTAGGGAGGCCTCACAATCATGGTGGAAGGTGAAAGGCCCATCTTACAAGGCATCAGGTAAGAGAAGAGTGTGAACCAGGTGAAAAGTGTTTCCCCTATAAAACCATCAGATCTCGTGAGACTTATTCACTACAATGAGAGCAGTATGGGGGAAATCACCCACATGTTTTAATTATCTCCCACTGTTTCCTCCCAGAGCATGAAGGAATTATGGAAACTACAATTCGAGATGAGATTTGGGTGGGAACACAGCCAAACCATATCAGTATTTTAAAAAATACAGTTTTAGTTATCGTGTTTGAGTTGATGTTTTATTTCAAATAACAATTTTGTATACTGTGAGCTAAGGATCAAGTTTCCATTTTCTTCCCACATGAATATCTAGTTGTTCCAGTACCATTAGGTGAAAAGACTTTCTTGAGTGAATAATGATAACAAGATGGTAAAATAGAAGGTTCCAACCCTTCTACCCTGACAGACAGACCAATTCAATAACTATCCATGGACAAATATACCTTTCAGAGGGATCTGAAATAAAAGCAGGAGGTTGCAGCACCCCAGTGGAACATAAAAACAATAAACAAAACATTGAAAAAGGGTAAACAGAACAGTTTTACTTTATATATGTCATTCCTCCCCAAGTCAGGCTACTGCAGTGCCAAAAGAGATCCCCTTGGCCTGCATGTTCTCCCATGGGAGAAAGAAATAGTGGAGTGGACATCCCCAATTCTCCAGCCTTTTGAGGTGCTACCTGAGAAGTTCACATTAGTTATGTTTTGTTCAGAACATAAGAAAATCAGCAGGGCTAGATCACCTGGAGACAGCTAAGAAAAAAGAAGAAAGGTCAAAGCTCTAAATATCCAGATCTTTGCAGAGCTCAACAATCAGCCGATGGCTCTTGGCATCAGGCCTGCCCACCAATCCCATGAGCTGGCCTATCCAGAATCTCTGACCAGGCTGACTGGTGGAGGATTTTTTTTCTGCTAAAGCTCGCCTGTAAGGACCAGAGAAGATGTAAATGCCAACTTGCAGACACCAATGCAAGGCTACAAAAATTATGAAAAATGTGGGAAACGTGACACTACCAAAGGAGCAAAATAAATCTTTACTAGCTCTAAAGAAACAGAGATCTATGAACTGCCTGACAAATAATTCAAAATAGTCAAAATAACATCTCGACACAGCTTAGTGAACTAGAAGAGAACAGAGATAAAAAACTAAATGAAATCATGGAAATAATACGTGAGCAAAATGAGAGTTCAACAAAGAAAAACCATAAAAGAGAAACCAATAGAAATTCTGGAAGTGAAAAACGCTATAACTGAACTGAAAAAAGTCAGTATAAAGCTGCAACAACAGATTTGTTTAAGCTAAAGAAAGAATCAGTTAAATCAAAAATGGGCCAGAAGAACAACAACAACAAAAAAAGGATTTAAAAAGAGTGAAGGATGAGTTCATGTCCTTGGATGAACTCTGGGACATGGATAAAGCTGGAAATCATCATTCTCAGCAAACTATCACAAAGACAGAAAACCAAACACTGCATGTTATAACTCATAGATAGGAATTGAACAGTGAGAACACTTGGACACAGAGCGGGGAACATCATACACCAGGGCCTGTTGGGAATGGGGGACAGGCAGAGGGATAGCATTAGGAGAAATACCTAATGTAAATGACAAGTTGATGGATGCAGCAAACCAACATGGCACATGTATACCTATGTATCAAGCCTGCACATTGTGCACATGTACCCTAGAACTTAAAGTATAATAAAAAAAATTAAAAAAAAAGAGTGAAGAGACCCTATGGGACTTATGGGATACCATAAAGCAAACCAATACACGCATTATGGAAACTGCTAAGAAGAAAAAATAAGGCAGAAAATGTTTTAAAGAAATAATGACTGAAAACTTTTTAAAACTCAGGAGGCAAATGAACATCCAGATGAATGAAGCACAAATGATTCCAAATAGATGGAATCTAAGGAGGCCTACACCAAGACATGTTATAACTAAATCGTCAAAAATCAAAGACCAGGAAAGAATTTTGAAAGCAGCAAGAGTAAAGCAATGTATCACATAAAAAAAATCCCCATAACAGTACATTTCTTCAGTAGAAACCATACAGGTAAGGAGAGAGTAGAATTATGTATTCAAATTGCTGAAAGAAGACAAAAAACCCAACCCTAAAAAAGAATGAAATCACATGCTTTGCAGCAATATAGATGCAGCTAGAGGCCATTATTCCAAGGAAATTAATGTAGGAGTAGAAAACCAAATACCACATGTTCTCATTTATAAGTGGGAGCTAAACACTGAGTACACATGGAAACAAAGAGGGGAACAATAGACATGAGGGCTTACTTGAGGCTGGAGAGTAGAAGGAGGGTGAGAATTTAAAAACCACCTATCAGATACTATGCTCACTAACTGGGTGATTAAACTATTTGTACATCAAACTCCAGTAACACACAATTTACCCATGTACTAACAAACCTACACAGGTTCTGCCTGAACCTAAAATAAAAGTTGAAAAAAGAAAAAACAAAAACAAAACAAAACAAAAAAAACTCCTGCCAACCAAGAATACTATTTCCAGCAACTCTGTTCTTTGCAAATGAAGGAAAGTTAAAGACTTTTCCAGACAAACAAAACCTGGAAGTGTTTATCACCACTAGATTACCATGCCAGAACTAGCAAAAAAAAGTTCTTCAAGTTAAAATGAAAGGATGCGTCAACACAAATGCACATGAAATTATAAATCTCACTGATAAACGTAAATATATAGTCAAATGCAGAATATTCAACATTGTGAGAAAAGTACATAAATCACTTTTAACCTTAGCACAGAAGTCACAAGACAATAATATTAAGAAAAACTATTACTTCCCCAAATTAGTTCATGGATACAGAGTATTGAAGAAGTAAATTTTGAAATTAAGTAAAGGCATAGAGTTTTTATATGCATTTGAAGTTATCAGCTTAAAATAGACTGTTATAACCATAAGCAGTTTTATGCAAGCCTCACGGTTACCACAAAGAAAAAAGCTATAGAGAATACAAAAAAGATAAAGAGAAATGAATTATATGTAGGACTACAGAAAAAATAATCAAATAACAAAGGAAAGCAATAAGAGAAAGAGAAACATAAGAACTACAAAAACAAACAGAAAACAACAAAGTGACAGTAGTAAGTTCTTACCTCTTAATAATTACTTTAAATACAAATATAGTAAACTTAGTAGTCAAATAATATAGAGTGAATAAATAGGCCAGATGTTGTCGCTCACACCTGTAATACTAGCATATTAGGAGGCTGAGATGGGAAGATCACTTGAGCCCAGGAGTTCAAGACCAATCTGGGCAACATAGTAAAACCTTATTTCTACACAAAATCAAAAAGTAGCGAAGTGTGGTTGTGCACCCCTGTAGTCCCAGCCACTCGGTAGACTGAGGCGGGAGGATCACTTGAGCCCAAGAGGTCCAGGCTGCAATGAGCCATGATTATGCTACTGCACTCTAGCATGAGTGACAGAGTAAAACCCTGTCTCAAAAGTTAATTAATTAATTAAAAACAAGACCTAATTATGTGCTGTCCAAGAGACTCATTTTAGATTTAAAGACACACATAGTCTAAAAGTAAAGGATGCAAAAAGATATCTTATGCAAATTATAAGCAAAATAAAGCAGAAGTTTCTAGAATTATATTATATAATTAGAATTTAAATTTTAAAAATCTGCCACAAGAGACAAATAAGGTAATTACATAATGATAAAAGAAATAATTCAAGAGAAAGATATAACAATTATAAATATATATGCACTTAACATCAGAGCACCTAAATATAAAAAGCAAATATTAAAAGATCTGAAGGAAGAAGTAGCAATACAATTATAGCAGGAAATTTTAATAACACACTTTCAATAATGGATCTATTACTCAAACAGAAAATCAATAAAGAAACAACATACTTGAACAAGACTATAGACCCAATGGACCTAAGAGACACATACAGAACACGTCACCCAACAGCAGCAGAACATTTCACTCAAGCACATATGCAGCATTTTCTAGGATACATCAATAATGTGTCACAAACCAAGTCTTAACAAATTTAAGAAGATTTAAACAGTCCATGTATCTTTTCTGACTACAATGGAACAAAACTAACAATGAATGAGAAAAAGAAAACGAAAAAAATCACAAATACATGAAAATTAAACTATAAAATCTTTAACAGCCAGACAGTCAAAAAAGAAATCAAAGGTGAGATTAGCCAATATGTCAAGACAAACCAAATAAAAGCAAAACATACCAAAATTTATAGAATGCAACAAAAGTGTAATAGAAGGGAAGTTTATGGTGATAAACACCTACATTAAAAGAAGAAAAATGAGCTCCAATAACTATCTGAGCTTTCTACCTCACGGAGCTAGAAAAAGACGGACAAACTAAGCCTACATTCAGAGGAAAGGCAAAAATGATATGGATTTGAACAACAATACATAAAATAGAAAATAGAAGAATAATTAAAAACTGACAGAACTAAAGTTTTTGCAGAGATAAAGAAAATCGCTAGAGTAATTAAGAAAAAAGGGAGGAGGTTCAAATAATAAAACCAGTAGTTAAAGAAGAGACATCAGTACAGATAACTTAAAAATAAAAGTATCATGACAAATTATCAGGAACAATTATATGCCAATAAACTGAACGATCTAGAAGAAAGAGATAAATTCCTAGAAATATATCATCTACCTAAACTGTATAAAAATAAGTAGAAAGCTGGAACAAACCAATAACAAATAAATAAATTGAATCATTAATAAAAAATCTTTCAACAAAGAAAATTGCAGGAAGGGATATTTTTGCAATTCCACTAATTAAAGAATGAATACCAATTCTTAAACTTTCTCAAAAAAATAGAAGAAAGAACACTTCCTGATATAGTTTGGATGTTTGTCCCTCTAAATCTGGGTGGAAAGGACCTTGTGGGAGGTGTTTGTGTCATTGGGGCAGATTCCTCATGTAATGCATAGTGCATTCCCTGCAATAATGAGTTCACATGAGATCTGATTGTTAAAATGTACCTGGGACCTTCCTCCTCTCTTTTGCTCCTCTTTTGTCAGGCAACCCAGCTGCTATCTCTTCACCATCCACCATGAATAAAAGCTTCCTGAGGTTCTGACCAGAAGCAGTTACTCGTGCCATTCTTCTTGTACAGCCTACAGAACCATGAGACAAAGAAATCTGTTATTTTATAAATTACTCAACTTCATATATTTCTTTATAGCAATGCAAAATGTACTAAAACACTTCCAAATTATTTTTATAAGGCAACATCATCCTGATAGCAAAGACAGACAAGAACACCGTAAGAAAAAAAACTACAGGCCAATGTCCCTGATGAACACAGATGCCCAAATTCTTAACAAAATATTAGCATACTAAATTTTATAGTGTGTATACACACACACACACACACACACACATATATATTGTACTTTAAGTTCTGGGATACATGTGCAGAATGTGCAGGTTTGTTACATAGGTATACATGTGCCATGGTGGTTTGCTGCACCCATAAACCCATCACTTACATTAGGTATTTCTCCTAATGCTATCCCTCCCCTAGCCACCCACTCCCTGACAGGCCCCAGTGTGTGATATTGTTTCCATGTGTTCTCGTTGTTCACCTCCCACTTATGAGTGAGAACATGCGGTGTTTGGTTTTCTGTTCCTGTGTTAGTTTGTTGAGAATGATGGTTTCCAGCTTCATCCATGTCCCTGCAAAGGACATGAACCCATCCTTTTTTATGGCTGCATAGTATTCCATGGTGTATATGTGACACATTTTCTTTATCCAGTCTATCATTGATAGGCACTTGGATTGGTTCCAAGTCTTTGCTATTGTGAAGAATGCTGCAATAAACATACATGTGCATGTGTCTTTATACTAGAATAATTTATAATCCTTTGGGTATATACACAGCAATGGGATTGCTGGGTCAAACGGTATTTCTGGTTCTAGATCTTTGAGGAATCGCCACACTGTCTTCAATAATGGTTCAACTAATTTACACTCCCACTAACAGTGTAAAATCTTTACTATTTCTCCACATCCTTTCCAGCATCTGTTGTTTCCTGACTTTTTAATGATCGCCATTCTAACTGGCTTGAGATGGTATCTCATTGTGGTTTTGATTTGCATTTCTCTAATGACCAGTGATGATGAGCTTTTTTTCATATTTTTAACTGCATAAATGTCTTCTTTTGAGAAGTGTATTTTCATATCCTTCGCCCACTTTTTGATAGATTTTTTTTTCTTGTAAATTTGTTTAAGTTCTTCGTAGATTCTGGATATTAGCCCTTTGTCAGATGGATAGATTGCAAAATTTTTCTCCCATTCTGTAGGTTGCCTGTTAACTCTGATGATCATTTCTTTTGCTGTGCAGAAGCTCTTTAGTTTAATTAGATCCCATTTGTCAATTTTGACTTTTGTTGCCATTGCTTTTGGTGTTTTAACACATCTACAATCGTTTGATCTTTGAAAACCTTGACAAAGACAAGCAATGGGGAAAGGATTCCCTATTTAACAAATGGTGTTGGGAAAACTGGCCAGCCATATGCAGAAAACTGAAACTGGATCCCTTTCTTACACCTTATACAAAAATTAACTCAAGATGGATTAAAACTTTAAATGTAAGACCTAAAACCATAAAAATCCTAGAAGAAAACCTAGGTAATACCATTCAGGATGCAGGCATGGGCAAATTTTATAGTATATTTTTAAAAATCATACACCATGACCAAGTAGGACTTGTCCTTGTGATATATAGATAGTTCAATGTACGCATATTAAACAGTGCAATACACCAGATTAACAGAATGAAGGATAAAAAGTCTTGTAATCATCTCATCTCAAATAGTTTTGACAAAATTCAACGCTTTTTTATAGTAAAAAAATTCCAACAAATTAGGTATAGAAGAAACTTTCTTCAATGCAATAAAGGGCAAATAGGAAAAGCAAACAGCTAACATCATCATCCTCAATTATTAAAAACTAAAAGCTTTTTCTCTGCAATCCTGGAATAAGGAAAGGATGCCAACTGTTACCACTTCTATTCAACATATTTCTGTAAGTTATTATCAGGGCAATTAACTAAGAAAAAGAAAATGTATTCAACTATGAAAGGAAGAAGTAAAATTATCTCTCTTTACAGATGTCATAATTTTGTACGTAGAAAACCATAATGTCTACACACACACACACACACATACACACACACACAACTGTTAGAACTAATAAACAAAATCAGTAAGGTTGCATAATACATAATTGACAAGCAAAAACCTATTGTATTTCTGTGCACTAACAATAAAATATCCAATAGCAGATTAAGAAAACAATCACATTTGCTATTAACAGCATCCAAAAGAATAAAAGACTCAGAAATAAACTTAACCAGAAATGTTGTCTTAGTCTGTTTTGTGCTGCTATAACAGAATACCACAGACTGGATAATTTATGACAAACAGAAATGTATTGGCTAACAGCTCTGAAAACTGGGAAGCCCAAGATTAAGGTACCAGCATCTTATTAGGGTCTTCTGCTGTGCCATCACAAGGCAAAAGGCATCAGATATTAAAAGGGCAGAGAGTACAAGAGAGACCAAGTGGGGGCTGAATTCACCCTTTTATAATAGCATCAATTTTGCTCATGAGGGCAGAGCCCTTATAGCCAAATCACTTTTTCATGTTTTCACTTTTTAATACTGATACAATGCCAATTAAGTTTTAGTTGAGTTTTTAATGAGTTTTATGACCAACATTCAAATCATAGCAAATGTGAAAGACTTGTGTATTGGAAACTAAAATAATAATGAAAGAAATAAACATAAACAAATGGAAAGATATCACCTATTCACAGATTGGAAGAATTAATATTGTTTAGAAGCCCATACTATGCAAGGTGATCTAGACACTTATTGTATTTTCTGTCAAAATCTCAATGGCACATTTTAATAGAAATAGAAATTAAAGAGTTTAAAATTTATATAAAACCACAAAAGGTTCAAATAGCCAAAATGATTTTGAGCAAGAAAAGTCAACACATTTCAGATTCCAAAGCAACAGTAATCAAAACACTATGGTAGTGGCATAAAAAAAAGAAATGTAATGGAATACAATACGGAACCCAGGAATAAATAACACATTCATGGTCAACTGATCTTTGACAAGGATGTTAAGAACACACAATGGAAAAAGATGGTCTCTTTAATAAATGTTGCTGTAAAAACCTGGATATCCACATGCAAAAGAATGAAATTGGACCCTTATCTTACACCATACATAAAAATTAACTCCAAATGAATTAAAGACTTAAATGTAAGAACTGAAACCATATAACTCCTAGAAAACATGGGGAAAATCTTCTGGACATTAGCCTTGCCAATAATTTATTGGATATGACACCAAAAGCACAGGAAACACAAGCAAAAATAGAAAAGTAGAATGATATCAAACAAAAATTCTTCCGTATTTTAAAGGAAACAACCAAATATATAATTAACCTACAGAAAAAGAAAAATTATTTACTAATCATGAGTCTGATAGGGGTTAATTTCCAAAATATGTAAGGAATTTCTAGCACTCAACAGCAATCAATCAATAAATAACCATATTTAAAATATGGAAACAAAACTGAATAGGCATTTCCCCAAAGAAGACACACAAATGAATAGCAGGTATATGAAAAGGTGCTCAACATTACCAATCATCAGATAAATACAAATTGAAACCACAATGAGCGATCACCTCACAGCCATGAAAATGGCTATTATCAAAACAAAAGGAAAACACAAGTATTGGGAAGGACGTGGGAAAAAAAAAAACCCTGGTAGACTGTTGGTAAAAATGTATATTGGTGCAGCCACTATGAAGAAGAATAGGGAGATTCTCCAAAAATTTAGAGAGCTAACATATGATGCAGCAATCTCTCCTCTCTGTATATATCCCAAAGTATTGAAATCGGTCTGTTGAAGACAGATCTGAATTTCCATGTTCATTGCAGCATTATTTATTCACGATTTCCAACATATAGAAACAACCATAATGTCCATTGATAGATGAATGGATAAAAGGAACATGTCATATATGTACAATGAAATACTGTTTAATGTTTAGAAGAAAGAAATGCTGCCACTTGTGTCAACACAGATGAACCTGGAAGACCTTATGCTAAAGGAAATAAACCAGTCAGTCACAGAAGGACACATACCACATGACACCACTTTTTATTATTTGGGTGTGTCCCCGCCCAAATTTCATCTCGAATTGTAGTTCCCATAATTCCCATGTATGATGGGAAGGAACCAGTGGGAAGTAACTGAATCATGGAGGTGGTTTTCCCCATGCTAGTCTCATGATAGTGAGTAAGTTCTCAGGAGATCTGAAGATTTTATAAGGGGCTTCCCCCTTCACTTGGCTCTCATTCTTCTCCTTCCTGCCATCAAATGAAGAAGGAGATGTTTGCTTCCCATTCCACCATAATTGTCAGTTTTCTGAGGCCTTTCCTACCTGCAGAACTGTGAGTCAGTTACACCTCTTTCCTTTGTAAATTACCCAGTCTCAGGAAGTTCTGTATATCAGCCTGATAATGAATTAATATAGTACAGTAAGTTAGTACCAGGCAGTAGGATGCTACTGTAAAGATACCCAAAAATGTGGAAGTGACTTTGGAACTGGGTAATAGGCAGAGGTTAGAATAGTTTATAGGGCTCAGAAGAAGACAGAAAGATGTGGGAAAGTTTGGAACTTCCTAGAGATTTTTTGAATGGCTTTGACCAAAATGCTGATAGTGATATTCAGTCCAGGCTAAGGTGGTATCAGATGGAGATGAGGAACTTTTTGGGAACTGGAATAAGGGTGACTCTTGCTATGTTTTAGCAAGGAGACTGGTTGCATTTTGCCCCTGTCCTAGAGATCTGTGGAACTTTGAACTTGAGAGAGATGATTTAGGATATCCGGCAAAAGAAATTTCCAAGCAGTAAAGCATTTAAGGGGTGACTTAGGTACTATTAAAGGTGATCAGTTTTCTGTATTCACACAGATATGGTTTGGAATTGGAACTTATGTTTAAAAGGGAAGCACAGCGTAAAAGTTCAAAAAATGTGCAGCCTGACAATGCTATAGAAAAGAAAAACCCATTTTCTGAGGAGAAATTCAAGCCAGCTGCAGAAATTTGCATAAGTAATGAGGAGCCAAAGTTAATCACCAAGACAATAAGGAAAATGTCTCCAGGGCACGTCAGAGGTGTTCCTCACAGCCCCTTCCATAACAGACTCAAAGGCCTAGGAGGAAAAAATAGTTTCCTGGGCCAGGCCCAGGACGTTGCTGCTTTGTGCAGTCTCAGGACTTGGTGCCCTGCATCCCAGCCATGGCTAAAAGGGGGAAACATAGAGCTCAAGCCATTGCTTCAGAGGGTGCAAGCCCCAAGCCTTGGTGGCTTACATATGACGTTGGGACTCTGGATGTGCAGAAGTCAAGAACTGAGGTTTGGGAACCTCCACTAAGATTTCAGATGATGTATGGAAATGCCTGGATGTCCAGGCAGAAATTTGCTGCAGGGGCAGAGACCTCATGGAGAACCTCTGCTAGGGCAGTGCAGAAGTTAAATGTGGGGTCGGAGCTGACACACAGATACACAGAGTCCCCACTGGGACACTGCCTACTAGAGCTGTGAGAAGAGGATCACTGTCCTCCAGACCCCAGAATGGTAGCTCCACCGACAGCTTGCAATGTGTGCTGGAAAAGCTACAGATACTCAATGCCAGCTTGTGAAAGGAGCTGAGAGTGGGGCTGTACCCTACATAGCCACAAGAGCAGAGCTGCCTAAAGGCATGGGAAACCACCTCTTGCATCAGCATGCCCTGGATGTGAGACTCGGAGTCAGAGAAATCATTTGGGAACTTTAAGGCTTAATGACTGTCCTATTGGATTTTTGGGCTTGCATGGGGCCTATGGCCCCTTTGTTTTGGGCAATGTCTCCCATTTGGAGAGAGCGTATTTAGCCAATGTCTGTACTCTCATTGTATCTAGGAAGTAACTAACTTGCTTTTGATTTTACAGGCTCATAGGTGGAAGGGATTTGCCTTGTCACAGATGAGACTTTGGACTTGGACTTTTGGGTTAAAGCTGAAATGAGCTAAGACTCTGGGGGACTGTTGGAAATGCATGATTGTGCTCTGAAATGTGAGGATATGAGACTTGGGAGGGGTCTGGAGTAGAATGATATGGTTTGGTTGTGTCCCCACTCAAATCTCATCTTGAATTGTAGTTCCCATAACCCCCATGTATCGTAGGAGGGACCCTGTGGGAGATAATTGAATCATGAGGGCAGTTTTCCCCATGCTATTCTCATGATAGTGAGTAAGTTCTCAGGAGATCTGATGGTTTTATAAGGGGCTTCCCCCTTTACTCAGCTCTCATTCTTTTCTTTCTTGCCATCATGTGTAGAAAGATGTGCTTATTTCCCCTTCCACCATGATTGTAAGTTTCCTGAGGCCTCCCCAGCCTGTGGAACTGTGAGTCAATCAAACCTTTTTTCTTTGTAGATTACCCAGTCTTGTGCAGTTCTTTATAGCAGCGTGCAAATGGACTAATACACCAGTTATGTGAAGAGTTGAAAATAGTCAAACTCCTAGAAGCAGAGAATGGAATGGTGATTACCAGGGGCTTAGGGAAGCAGGAAACCAGGAGGTACACAGCTTCTACTACGCAAGATGAATAAGTCTTAAAGAGCTATTATACAACATAGGGCCTAAAGTTACCAATACTATATTATAGACTTAAAATTTTCCTATGTTTGCAGATACCATGTTAAGTAATCTTATCACAAAAATATTTATTATAAACAAATAGAGAGTGAGAAATCTTCTGAAGGTGATGAATAGATTTATACACAGATCTTGGTGAGTTTCATGGGTGTAGACTTATCTCCAGGCTCATGAAGTTGTGTACATTAGATGTGTATGGTTGTTTTTATGTTAATCATACACCAAGGAAGTGGTTTAAAAAGACTTTCATTTCTCCAAGAAAATGCCTTGGCACCTTTTTCAAAAGTTATGTGATCTTCATATATGGACCTAGTTTGGGGTTGACTTTTTTCTTTCCTTTCAGCACTTTCAGCATATTAACTATATTGTTTTATTGTTTTCTATCCATCATTGCTTCTTATGTGAATTAGGTGTCATTTATGTTATTACTCTCTTACTCTCTAATAAGTCTTTTCCTCTGTCTGCTTGTTTTTCATTGTTTAATTATTTTATTTTATGTTTTTATTTTTGTGGGTACATAGTTGGTGTATATATTCATAGGGTACATGAGGTAATAGCTAAGACTTCCATCTGCTTTTAAGATCTATTTTTATATTTAACTCTCAGCAGTTTGACTGTGATATGTGTAGCTCTCTTTTTTAAAATGTATTCTTCAAGGTGTTTTCCTTCTTGTGAATCTGTAAGTGGATGTTTTTCAAATGATTTTGGAGTTTTATCATCATTTCTCAACTAATTTTTTCTACTCCATTCTCTATCTCCTTGATTTTGGAATTCACATTCAATCTATGTTTGTCTGCTTGACATTGTCCCATGAGTCAGTAAGGCACTAGTCATTTTTTTTCTCTTTGTTCTTCAGCGTGGATAACTTTTATTGACCTCTTTTTAAGGTCATCAGTTCTTTCTACTGCCATATCTAATCCACTGTTAAGCCCATTCATTCTATTTTTCAATTCAGATGCTGTAATTTTTAGTTCTAGAATTTCCATTTAATTATTTATCATAGTTTTTATGTCTCTGGAGACCTTTTCCATCCGTTTATACATTGTAATCTTTTCCTTAAAGTTCTTGAATATATTTATAATGCTGTTTCAAATTTTTTGTCATGTTTGCTTATCTTTGAGTCTGTTTCTCTTAAATGCTTTTCCTCCTTTTTAATGGGTCATGTTTTCCTGCTTCTTTGCACACACAGTAAATGATAAAATTTGTATGTTTGTTCCATCCAAATTTCATGTTAAAATATAATCCCTGATGTTGGAGGTGGGGCCTTGTGACAGGTGTTTGGGTCATGGGGCAAATCCCTCATGAATAGTTTGGCGTGCTGTCCTTGCGATAGTGAGTGAGTTCTTGTGAGATTTGGTTGTTTAAAAGTGTGTAGCACCTCCCCTTTCACTCTTTCTTGCTCCTACTCTTACTATGTGACAGATCAACTTCCCTTTTGCCTTCTGCTATGATTGTAAACTTCTTGAGGCTCTCACCAGAAGCCGACGCTGAAGCCAAGCTTGTACAGCCTGCAGAACTGTGAGGCAATGAAACCTCTTTTCTTTGTAAATTACTCAGTCTCAGGTATTTCATAGCAACACAAAAATGGCCTAACACAGTACATTTGTATTATTTGTTGAATGTTATGAATGCTATCATGTCTTAGTTTGTCTCCTTTTTAAGGATGTTAAATATTTTTATGCGAGATAACCAAATTACTGGTAGATCCTGTGGAGCTGGTTTCTTTGGTTATGATGTCACTATTTCACTTTTCAATGAAATCCTAGAATGTTGCCTTTATGGTAAAATGTGAGTCTTGTGTATGAGACATATCATTTTCTGGGATCTCAAGTGGATGTTCAAGGTGTGTAGTGAGGTTTCTAGACCGTTGTTTTGTCAGAACATCAATGTCCATGAGTTCTACAGGACCTCCTGTATCTCCGTTCAGCTGCCAACTCTGTAGCAAGTCCTCCCCGCAAGGCCTCAAGGAGTCTCTTGTGGATGCGCGTCCAGCCCTGTGCAAGGCTTCAAAGTGAGTCCCATTGCTACTTCTGCAGCCACTCCTCTGTACATCTGCTTGACTTCCTGACTGCCAGCCACTTCAGCAGGTTCAAACTCCAATCTCTGATATTTTAATTCAACAACCCTGCTACTCTGTTTGAGTTTCACCTCCTTGTGTCTGCAGGCAGGATGGCAGTGCTATCTTCAGGCTTGGTTCTATGTTTGGATTTTCCTCACAACCTGTATCTTGGTTGTCTGTTGCCCAATGTCCAAAAACAGTTGAATCATCAATTTTGTCCAGTTTTATGCTTGTTCTCCACTGGAAGGAGAGTCTTGTAACTCACTGTCATAACCAGAAACCAAAGTATCATCACCTCTTATTTGGATTACTGCAGCATCCTTCTACCTATCTTCCTGCTTCCACTCTTGCCTACTCCCCCATCATCACAGTCAAGTCTCAGCCTATCGGTCAGAGTCAACCTTGCTAAATAGTTAAAACATGCTGCTCCATTGCTAAAAACCTTCCATGGCTTTCTGGGGGGAAAAAATGCTTTCAATGACCTGTCTGATCTTTCCCCAGTCCTCACCATGACTGGGTCTCCAACCATGAATTCTTATCGTTTCCATTTGTGCTACACCGGTGTCCTCCCTCTTGTAGATATCCCGGCCATGCATTGGAGCTGGGCACCCACTGCTCTTGGTTCAAGGTCTGCTTCCAGTCACTTGATGGCTCTCTGCCTCGTTGTCTTCACTTTTATTTCAATCTTCATCTTCTTTCTGAAACTTTTGTGGCAACTCTTTCCAAAATTGATTTTCTCCATCAAACTACATGAACTTTTCTCTCTACATCTGTATGTCTTTTCCTCTACGAAACCTGTCAATAACTACAACATAGCCTCTTGTGAATATTGACCTTGTTGTTATTTGTCTTCCACATTTAGAAGTAAAAGCTTCAAAAGGCATGAACATTTTGTGTTTTGTTCACTTTTGTCACCCCTTCACCTACAAGAGTACTTGACTCTGAGTAGACTCTTGGTATTCCTTGAAACAATAAAAGCTAAAGCAAGTATACAGAATTTACTTTATACAATAATAATTACTTACTATTTACTTGTTCACTTAGTCTGTAAATTTTGTCAGGAAAACTTATGATGTACTAATTATAACACACAGAAGAGCATTTATGTCTTAAAAATACTATAATGATAGCTGGAATAAATTACAGAAGACTACCTTTCCAGATATTTCATTAAATACCTTAAATACTGAGAATCTTGTAAAAATTACAGTGTGTATTTTCTTTCATTCCAAAGAGACTACATAGAACCCAGATTATTTTGTTTGACAATGATTGAAATAGAGATGAAATATTTTACTGCATTTTACTATCGATATAATGACATCCTCAAAATGTCTGGATATTTTCATGGTTCATACTGTTTTACTAAATTACCTAAAACTGCTCTTCTTCTTATATTTTTCAACATTTTAAAAGTTATTAACACTTTCCCCCTTAGATTCATTTCAACAAAACAACCATGATTATGGATTTTTTTTTCTAAAGATTACATGTTTCCCTGATTAAAATGGGATAGAAAATCATTCTTCCTGTTAGTGATCCTGGGCAGCTTTGTTCTCTGGTGGATTCTACTCTTTTCCCCTGCTGTAGTTTGAACTGCAAGGCCTGATGCTCTGAGATGTGTTCCTCAGTGATAGATTCACAGGCAACTCACTGGGTGTGGCCCTGCGAGGCACTAGAGGGAGACTGGCAGGTGGAGAGAAGAATCAAGCCAGCCTTGTCTTCTCTTTACCCACTTCCAATGGCAGTGTCTGTGTGATGGCCTCACTTTCCCCAGGGAGGCCCCCGGGGTGAGTTACACCACCTCCATCACTTCCTCATGGCACTCACAAGCCTGCTACAGTGGCTTCCTGCTGACACTAATCCCCGGGTTCTTGCATTCTCTTTTGGCTCCCTGCCCCTCCCTCACCTGTGCAATGGTTTCTCTGCGTTACATTCTCTTTTGTTAGGTAGATACATAGATGCATAATATGGAGATGTAAGTATAGAAAGATATAAAGGAAGACATAAAGACACATATATATGTTTTATGTGGTTTCTCTTTTCCAGGCATTTCCCGAGTAAACTCTTAGTCAATGACTCAAGTCATGCTATGAGCAACAATTTCTGTGTTCCACATCATGCACAAGCAACACAATTCTGTGACTCTCCATCTGTCCCCAAGTTATGTTTTGGCCAGTAATCCAATTGCTACCATCGTACCTTCCTCTTAAAGAGTCCCTGGATATTCCTTCGTAGCTGGAGGGAAGTTACTTCTTTAGGGTGATTTGGGCACTTGGGGAACCTTTGTCATCTTTATGACTTAAATTTGACTTCCCAAAATAAATAAGACATACAAGGAAAGAACATCAATTTAATAGAAAAGTTCAACATATTTCCATGTGGATGTCTTTTTTACATTAATTTGGCATCTCCTTTCTGTCTTACTCAACCCTCCTAAATAGAAAACAGAGAGTCAATTATTTGATTGGCTGTATTAGGGAAAGAATTAGGGCCAAACCTGTTTGTCCTTTTGTTCTCTGTTTATTTGGAAATCTGAAATATAATGTATTCTTGGATTATCTGCAACATAAATTTTCAAGGGCAGGGAAGGCTGAAGTCTTCAGTTCATCAATAACTGGTTGGGTTCAATGCAGGGTCGCTGAACAGGAAGCACACTTTTGCAGAGGAGGGAGCCATTCTGTGCAAACAGCCTGATCAGTAATAAAGGCAGTGATTTTGTTGTCTATCTCTTTGGCTTCTCCCTTATGCATTAATTAATTCAAATGTGGGGGTAGGGAAGACTTTCATTAAGTCTTTTAAAACCCTAACAAGAGTTTACAGAACAAACATCACATTTAACACTTTTTTTTTTTCTTTGAGACAGGGTCTCACGTTGTCACCCAGGCTTGAGTGCAGTGGCACAATCTCTGCTCACTGCAACCTCTGCCTCCCAGGTTCAGGCTATTCTCCTGCCTCAGCCTCCAGAGGAGCTAGGATTACAGGCACCTGCCATCATGCCTGGCTAATTTTTGAATTTTGAGTAGAGATGGGGTTTCACCATGTCAACCAGGCTGGTGACATTTAACACTCTTACTGGTAAATTTAACACACCCAGGCCAGAATCCTTGCATCCTTTACTGGGAATATCATGAAAAGAGACTTAAATTTATGATAATTCTCAAGGGAGAGATAAACGACACTTTTTGGTCATGTGCCTGGAAAGCACCTCTCAAAAACATTAATTGTAAAAATAAATGCTCTTTATATGAGGAGAGACAGGTGTTATTGTGTTGCCCTAACCTGTGGCATTTCTGTGAGGAGATGCAAGACCAGGCCCCCACACTGTTTAAGCATTTAGAGGACGGCAGATAACATGTTCCTCCACATCCATTCGTAGCTCCCAAAACTGCGGTGGTTGGCATCACAGATTTGAAGCACTCAAAAAAAATTCCAGAAGTTTTGACTTTTCACTTTTTTCATCTTAAAAAAGAAGAGCTGGACCTGGCACCACACCAAGCATCATATCATCCTCTTGAGTTGACCACGGCCCACTGGCATGTGAAAACCAGGCCATGAAAGCAAACGGCTTGGCCATGGTTACTAGATAAGTAGAGCAATTCGGAGCCTTGACTATGATTCTGCTTTTTCAGAAATCTAACCCAAAGACATCATACTTGGAGGAAAACATATATAACAGGGATGTCCAATCTTTTGGCTTCCCTGGGCCACCTTGAAAGAAGAATTGTCTTGGGCCACACATAAAATACATTAACACTAATGATAGTTGATGAGCTTAAAAAAATCACAAAAAAATTTATGATATATTAAGAAACTTTACAAATTTGTGTTGTGTTGCATTCAAAGCCATGTTGAGCCTCATTCAAAGCTGTCCTGGGCCACATGCGGCCTGCCATCCACGGGTCGGACAAGTTTGATGTACAGTAAAGCACATAGCATTACAGAGTTACAGAACATTCTGACCAACTACTGTATAAGAAAAATGGATGCCAATTTTACCCTGTCAACCGGAAGACTCTTCTGTCGGTTTCCAGCAACTGTATCTGTAGAATAGCATCTCGGTCCTACCGTTTTAGATGAGATTGTAAATTTACATACAAGATTCAAAGATATATAATACTCATCAGACACAGTTACACCTAAGGCTCTAAAAAGGAATCTTGACATTATTTTGTTATTTAAAAGACAATCATTTGTGACAAAATGACCTTACCCCAAAAGAATTTAATCAGCAGCTAATCTCTGGAGACTACATGTACTAGCTTATATGGCAAACAAAGGAGCTTTGTGATGAATAATTTTGACATGGGAAAATGATCCTGGATTATCTGGGTGGACCCTAAATGCAATCACTTATTATAGATGAGCGGTAACACACACCCAGAAGAGAAGGAGATGATAGGACCACGGAAATCGAAGGATGCGGCCACCAAGGAATACCACAGCCACCAGAAGCTGGAAGAGCCAAGCAATGGACGTTTCCCCAGAGCCTCTGGAGGGAGCGGGCCCTGCTGACACCTTGAGTTTGGCCTAGTGAAACTGACTTCAGACTTCTAGCCTTCAGAACAGGGAAACAATACATTTCAGGTTTGTTTATGGCAATTTATTATAGCAGCAACAGGAAATTAGTGCATAAATAACTGGCCCCCATTTTCTTGCTCAGGTGAAAAATGTCCCTTGCGTTCACCCTCTTTGGACTTTCAGGGCCCACCATGTGCTCAACTGACAACTGCAGACACAGCCTATTCTCATTGCATAGGGGGCATTGTCTAAATTTAGCATAGTCCATTCTCATTGCATAGGGGGCCTTGTCTAAACTTATAGGTTTGACTTGACAAATAATACAAACAAAATAAATTTAGTTTTGACAGACTGAAATGAATTGGTTGATGTAAACACAAAGAACTATATGATTTTTTAAAACTACTTCTTATTTTTAAAAGCCAAACACAGTAATTGTGGATTATAACATACGTATACATGTGTTTGTGGGTATGTATACATGCATATATATATATAAATATATATGAATTTTCAACCAAAATGTTAAGAAAATTGTCATTAAAATGCCATAACTTATCTTTTACTGGTAATTTCTAACTTATTCCTTTAATTTTCTCTACCTCCTGAACACCCTTACCCAAAAATTGGAGATGAAAGTTTTGTTTATCCATCCAGCTCCTCTTTATCATTGTCTTAGTCTGTTCAGCTGTGAAATCACTACAGCAGGGATAACACTTCCAAATATAATCTGCTGTAATCTGCATAATTGTCTAACAGAAAACAGGTGTTGCCTTCTCAATTCGCCTGAGGACGGTCTCTGAAGCAAACGTCACGAACATGTGCAAATCATTGGATAATATGCTAAATCAGAGGACGAGTTTTTATTAAGAATTTCAAATCTGCAAAATGGGTTCTCCTCGTATTATTTTTTCCTGGAAACTTTCAGGTGTTTTCCTTTGTGCTGTATGTAGTATTTAAGCCTGTATGCTAATCTTGACCTAGATCCATATTCATCTTTCCATCATTAAACACGATCCTGTCATTCACATGTTTGAAGGCTTAAGAGTGACTGCTTCTACACTTTTAACTGCATGCAATTTGGCGTCCTGTTTCCCATAACTGCCATATCCATGTTTTATGGGATTTTGAAAAGGTTTCGGAAAGTATTTTGGACACAGGACAGCCTACTGAATGAGACTTGGAAAGGGCCCCAAGCAAAGTGGTAGGGGCCAAAAGAAAGCCCAGAAATGATTCATGGTGTGTTCAC
Organism: Mandrillus leucophaeus; assembly: GCF_000951045.1. NCBI lineage: Eukaryota > Metazoa > Chordata > Mammalia > Primates > Cercopithecidae > Mandrillus > Mandrillus leucophaeus. Next base: position 2,588,147 of record NW_012109696.1, on the reverse strand, counting down.
ACCGTGTGGGCTGGCAAGTGCGGGAGACGGCTCTCTGCTAGCAGACTGGAACTAAATTCTTAGACATTCCTGGGCTGCCAAACAATGTCATCACAGGGGTTCCTAAAGAAGCTGTGAATTGGATGTCAGTGTCTTTTGGCTGAAAGAAGAGTTTGTGTCAGACCCCAAGAGGTCTTCTTAGATACATTTTTCTAATTGAGTCTCCTTCTCTTTCCCTGACAAAGAAAAGCATTGACACCTGTGTGTTCTGCGTGGGGACAACTTTCAGCTAAGCCAGATTCCAAGTGGGAGGTTATAGCAGGCTTGGCTGTGGTTTATTCCCTCTGCCAGTTCAATACTTTTACCCCACATTTTCAAAGAAAGTGTATGCCCTGTCTGGTCCCTGCACACCCTTCCTCCTCACCCAACACTCTGTGGTCCTACAATGTGACTACTATTCTTGCTGCTAGAGAGACCAGGCCACACAGCCTCCAAGGGGGATCCCATCGCCATGGCAGACACTTTGGCTACATCCTGCCCTTCTCTTTCCTTCTCCCCCTTACCTTTTATTTCCAGGCTGAAAATCCACAGCTCTTTAACACACTCTGCATCAGCCCATTTTTAGCTTAAATAAAAGTGGAGAGAGGATTTAATATTCCGATCCCACTGCATTAGTGTCAAATACGTTTATACTAGTGAGAGGAAAATAAATACATTCTGTCATACAGATGCCATTCAAATCTAATGGGGCTCAATTTCATGCTTTCAATACTGAGAGGAAGTAACCAGATTAGCCTCAAATCAAGAGTGATTCTTGAACCTTCTCTATTTGCCACATGCTAGATTTCCAGTTTTTTTTTTTTTAATTGCCTCTTGGTCTTTTTCTTTTTTCAATAGCAGCAACACTAGATACCATTCTGACATGCTTTCCTCGGGATCCGATTAATTAGAATTGATTATCTCTGGGTATGCATCAACTTATGAAGTAGAAAAAGGCCCAGAATTTTTCAGAGAAGTTATGAGAAGTCTTTCATAACTAAAATTTTTTTTAACACATCTGACACATACAGATTTTAAAAATAGCCACAGGAGAATTCAGTTTGAATTTACTTGATAATTTGAAGAAAATCATCACTCACGTTAGACAAAGCATTGTCAAGAGGGTCAAGGGAGGAGCCACACGTCCTCTTCTGCTTGATCCTCTCAACAACTGTGGGACAGCGTTATGTCATCCTCCCATTTTGAAGGTGGCAACCCTGCAGCCTGGCATGGCTTTCCCAACATCCCACAGAGTAAAACATAGGGTTAGGACAGGACTGTAGGGTTTTCCAGCTCTAAATCTTCAATCTTTTCAACAGCACTTTTGAAAGCTACAAACTGGCCGGACATGGTGGCTCACGCCTATAATCCCAGCACTTTGGGAGGCCGAGGTGGGAGGATCGCGAGGTCAGTAGTTCAAGACCAGCCTGGCCAACATGGTGAAACCCCATCTCTACTAAAAATACAAAAATTAGCTGGGCGTAGTGGCAGGCACCTGTAATCCCAGCTACTCAGGAACTTAGGAGCCTGAGACAGGAGAATAGTTGTAACTGGGGATGCAGAGGTTGCAGTGAGCTGAGATCGCGCCACTGCGCTCCAGCCTGGGAGACAAAGTAAGACTCCATCTCAAAAAAAAAGAAAGAAAAAAAGAAAGCTGCAAACTATGCTGGTAACCAAGAAGATGTTTTGTTATCCATATAGCCATATATACACTTATTAAATAAATACTTAAATACTTTCCAGGTATCTGTTGCACGTGACGCCTGTCACCAAGCACCAAAGAAGCTCTCCTACCACATCTGGTCATGTAGCACATGTTCATCAAACACTTACTACCATAGCATTGTGTGTGCCTTGGACTGGAGTGGGTGTTTGGGAGAAAGAGCTCTTGTACCTTCAGAGTTCATGACCTGCTGAGGGGCCAGGGAAGTCAGAAAGAAGTTGATTAAATTATGTTAGGAAGCATCAAGTATTATAAAGAAAAAACAAACAAACAAAGCAAAGTGGGATCAGAAGAGTGACAGAGGGCGGGGATCAGGGTGGCTGACCTGTGTGGGAAAGTGACTGATGGGGAAGACGACACAATTGGTTTCTGCCCATAGGGACCAAACAGAAAACAACAGCAACAACAAATCAAACCAATGGGCAAAGCCATCATGAGCTGTGATGCGTGATGGGAAGGAAAACTGGGAGGCTGGGAGACAGGATGATGGAGGAAGGGCTGTCCTTACAGAGGGTGGTGTGGGACCCTGTGCTGGGCAGGTGACCTGGATGCTGTGATCTGACGACTGAGAAGGAACCAGCTGAGTCCAGTGGAAGGAGGTGCCTTCCACCAGAGCCGTCATCAATTGCACTGATCTGATAACTGGAACAACCTGGCTCGTCAAGGACTTAAGAGAAGCCAGTGTGGGCGTGGGAGAGGGATGGACAAGGGAGTGAGTGGAGGGTGGCCCAGGGTGGAACTGAAGGGATGAGTCTGAGTCCACCCTGTAGTCCTGGGGGCAGGGGAGAAGTTCAGGTTTATCTCTAGGCTAACGGGAAGTCAGGGGAGTGTTTTAATCCAGGTGGCATTGTGTGGAGCCTGCATCGTGGGAGGGAGGGTGGAGCAGAGAGCAGTTAGGCACCCTGGGAGTATCTGCCGTGTCTGCAGAGAGCTGTGAGGGTGACCTGACTACCGCCACAGGAGAGGAAAGGGGGCTGAATTTGTGGTGTGCTTGGAGGTAGAACTGATGGACAGGTCAGAGCATGGATGGAGAGTGAATCAGATTGTCTGGATGAGGGCAGGGTCTCTCTTAAGGGAAGAGGGAAGATTTCAGAGGGAGGACCTGTTTAAGGACTGAGGAGGAGAGCAATGCATGTTACAAAGGTCAACTTAATTAGGGAAGCAAGGAATCTCTGATGGAGACAAGTCTTCATCTGATGAGATTTGGGTAAGACAACTTCAAAGCTCTTTTCAGCGCCCCCATTACCCCTGCCAGGCAGTCACATGGCTGTACTCTGGGGCCTCCAGTGACAGCTCTCGCTGCTGGGACCTCCCCATCCTCAGACAGTTCTGCCTCTGATCATACCTGTGCTTCCTGCCCCAGGACTTGAACCTGACAGATCCATTCAGCCCGTCCAGAGATGGATGCAGTGCTGCCCCTCCAAGTGATTCCTCCCAACACTCAGAAGGGGGCCTATGCTCCTTGTTCCATTTCTCTGAACAGCTAAACAGCTGTCATGGCCTCCACCTTTCCTCTCCCAAGCATTCTCTGGCTACTTGTCCTGGCCGTGGCTTTTGGATTGTGCTTTGTTTGTTTAATGCTCTCCGAAGGAGGCATCCAGAACTAACGTGGCACCCACGGATGGGGCCAGAGAGACATCAGAGAAAGGCTCCTGCCCCCTTCACCTTGGCTGCTGGAGTCTGTTGATTCAGCCCCAGGCGACCCCACCCTTTGGGCTCCCACACCACACTGAGGATTCATTCTGGTCCCAGGCAATTAGGCCCTCTTTTTGAACACATGTCCCTGTGAGCTGGGGCTCTTCGGTTCTGCTTTGGACGTGGTTTTGGATCCCGAATCAGCTTGGCTACCTTCTGATGAACTAACTGTCTGACAGCTGACAGTGTAAAGATATTCCCGGTTTCACTGGTAACAAGAAGACAATGGAAACTCAGTTATTAGTGCTGGGCCCACAGCCCAAGCTGCAGCCACGGTCACAGTGTTGCCACTGCACTGCACCGGCAAGGATGGGGTGCTTGTCTAGGAGCTTTGTGAGCACAGACAGGGTGCTGCGTGCCTTTGTAGAGCCAGTCTGTGGTGGCAGGCAGGCAGGAAATGTGCTACCCTTGAGTGAAGCAGGATCCCAGACATTTGGCTTGGTTGTCTGAGACCAAATTCGGAGAGCATTAAATCCTGGCCTAAGAAACCAGGGCTTTATTCTGCAGGAACTGGAAAATCATTGTAACAAAGGGCTAAAGAAGCATTTGGAAAGGTTAACTGGTGGAAAGGTTAAGGATGAACTGCAGATAATATGGCTAACTTTTTATGAAGCCCCACAAAGAAGTCAATGTGGGGAAAGCTTAGCGTTACATTGTGGGTAAAATAAGAATAATTGTGACATACTTTGGATGTAAACATATAAAGTGAACATATAAAGTCAATCATTCATTCAATACCATAGCACTTCTGTGTTTTCTCAAAAGAAAACATCCAATTCAAGGTGGGTGAGAATGAGGTTTTTTTGTTTGTTTGTTTGTTTGTTTGTTTAGACAGAGTTTTGCTCTTGCTGGCCAGGCTGGAGTGCAATGGCGTGATCTCGGCTCACCGCAACCTCCGCCTCCTGGGTTCAAGCGATTCTCCTGCCTCAGCCTCACGATTAGCTGGGGTTTCAGGCATGAGCCACCACTCCCGGCTAACTTTGTATTTTTAGTAGAGATGGAGTTTCTCCATGTTGGTCAGACTGGTCTCGAACTCCTGACCTCAGGTGATCTGCCCACCTCGGCCTCCCAAAGTGCTGGGATTATAAGCATAAGCCACCACTCCCGGCTGAGAGCGAGTTTTACACAAAATTATTCTTGCTTAACAGGAGTACCAGGACGGTAAGACACAGTTGTGGATGCACAGAGCCAGAATGATGCGGTCAGATAGAAACTATCACAGCATAGCATCTTCCTACAAGAATCATTTCTGTTGGCTGCTAAATATGTGATGTGTTCACATGGTTGAAAACCTCTCCCTCTCACCTTGGGGTCCACTTACCTAATCCACACTAGGCCCTCTGCCCACGCAGTTTCAGTTTCTTAGGAATCTTTCCGGTATTTACTTGTAGCAGTCAGTCTCCCTTCTGCCTTTCCTGCTCTCATTTCTTTGATTCTAAAAAAAGTGAACAATTAAATAGGACACAGTCTAGAACTAATCCAGAACCTGAAGTGCACAGTGGGCTTCTTAGCACATGTTTATCAAACACTTACTACCACAATATCCGGTGTGCCTTGGGCTGGAGCGGGTGCTGGGGAGACAGAGCTCCTGCAATTTCGGAGCTCATGCCCTGCTGAGGGGCCAGGAAAGGCATGAAGAAGAAGCTGATTAAATTATGTCAGGGAGCATCAAGTATTACAAAGAAAAAATAAAAAGCAAAGCGGGATCAAAAGAGTGATGGAGGGTGGGGATTGAGGTGGCCTGATCTGTGTGAGAAAGTGACTGACGGGCAAGATGACAGAATTGGTTTCTGCCCATAGGGACTGAACAGAAACAACAACAGCAACAACAAATAAAAATGAATGAACAAAGCCATCGTGAGCTGTGATAAGTGATCAGAAGGAAAACCAGGAGGCTAGATGATGCATCAGCTCAGTCATGATGCTGGATCTGTAGCCAGCCACACTGAACTGACCCCTGGGTGCATCCCAGTTTGTACTGTGGAATTATTACTCTGTTTTCAACTTAGTACTAACAGATACTGTGGCTGTGGTTTATCCAATGGATGGAGTTCACTTTTCCCCTGATAATCCTGTTTTACAGTTTCAAGATAAAAGTAAAACAAAAAGAAACAAGCAAAAACAAAAACCCTATGTAGAAAATGTTGGAGAGAGGCACGTGGTACAGATACGCCAAACAGACTTTTCTAGAAACCACCTCTCGTCTGTCTTGGGCAACGCGAGGGGTACTTGGATTTCTGAGCTAGTCGTCCTCTTGTTGCTATTTCATGGAGGACACTAACATTCAGTGCTCCCGGCGAGCTCATTACGCAAATTTATATTATTTTGCCATTATAAAACAAATACACACTGGCATATCAAAGGAAATTTAGAAAATAGATAAAGATTTTTAAAGTCCATTGGCATAATAAATTCAGATAGAGCAGCTATTTTCAAAATAGTATGCCTTATTGTAAAACAGTACAGAAACAAATTGTTTTAGCCAAGAGCTCACGGACAGGTGAAAATACTAGAGTAGCAGAATTCTAGAACGGGAAAGTGATTATTAAAAGGAGAAAGAGCAGAGACCAGCTTTCTTTGGCTGCCTGCCATTCCCTTCCTGTGAGGTAGATTGAAGATCCATCAGGAAGAGAGAACAGGGTTTCACAGTTGCCCTGCTTTATACACATAAACCTATGGGCTTCACCCAGGCCCGCCCTGGAAGGGAACAAGAGGCATAACATTGAGCAAAGAATCACAGGGATGCATTTATTTATTTTTTATGTGTTTTTTTTTAAATTTTTTGAGACAGAGTCTCACTCTGTCACCCAGGCTGGAGTGCAGTGGCACAATCACGGCTCACCCCAGCTTTGACTTCTCTGGCTCAGGTGATCCTCCCACCTCAGCCTCCCAAGTGTCTGGGAGTACAGGCGTGCACCATCATCATACCCAGCTAATTTTTGTACTTTTTGTAGAGATGGAGTTTCCCCATGCTGTGCAGGCTGGTCTCGAACTCCTGGACTCAAGTGATCCACCTGCTCAATCTCCCAAAGTGATAGGATTACAGGCGAGAGCCACCATGTCTGATGGAGATGCATTTTCTAAGGAAACCATATCAGTTAAAGATCTAGATTCTTGGTATAATAATGGAACAAAATAGCATGAGAATAAACCATTGTCCTGGAATGTGGGATGACTCAGAAAGCTAGGGAAGCAGCAGCCTAGCATAAGCTTGAGGCTCACAGAGAAGGGCATGGGGAGCTCCTGGAGGTGCCATCTGGGCTTGTCAGCACCATAGTCAAATTTTCGTATCTTCGTCATCCCATGAGCCAGAACATAGGGGTAGAAAATATGCAGAGGCAAAACACACACAATGCATCAAACCATTGCCTATATTACCACTAGATCTAAATTAGCCTTGGGGTACAATGTGTACTTAGTTTGCATGCATTGTATATGTAATGCAGTAAACAAATTGCAATGTTTTATATGCCTACTGTACAGAAGTGAAGAAACGTTCCCTTAATTTTGAAACTTTTTGTTATTTTATTAAATCATAAAGAAATGAAACAAGTCACATGTCTGAACCTCTCGTCCTCGGCTCCGGTCACAGGGCCTCCTATACGTGGGGCTAGAGGTGCATTCCATTGTACGAGAACTGCTTAATTTTTTTCAGTACGTTTCCGGAATCAGAGTGATTTTTCACTTGAATTAGTTCCTTAGAAACGTATCCCCAAGGAAAAGTGCTACACAAATGCATTTTATTACGCTTTTGATCGTCAATTTGCCAGACCTACTCTTTAGGGAACTGAAAATATGAATCTTTCAGTAAAATACGTCTTGCCGATACTGGCCCATCATCATCCTCTACAAAAAAATGTCTATACCTATGAGCCTCAGAAAAGGGGAATCTCGAAGACCTGGGTTACAGCTGCAGCCATGCCATTGACAGAAGCCAAAGTCCTAAAAAATTCCTCTAAAGCCCATAAATGAAGCAGATATACAAATAACTACATGTGTAAACCTATACAAATCTTTCTGAAAACATAAAATATTTGAATAAATTAAGAGTAGATTTGGTACTTAATATAAGACCAGTATGTTAAATATATTGATTTCTTCACATAACTAAGTAAATTAAAGACAATCTCAATCCAAATTTCCACCATTTTTGGAAGTTGAAAATTCAGTCTTCTGGATAATTCAGAACTAGGCAGGAACATTTTGAACACAGGAAGAACAGGAACTTGCCACTCACTAATAATGTACAAAATGAAACAGCAGTAGCTAAACCTGTTCATACTAAAGAAGAATTAAAAGATAGACTAATAGAGCAAGGAGCCCAGCTACAGACCAAGTACACATGGCAACTTAGTATTTATTGAAGACAGAAGTTCAAATTAAGGGAGGAATACATAAATTAGTTAAGGCTATATATAGATTAGTTAAGAAATGGTTTTAAAATAACTTCCATCTAGAAAATGACAATGAGTTTACATTATTTCTTACGTGAAGAAATATTTTTTGAAAATAATTGTGGCCTACAAAATTGTTTTTCTAAACATGAGTGATGATGTAGATTAATACATATAACACAGTAATTATTGTGTTGCAAATTATAAGCTGAACAAAGTCAAGAAGCAAATAATTTACTCAGTGAACAAAGTAAAGAAGCAAATAATAATGGGATAAAAAGTATTGCAAGGAGGTATTTCAAAATAGCATGCCCTTATTTTTCTAATAAAAATTATTTAAATGAAAACCCAGACAAACCTATTTATAAAAACATAGTTCCAATATCATAACTGCATTCAGAAAAAAATCAGAATCCTCTCCCAGAAAAAGAACTAACTAGAGAGATTTTAATGAAAATTAGGTATTTCTTTTAAGAGAACTACAAATAGTATCTAAAAAATGTAAAAGCAGATTCAAATATATAGAAAAGTGTAACTTGCGTTGGGAGTTAAAATGGATGCCAAAGGACATTGGTCTATTTCTTTGTCTCTGAATAACTTGTGGGAATCCTTAGGAACTAAGAGGCTCCTGTAGACATCTGTGTACACTGCAAAACCCAGCAACTGTGTGACATTCACAAAGGCCTTTTGACACCATCCCAACCACTCGCCTAATGTGAAACACCAAAGGGAAAATATCCTCAAATAGTTTTTTTTTTTCTTTCTGTTTGTGTGTTTTTCATGACATAAGTGAAATAAAAGGGGATTCAAACTTCTCTTTAAGTATTTACCTTGGTGCCTGACAAAGGATCCACCTGGGTGGCTAATGAACTAATTAATTTGAATTAATGTAGTAAGGGAGGTGAAAGAGTAAGACCTGCTAGACTCCTGTAGCTACCGTCAGGCAGCTGTGAGCAACCAGAAACATTGGTTTGATAGAACTAATTCAAGTGTCTGTGGTTTTCAACTCCTGGTGGAATTCTTTGAGTCTACACTATGGACACAAGGGGCTCAACTGAAGTGAAAAATTTCCAATATGCAGACAGATTTGTAATTAACGTAGAGAACTAGCCAACTGTCTCTCGTGGGAAAGTTCTTATTTCATGGCCAACTCTATTCCATAAAGGAATCTGACGCTTTGCTAACCACAGGGCACTGGAAACAGAGCTTTCGTCTTGTGTTTGTATCACCTCCTTTCCCCTTCATTCTAGTGGGTTGAATTGTGTCACCCTAAAAAGAAATGTTCAAGTCCAAACTCCCAGTACTTGTGAATGGGCTCTTATTTGGACACAAGGCCTTTGAAAACTAATCAAACAAACAAACAAACAAAAAATAAATAAAATAAAAATAAAAAATAAAAAACTTAATCGAGTTCAGATGAGGCAATGCTGGATTCAAGTGATCCCTAAATGCAATGACTCTTTTCCTTATAAAGTGAGAAGTGTCACAGAGACACAGAGGGAAGAAGGCCATCTGTTTATTCACATTTCCAACTTCATGCTATCCATTCAGTACCATTATTTGGAAGCCAAGATAACCCTCTTAGCTTTCTTCCTCAGTGCCGTCTCCTGAAACCCAACATGGAGAGTCACACAGTTTAGGTAGAGAATGGAAGATCCAGACCCCAGACAAGATCATTGATGCCTCTCCCCACACTGTTTACCCTACGGCTACAAATCATCACCTCTGAGAATGTCTGGATCTAAATGAGTGAGATATTTGTTGTTGTTTGTTTAGAGAGCCTTGTATAGCTCGATTGAGGGCACTGGCCCAGGGAAGTCTTTCTAGCCCCATTGTGAAATCTCTGTGCCTCCTGCAGTTTCCTCATTTGTAAATTAAGACCATTTTACCCCTCTCCTGGGGTTGTTACATCATCACACCCAGGGGACTTAAAATGAGTGCGTACACCTGCATTTGACCCTTACTAATCCCAGTGTGATTAACCAAAGAAATGAACATGATCTGAATCTGAGAGTCAGGAACCAAGGTAAAGACCCAAGTAAAACGAAGAACCCAAACCTACCTGAAAGTCATGGGATGGTGGACTTTTTGTCACCCCAGGACAGCTGGCCTGTGTTTACCCAAAAACTCGGCAAATTTTCATCCTTAAGAATGGACAAGGTGCCCAACACCAGCTTCCTTGCAAGTGCCCACTGAGCTCCCAGCTCCAACAGAGCAGATTAAATAGAGCAGTGAGTTATCACCAAGAGTGAGTTTTCTATTGAGCAAGACTTTGCCTAGCACATGTGCCCCAGGGGATCAGTGAGGCTGTGCTCATTGTGGGATGTCACCTGGTGGCGGTGAAGTGGAGGAAGTCATGGAGAAAAGGTGAATGAAGGAACAGGGAGACCCCTGAAAGGAAGGAAGCATCGTTCTGGAGAAGCTAAGCAAAAAAAAGTAAAATAAAATAAAAGCATCCAGGGAATTGAACAGAACACACAAGACCAGATTAGAGGCTTGTTTCAATAGTAGGAGTTATTAGGAATAGTCCAGGGAGGAAGACAGCGCAACCTGGGCTAACTCCCAGACCATTCTCAGCTGAGTTTTCATGTGGCTTTAAAAGGAGCTGGACCGATGGAGTCTGGACTGTGCACCTAAGGGGACAAATCTCATATTTAAATTTGCAGAAATGTGAGGGCAGGGCCAAGATGACTGATTAGAAACAGCAGTGATCTGAGGCTCCCATCAAGAAAAAACAAAATAAGCATGTAAATCCTTCACTGGCAACCAAGGTACCCAGGTTCTCTGATCAGAACGACTAGGAGGCTGGCGTGATTCCCGAAGAGAAAGGAAGAGCAGTGTGGTGTGGCAGCCCATCCGAGAGCTACCCAGGGCACAGAAGCCCCTCTCCACAGCCAAGGGAGGCGGTGAGTGCATGCGCTCCCCAGCCGGGTGAGACGAGAAGTCTTCTTCCAATTGCAGGTTTTTCTCAGTGGAAGGGTTCGTGGTCTCACTGGCTTCAAGGAATGAAGCCTTGGACCACAGCGGTGAGTGTTACAGCTCGATTAGAGAAATGCGCGGACCCAAAGAGTGTGTGGCAGCAAGATTTACTAAAGAGAAAGCAAAAGTAAAGCAGAAGCGAGAGTAAAGCTTCCACTTGGTGGAAGGGAGCCCGGAAGGGTTGCTGTTTCTGGCTTGGGTGCCTTATGCTTGTATCCCCGTATGACCCCTCCCCTTTTCCCTTTTCTGTCCTATAGAATTAGCTTATTTTCTATCTGCCTGTGGGTTGGCGGGCCTGACTGGTTAAACACATCAGGCTGCAGCTAGAGCTTAACCTCCCTATATGATTGGTTGAAGTTTCAATCCCTTAGCTTGCAGCTATGACTCATTTTGGCTTAGGGGAAAGTCCCCTTAGGGAAGTCCCTATGGTCCCAGGAAGTCCAGCCAACATAGCCACTTAGTCCTTCACGGGAAACCGTGCTTTTTCCATGGAACTGTGCAACCCGTGGATCAGAAGATCTTACTTACAAACCCATGCCACCTAGGCCTAGCGTCCCCCAACCCCAGAGCTGCACAGATTCTCAACAGCCTCTCAGCTGGAATCTGCTTAAGCCTACTGAGCTCCCGGGAGAGGGGCCACCAGCACCAGAGCTTCGGTTGCCTGCTGTCCACACCATTTGAGCTCCTTGAGGGAGGGGCAGGACCCACAACTGCCTAATAAGCTAAGCTCCCTGGGAATGGGGAGGGCGGCATATATCTCTATAGCTCCAGGCTGTGCTTTTCCCGGCTGGCACCAGGGAGGCTGGACTGCTTGGTCCCGAGACGTGTCCCCAACAGCCCAACACACCGGCTGTGGCATTCGGCAGTGGAGTGCCTCTTCAGGCCTGACCGCGAGTCATCCTTCCTCACTGGGAGGGGCTTCCCTGCAGCCACTCCAATAACTCCAGCCAGAGGCTCAGGGACAGAACCCGGATCTCTCTGGGCCTGAGCCTCTGGGGAAGGGGTGACCACAGTCTCTATGGACCAGCAGACTTAGCCTTTCCTCCGGGTAGTTCTGAGAAATCCAGACAGCCCAGATGAGTGGGTTTCCTGCAGCGAGGTACACACCCTCCACCAAGGGACAGTCAAAGAGCTTCGTTAAATGGGTCCTGTCCCCCATCCCATCCAACTGGATGAGACTCTCCAGTAGGAGTTGTCTGACACCCTATACAGGAGCGATCTACTGGCATCAGGTTGGTGCCCCTTGAGGTCAAAGATCCCGGAAGAAGGAGCAGGCACCCATCTTTGCTGTTCTCCAGCGTGAGAGTGAGCCAGATGAGTAGGGCCTGAAGTGAATCCCCAGCAAACCGCAGCAGCCCTACAGAAGAGGGACTTGATCATTGGAAGAAAAACAAACAAAAAGCAACAACAGCAGCATCATCACCAACAACGACAAAAACAAAAACTCCTTTCAAGGGTCAGCAATGTCAAACATCAAAACTAGATGAACTCATGAAGATGAGAAAGAATCAATGAAAAAATGCTGAAAACCCAAATGGTGGGAGTGCCTCTTCTGCAAATGTGCCCAGGGTCTCTCCAGCAAGAGCACAGAACTGGATGGAGGATGAGATGGATGAATTGACAGGAGTAGGCTTCAGAAGATGGGCAATAAAAAAATATGAGCTAAAGCAACATGTTCCAACCCAATGCAAAGAAGCTAAGAATCTTGATAAAATATTAGAAGAGCTGCTAACTAGAATAACTGGTTTAGAGAGAAACATAAATGACCTGATGGAGCTGAAAAACACAGCACAAGAACTTTGTGAAGCATACACAAGTAACGATAGCCAAATCAACCAAGCAGAAGAAAGGATAACAGAGCTTGAAGACCACTTTGCTGAAATAAGGCATGCAGACAAGACTACAGAAAAAAGAATGAAAAGGAATAAACAAAGCCCCCAAGAAATATAAGACTTCATAAAAAGACCAAACCTATAATTGATTGGAGCACCTGAAGGAGACAAGGAGAATGGAAACAAGCTAGAAAACACACTTTAGTATATTACCCAGGAGAACTTCCCCAACCTAGCAAGACAAGCCAACATGCAAATTCAGAAAATACAGAGAACACCACTAAGATATTCCACCACAAGATCAACCCCAAAACACATAATCATCAGATTCTCTAAAGTTGAAATGAAGGAAAAAATGTTAAGGGCAGCCAGAGAGAAAGGTCAGGTCACCTACAAAAGGAAGCCCATCAGACTAACAGAATTCTCAGCAGAAAATCTGCAAGCCAGAAGAGATTAGGGGCCAATATTCAACATTTTTAAAGAAAAAAGATTTCAAATCAACACCCTAACATCACAATTAAACAGCTAGAGAGGCAAGAGCAAACTAATTCAAAAGCTAGCAGAAAACAAGAAATATCTAAGATCAGAGAAGAATGCAAGAATGCAAAAACCTTCCAAAAAATCAATGAATACAGGAGCTGGATTTTTGAAAAACTTAACAATTAGATAGATCACTAGTTAGATTAATAAAGAGGAAAAGAGAAGAATCAAATAGACACAATGAAAAATGACAAAGGGGATATCACCACTGACCCCACAGAAATACAAACTACCATGAGAGAATACTATAAACACCTCTACACAATAAACTAGAAAATCTAGAAGAAATGGATAAATTCCTGGACACATACAACTGCCCAAGACTAAATCAGGAAGAAGTTGAATCCCTGAATAGCCAATAACAAGTTCTGTAATTGAGGCAGTAATTAAGAACCTACAATCAAAACAAAGCCCAGGACCAAACAGATTTACAGCCAAATTCTACCAGAGGCACAGAGAGGAGCTGGTACCATTCCTTCTGAAATTATTCCAAATAATTGAAAAGGAGGAATTCCTCCCGAACTCATTTAATGAAGCCAGCATCATCCTGATACCAAAACCAGGAAGAGACAAAACGAATAAAGAGAACTTCAGGCCAACATACCTGATGAACATCGATGTGAAAATTCTCAATAAAATACTGGCAAACTGAATCCAGCAGCACATCAAAAAGCTTATCCACCACGAACAAGTAAGCTTCATCCCTGGGATGCAAGGCTGGTTCAACATATGCAAATCGATAAACGCAATCCATCACATAAACAGAACAAATGACAAAAACCACATAATTATTTCAATAGATGCAGGAAAGGCCTTTGATAAAATTAAACATCCCATCACGTTAAAAACTCTCAATAAACTAGGTATTGATGGAACATATCTCAAAATAATAAAAGATATTTCTGACAAACCCACAGCCAATATCATATTGAATGGGCAAAAGCTGGAATTCCCTTTGAAAACTGGCCCAAGACAAGGATGCCCTCTCTCACCACTCCTACTCAACATAGTTTTGGAAGTTCTAGCCAGGGCAATCAGGCAAGAGAAAGAAATAAAGGGTATTCAAATAGAGAGGAAGTCAAGTTGTCTCTGTTTGCAGATGACATGATTTTAAGTTTAGAAAACCCCATTTCTCAGCCCAAAAATCCCTTAAACTGATAAGCAACTTTAACAAAGTCTCAGAATACAAAATCAATGTGCAAAAATCGCAAGCATTCCTTTACACCAACCACAGACAATCAGAGAGCCAAATCATGAATGAACTCCCATTCACAATTGCTACCAAAAGAATAAAATTCCTAGGAATACAGCTAGCAAGTGATGTGTAGGACCTTTTCAAGGAGAACTACAAACCACTCTTCAAGGAAATAAGTGGAAAACAAATAGAAAAACATTCCATCTTCATCAATAGGAAAAATCAATATTGTGAAAATGGCCCTACTGCCCAATGTAATTTATAGATTCAATGCTATACCCATCAAACTACCATTGACATTCTTCACAGAATTAGAAAAAAAACACTGTAAATTTCATATGGAATCAAAGAAGTCCCCGTATAGCTAAGACAATCCTAAGCAAAAAGAACAAAGCTGGAGGCATCAAACTACCCGACTTCAAACTATACTGCAAAGCTACAGTAACCGTATCAGCATGGTACTGGTACCAAAACAGGCATATAGACCAACTGAACAGAACAGAGACCTCGGAAATAACACCACACCTCTCCAACAACTGGATCTTTGACAAACCTGACAAAAATAACCAATGGGGGAAGGATCTCCTATGCAGTAAATGGTGCTGGGGAAACTGGCTAACCATACGCAGAAAACTGAAAGTGGACCCATTCCTTACACCTTACACAAAAATTAACTCAAGATGAATTAAAGACTCAAATTTAAAACACAAAACCATAAAAACCCTAGAAGAAAACCTAGGCAATACCATTCAGGACATAGGCATGGGGAAACATTTCATGATGAAAAATGACAAAAGCAATCGCAACAAAAGCCAAAATTGACAAATGGAATATAATTAAACTGAAAAGCTTCTCCACAGCAAAAGAAACTAGCATCAGAGTGAACAGGCAACCTGCAGAGTGGGAGAAAATATTTGCAATTTACCTATCTGACGAAGGTCTAATATCCAGAATTACAAGGAATTTAAACAAATTTACAAGAATAAAAGCAACCCCATGAAAAAGTGGGCAAAGAGTATCAACAGACATTTCTCAAAAGAAAACATTTATACAGTCAACACACATATGTAAAAAGCACAACATCACTGATCATCAGAGAAATGCAAATAAAAACCACAATGAGATACCATCTCACACCAGTCAGAATGGTTATCATTAAAACGTCAAGAGCAATAGATGCTGGCAAGGCTATGGAGAAATAGGAACAGTTTCACACTGTTGTTGTGAAAATAAATTAGTTCAACCATTGTGGAAGATGGTATGGCGATTCCTCAAGGATCTAGAACCAGAAATACCATTTGACCCAGCATTCCCATTACTGGGTGTATAACCAAAGGAATATAAATCATTCTACTCTAAAGACACCTGCACACGTATGTTTATTGCAGCATTATTTACAATAGCAAAATCATAGATCCAACTCAAATGCCCATCAATGATAGACTGGATAAAGCAAATGTGGTACATATCCAGCATGGAGTACTATGCAGCCATAAAAAGGAATGAGATTATGTTCTTTGCAGGGACATGGATGAAGCTGGAAGACATCATCCTCAGCAAACTAGCACAGGAACAGAAAGCCCAACATTGCATGTTCTCACTCATAAGTGGGAGTTTAACAGTGAGAACACATGGACACTGAGAGGGGACAACACACACCGGGGCCTGTTTTGGAGGTGAGGAGTGAGGGGAGAAAACTTAAAGGTCAGGTCAAATAGGTGCAGCAAACCACCATTGCACATGTATACTTACGTAATAAATTTGCACGTTCTGCACATGTATCCCAAAACTTAAAATAAAAAATATAAATAAATAAATTTGCAGATATAAGTGACATTGCCTTAACCTTCTTTTTACTTACTATATTTGCTTTTAATTATGTCTATAACTGCTATACCTAGGGATTATTATTGTAACTAATCCTTACATTTAATATTAAACATTTGATAAATGCAGAAAAGCATAAGGGAAAAAATAACAATGGCCCCATAATGATACTATTCAATGATTACTTTTGGTGTTTGGTAAGTTATCTGATTCTTCAAAATGATACCATGCTATTTTAAAAACAAATTTTAAATAATGTAAATTTTTTTCAAGCAATTGAATATTTTGCTACAAAACTATTTCAAATGACTCTGTAGCCATAGATATGAACTGATTTACATCTCCAGCTCTTTTTTTTATTGCATTGTTCATTTGTCTTTAGGCTTTAGCATTAAAAATAAGGCTATGTCAAATGTACTTGAGACACAAGGCTGAAAATTGTTTTCTTTCTACTGCTTTGTTTCTACTACACCTCTCAAAAATCTACACCTTCACATTCCAGTTGTGCTTATAGGGTTTGGCTCTAGGGTCTCACCCATTTCTATCTTGAATTGTAATTCCTATAATTCCCATATGTCAAGGGAGGGACCTTGTGGGAGGTGATTGTATAATGGGAGCATTTTCCCCCATGCTGTTCATGCGATAGTGTATGAGTTCTCACAAGAGCTGATGGTTTTATAAATGGTAGCTTTTCCTGTGCTCTGACATGCTCTCTCTCTCTCACACACACACCTGCCACCATGTAAGGTGTGCCTGCTTCCCCTTCCACCATGATTGTAGCTTTCCTGAGTCCTCCCCAGCCATGCAGAACTGTGAGTCAATTAAACCTCTTTCCTTTATAAATTACCCAGTTTGGGGAAGTTCTTTATAGCAGTGTAAAAATGGCCTAATACAGATGTTTAACCATAAACTGGGAAATCATAAACATTTTCATTGTTTTAATCTTTTCCAACTTGACAGGTGGCAATAATTTCACATTTATATTTGAAATGTATACCCCATTGATCATCACTGAGATTAATCAATTTCAGGGTTGATAGTATTTGTACTGGTTATTTTTAAAATTCTGAATTGTTTATTCTCATTCTTAATTATATTTTCAGATTCTATCTTAATTATTTGCAGGACATCTTTATGTATTAAAGATATTAACATTTATGAGTCACATTTATTGTTTTTTAAATTTGATTTTGGATAATATCATCATATAATAATTTCAAATTTCTGTAGACACGACTCTAAATCTTTTATTCTGTAGTTTCTGGTTTGGGTTTTGGTTGCATACTTAACTTGGCCTTTTGCAACTCCAACTTCTAATAAATAAACGATTTTTTGTTCTTTTTCTGGATGTAACATTTAAATAACTCATCCCTTTGCAAATTGTGTGTGGGTGTGCGGGGAGGAGATGGAGAGTTTGACTTACTTTCTTTCCATCCCTTAGATTCTAATCTGCTTAGCTAGGCTCAGTTCTCTTTTTCTCTCTACAAGATAGATGAATTTTATAATTACGTTTTAGAAAACATATTCCTTTATACATTTTGAAAAGGTTATGTCATAGCCATAGATTCATTTGAATAAAAAAATAAAAATTTCACATTTTCATTTGTATCAGATGTTTTTAAAAATCCTAATGTACAGCTCGGATTCACTGGGAAGCACCTCTGAGATACAGATGAACATCCCGGAAGTTTTTTAGGGAATGATCACAGGATCAGTACCTATGAATGGAGGGGAAGAAAGGAGAATTGGGCAGAGGAAGAAGTTGGGTTGAGGTGCAGCCCCAGTGAGATCTCTGCTAACCCTACAGGGAGAAGACCTTACATCTAAGATGCCCCCTAAGAGAGGTCCAGAGTTGGCATGAGGAGACAGAGCCTCTATGCTACTGCATTAGCCAGTCATTGTCTGAGGGCTGCCCAGAAGGCAGCAGGACCTTAGGCAAGGTGACTCTCAGCCAACGCAATTCCTGAGGAGCTACCAGCCCAAAGTGTTTTCAGCAGCCAGGGAAATGAAGTCCTTCTGTTCTAGAAGGGGATCTGGGAGATGGAGCCCAGCACCCTTAAGAGCCCACTGTTGTGGCCTTTCTGATAGAGTTGCTACTTGTGAGACCTGGGAGCAGCTCACCCAGGAGGCTACTAGCATCTCCTCCTGGGGAAACTTAGCAGAGGAAATTTTCTGGACTGAACTACACTCTCTGCCACTAGAGCCAGCCTCAATGTGCAAATGATGCTCATAACTTTCCCTTCTCCCCATATGAGGCTCTCATCCCACTTGGCTAGCAACTCTTCTGGTTTGCCTGGGTCATGAGCCAACTCCTGTCCTTGGAGGTCTGAGTCAGTGTTTATCATGCCTTATCAGGGGATGGTTCCATTCACTGTTAAAACTGGAGAAGAAAGTCCTAAGAAACACTACGTGGATACCACGTGTCAAGCTTATTTCTCCCCAGCTCCATGTAGAGGTGACCGCACACCCTCCTGATGGCAGGGACAGCTACCTTGCTGCAGTGGTAGAACCTCTTCTAGGTGGCCTGGCATGTGCGCTGTGGCACCTTCCTTTCTATCAAGTGGGCCATTTGGTCTGATGTGATGTCACAAGAAATGCCATATTGGAAATCAGTCATTCTGTAAGAGGATTCCCTTCCTTTGGCACAAGCAGTCTGAACTGCCCACGTGGTGGCTGGAGTTTTGCATTCAGTAGAACTCTAACTGTGTCCTCTGGAAATCAGTACCTCTAAAATCCACAGAAATCTCAACTGTCTAGATGAAAATCACACATTCACAAGTGGATATGATGACTGACAAGGCCACTTCTGCTGAAACCTAATGATTTATTCTGTTGGGAATGTAGCACATGAAATGGTCATTGACTTAGCACCTACACTGAATTTTAAAAAATGACCCCTGATACTCACAGGACATTACCTCTGAGCTGACCCAGAAGATGCATCTTTGCAGGCTATCCCATTACTCTGGACTGGATGCTTCTGAGGGTGTGATGTGTGGTGAGATTAGTGCTGTGGTCACGTCCCCACTGTCATGCCTCCGTTTTTATAAAGTGGGTCCCTTGGTGTGATGTGATGTCACATGAAATGCCTCACTATGCACCAAACATTCTGTAAGCTCCCAGAGCAACAGAATACTGTGCAGAGGCCCCAAACCAGAAAGGCAAGCTCACCACCAGAATGTGTCCTTTCCTATCAAAAAGAATTGCTGCCCCTTACAAGACAGGAGGACTCCAATGTGATCAATTGTGACCAAGTTGGACCAGCCTTGAACCACAGCTCAGACTTATTTTCATTCTCTGCTCATTGGCCATTAGGAACCCAATCCTTATGGTATGTTCACACTGTCTCCAGGGTTCTCACTGGGTACTAAATCCTGTATCCTGGAAGAGAACTTCATATCAACAAGCTCCTTATCAAGGATGGTACAATCAGGAGAAAAAAGCCCTGCAGTAATTTGAACAGAGGACTTTCAATGTAAAGAAGTTCTAACTAGGAATATGAAAGCATAAAGAGCACTCAAAAGAATCACCTCAGCTGAGGAAGAGTACCCAAGGAAGGACAAATTTGGAAGCAGTGCCTCCTCCCTGAAGCTAGGATTACAGTGAAGAAGCCATGGATGCAGCACCTGAATGGCAGAGAAACTTGCCGGGTTAGAAGATCACTGTGTCTACCCTACACTCAAAGGACGGGATTAAGTGCAAGGACATGAATACAAAGAACATGGCAGTCATTGGGGATTGTCGCAGAAGTCTGCCGACTACATTTAATATCATTATGTTACTGTAGATACCACATTTTCTAAGTAGTTTTCATAATTGTAATTTAAATATCTGAGTAAATATTCCATTATCTGAATAAATAAAATTATGTATTCATTGAACCATGTTTTCTGAAATGTATAGGTTTATTCTCATTCATAAATTTAAACAACATAAAACAGTAGTGACAGAAAAGCACCAGAGTGTGCAGATTCAAGCGTCTGCACTACAGAGATTAGATTCATAAGATGTCATTAGATGAGGAACATGCATGATATGGTTTGGCTGTGTCCCCACCCGAATCTCATCTTGACTTATAGCTCCCATAATTTCCACATATTGTGTGAGGGACCCAGTGGGAGATAATTAAATCATGGGGGCAGTTTCCCCCATATTGTTCTCATGGTAGTGAACAAGTCTCATGAGATCTGATGGTTTTATAAGGGAAAATCTCTTTCGCTCGGTTCTCATTCTCTCTTGCTTGCCACCATGTAAGATGTGACTTGCTCTTCCTTGCTTTCAACCA
Source organism: Mandrillus leucophaeus (assembly GCF_000951045.1). Taxonomy (NCBI): domain Eukaryota; kingdom Metazoa; phylum Chordata; class Mammalia; order Primates; family Cercopithecidae; genus Mandrillus; species Mandrillus leucophaeus. The sequence continues at coordinate 2,567,659 of NW_012109696.1, read as the reverse complement.
TGACTGTGAGGCCTCCTCAACCACGTGGATCTGTGAGTCAATTAAACCTCTTGCCTTTATAATTACCTAGTCTTGGGTATGTCTTTATTAGCAGCATGAGAACAGACTAATACAATGCAGTACAGTCAAAATTTAGAGACACTACGTGCTAAGAATAGATCTAGCCAATCAGTCCATGTATATCTGAACTACCTCATTTTACCTCTTCCATTGCTCAGACTTGAAGTGAGATGTCATCTCTCAATTTTTATTGATGGATAGTATATGGGATGAGGCTAGGAAATCTGTTCCTGAACTTTTAATAAAGTTGTTCTTTAAAGTAAGAGAATAAAAATGGAAACCGTTGTATTTTCTTATTTCTCAAGACATAAAATTGGTTCTAGTGGATCAAAAACAGTAATATCCTGGCTGCTTAATAATGCCTAAATGTTTTTAGAGAACCCTTGTTATTATACTGGTTTACGTCCTTGTGATAAATCTTCTATAAGAGAAAGCTATTTTAGAATTTAGGACTAAGAAAACTCTGTGTCCCCTTGAACTTAATGTTTTCTCCTCTCTCATAATTAGAATTCTGTACATTTTTTTTTCTTAGCTAAGATGTAAGTAGGCTATTAAGATCTGTTCAAGGCTGGGCAGAGTGGCTCACACCTGTAATCCCAACACTCTGGAGGCCAAGGCGGGTGGATGGCTTGAACTCAGAATTTGAGACCACCCTGAGCAACATGACAAAACCCTATCTCTACAAACAATACAAAAATTAGCTGGGTGTGGTGGTGCACGCCTGTGGTCCCAGTTACTAGGGGCTGAGGTGGGAGGATTGCTTGAGCCTGGAAGGTGGAGGTTGCAGTGAGCCAAGGTTGTACCACTTCACTCCAGCCTGGATGACACAAGGAGACCCTTTCTCAGAAAAAAAATCAAAAACAAAAAGCCTGTTCACAACTCATTCACAGAAATAATGCTAACTTTTATAGTTGATGCATTTTGTATACCTTTTTTGGTAAAACTGTTGTAAACATATTTTTCTATTTTGATGGATATTTGTTATAAGCAGTGTTAAACATTTTATGGAAAGAGGTGTAATATAAATATTATACATAAATTCATGAACTTCTTTATCTTTCTTTCCTCTGACGTTAGATGTTTAGAGTTTTTTAAATTGTTTGCTCTCATTGATAATGCCACCAGGGAAGCTTGTTTCATCACATCTGGGAGAACAGATCCGTTTTATAAATGCTTAAGAGAGGTTTTGAATGATTCAAGGTTTTGACTCTCTTTAGAGCTTTCCCCATATGTTGCCATATTGATTTCAAAAGGTTAAATTTTTACATGTATAAAATTATTTAATATATGCTCTATTATATTTTAAGATAATAAATATTATATGAAAGACTATTTTTTACATTTTTAAATTAACTACTTTAATAAATTTATCATGGTAGTTTTTAGCTGATGCATACAGATTTCCTGGCTATTTAATCAGTTAATCTGAAAATAATTATAGCTCAAGTCTCTTTGTTCCAACTTTATTGTAAATATAAAACACACTTGATATTTACTGAAAAACTAAAATGTAGATTGTGAAGTCATCTTAGATAATCACACAGCCACTAGGAGACAAATTAACTAACAAGATTCTATATTTACAGATCTTAAAGAATAATAGTTTGTAAAAATACACTGGTTTCTGTTTGCTTATGCAGCATCACCCAGCCCTCCACCTGCACCACTGGAGGGATGGTAGGCGTGGAGGTTGGGCTGGTGCTGGTGATGGAGTGAGATACTGGAACAGCGTCTGCTCTCTTGGTACAGCAGCAAGGACTGGAGGAAACAGCGCTGTCTTAGCCCCAAGAGTTTATGGGAATTTTCAGCTTTACCTATTTTTATCATTCTGATCGAATGTCAATGAATTCATAGGAGTAAAAGAATAAAAAATAAAACCCTTGTATTTTCTTATTTGTCAAGATATGAGATTAGTTCTAGTGGATCAAGAATAATAATATTTTGGCTATTTAATAATAATATCTATGAGTAGATGCTAAGTTTAATTTTAAAGGAATCTATAATAGAAAAAAGACATTGTGATTCTTTATTACAACTTCTTTTCCAGATCATAAAATTCTTTGGAGTCTACCTCTAAAAATATCTAGCTCACCTCCCTCTCTTCTGCTGCCATGCAGCTGTCACATGTCCTGTGAATTTGTTGCAATTTGTTATGATAGCAGTAGAAAACTAATGCACCATAGTTCACTTTTGAGTTCTTTAATTATGATTTTTTTACAAAACGTTGTTGCTATGATTTTTCCTTCTAAGACCTGCAGTGACCCACTGCTAACAGAGCTGACTTGCTTCAAAGTGACGGATGAAACCCATGTGGAGATATTCCTGGGTTCAGTTGGAAGACAGAGTGCTTACATCTGAGAGAGGACTTGAGGCAAGTTGAGTATAGGGCTTGATCATGAGTTTAATATCTACCTCTCTCACTGGACTGCTCCATCAGTGAGGGCAGGTTTATCGATCATGTTCCCCTGTGCTATGGTTTTTTGTTGTTGTCGTTGTTCCCACCTAAGCTCATGTTGAAATTTAATCCCCAGCGTGACAATATTAGGAGGAAGGTATTAGTGGAAGATGTTTGAGTTATGGGAACAGATTCCTTGTGAATGACTTGGTGCTGTTCTAATGGTAGTGAGTGAGTTTTCCATCTCACGAGATGAATCAGTTCTTGAAGGAATGGATGAGTTCCCTTGAGAGTGGGTTGTTATGAAGCCAGGACACTCTCGGGTTTGGTCCCTTTCAAGTGCCTGCTTCTTTTTTGACCTTCTCACTAGGTTTGGTGCAGCGCAGAAGCCCTCACCAGAAGCTGAGCAGAGGCACAGCCTACAGAACCATGAGCAAAATAAACCTCTTTTCTTTATAAATCACCCAGCCTCAGATATTTCTTTGTAGCAACACAGAAAGGACTAAGACATCCTGGATGCTCAGTTCTTGGAGAAGCGTGGGTATTTTGCCAAAGCAGTTAAGAGCAGGCCTCTGGATGTCTGACTGCATAGGCTCAAATTCCAGCTGGGTAGCTTCTAAGCTGTGTGCTGTGTGCCTGTGGGCAGATAAGTCAATGCATCTCCTGCGCCTCTGTGAGGCCAGCAGCAGTACTTCATAAAGGATAGCTGGGAGAATTAAGTACATTATGGTCATTTCTCAACTAGCATGTGCCTAATATGTGCTAGGTCCTCTTCTGGGCACCCTGGAACGATCAGTGAACAAGAAAAAAAACAATCCTCTGCCCTCTTACAGCTTACATTCTAGTGTGAGAACACAAATAGTAAGTATACTAAATGACAAATAGCAAAACAAAATAAGGCAAGGAAAAGAAATAGTATCAAAGGCAGCTGGTTATGATTTTTAAAATATAGTGGCCAAGTGTATTAACTGGTTCTCACACTGCTAATAAAGAGATACCCAAGGCTGGGTAATTTATAAAGGAAAGAGGTTTAAATGACTCACAGTTCGGCATGGCTGGGGAGGCCTCAGGAAACTTACAATCGTGGCAGAAGAGGAAGCAAACACATCCTTCTTCACACGGCACCAGCAAGGAGAAGTATGAGTGAAGCAAGGGAAATGTCCCTGATAAAACCATCAGACCTTATGAGAATTTACTCACCATCATGAGAACAGCATGGGGGAAACCACCCCCATGATTCAATTACTTTCCACAGGGTCCCTCCCATGACACGTGGGGATTATGGGAACTACAATTCAGAATGGGATTTGGGTGGGGGATTTTGGCCAAACCACATCACCAGGGTAGGCTTTATTTTCAAAAAGAAGGACATTTTGAAAACTCTTAAAGGGGATGAGAAAATTAGTCACATCGCTATCTAGGGCAAGGGCTTTCTCAGCAGAAAGAGCATCTGGACAAAGGCTCTGAGGCTGGAGGAAGCCAATGGAATGGAAGATCTGGTGACAGGCACATCTGGAGTAAAGAGAACAGGGAGAAATTTGGTAGTGAGGAAAATAATGTGGGGTTAGGTTATGTGGAGTCTAGCAAGCCATTTTAGAAGAAGAAAAGTTTTCAGCAGTAAGGGATACCAGGAACAGACATTTACAATGAGCCACTCTGGCTTCTGTATCTAGGACAGACTCCAGAGGACGTGGGGTAGAGTCAGGGTCAGGAACGTGGAGACCAAATCCAAGGCCACTGGGAAACAGGGGCATGAGATTGTGGTCCCTCAGAATAGAGTGGTAGTCCCAGAGATGGTAAGAAATAATTAGATTGCTGGACAAGTTTCAAAATAAAGCCAAAGCAATTCCCTCACTCAAAGGATATGGAATGTGCAAAAGTGATAACAGTTGAGAATGACCCCAGGTTTGGGGGAGGAAAAAGTTGGTAGAGCAGGGTAGCTATCAGTTGAGAAGGGAAGATGGGGAATGGGCTCAGTGTTGAATGTGTGGAGAGTCCAGTGTGAATAAAGCACCAGTGGAGATGTCCAAAAGACAGTTGGACAAAGGAGGCAATGTCAGGAGGCTGCAGTGTAGACTATGAACTTGAACATCAGTGTGTGAATGGTATTTGAAGCCGTGAGACTGCATAAGGTCACAAGAGGAATGTGTGTGGATAGAGAGGACAGGAAGACTGAGCTCTGGGCCATAAAAAGTAAAAAATCAGAGGGGAAAGAAAGGAAAACTTGTTTTGAGAAAAACCACAGGAGTGTGGTATTGTGGAATCTAAGAGACAACACGAATCAAGAGAGAGGAAGGGGTCAGCTGAGTGGAATGTAACTGGTCCCATTGGGTTTAGCATCACAAAGATCTTCCACAATGTGTTTGTGGAGTATAGGGGACAGAAGCCGGTGGAGTGAGGTTAAAAGACAAGAGGGGGAGAGGAAATGGAGTTAGTGAGTATAGATAACTCTTGACAGCTTTATTGAAAAAGGGAGCAAAGAAATGGGTGACTGCAGGCAGAAGAAATGGGGTTACGAGAAGGTTCATCAAAAATGGGAGAAATGACAGCATGCTTTTGCATAGATGGTGATAATCCAGTGAAGAGGAGAAACTTGGCAATGTGGGAGAAAGTGGAGAAAGCTCTGGGAGCCGTGCCCTGGAGTCAGGGGAAAACAGGGGGGCAGCACACATTGCTGGAGAAGCTTGCTTCGGCGGGAGTATGGAGAGGGCATCCAAGGAAGATGTACAAAGGGGAAGAAAGTGGAGACGGGTGCTGGCAGATGAAGAGCTAAGAGGAGGGAGTCTGGAGCATTATTTTCTTATTGTTTCCATTTCTCAGAGAGGGGGAAGCCAGGTCACATGGGGAGGAGGTGGACAGCAGTGGCCAGTGCTCAGCAAGTCTCCAGGGTACTGATGCTTCTCCAAGCCACAGGTCTGAACCCTAGAAGGCAAGCAAAGCTGCCTGCTGAATTATTGAAGAAATGCGTATGATAAATTTTATTTGTGAGAACAGAAATACTAATCTTTATAGTTCTATGAGCTTCAGCCAAATTTTTTGTTAAGTTATGGTCACAATAATGTGTTTTGTGTTTCATTTCAATGCACATTGTAAAGAATTGTGATAGCACACAATCAGGCCTATTTTAGCAGGAAAATCTAAGTGGTAAGTATGCTAATAGTCTCAAAAAAAGAACACGTGAACTTTTCTCTGAACTGTATTGTAATAAAGATGAGGTAAGGAAAGTTCTCTCTTGTGACTAAAAGAGGCATGAATTTGGTGTCTATACTAAAACCTGGGCACTTCTTGCCCAAATTATTCCTGAAAATAGATAAAGTATAATAAAAAGAGAAAAACAAATAAGAGGACAGAAATAGAGAGATCATAATTTTAAAACAAAGCAACTTTCAGCATGAGCAAGGCAGGCTGAGAATAAATAAAAAGAAGCTACTTCAGAGTAGAAAATCAGATTATGGAGTTCATGACTCCAAGATTTTTACCAGTAAGAAGGGCAAAAAAGTAAAACTGGTTTGAGTAAAAAATAAAAAGCAGTTCCATAAATGAACCTCAGAGGTCAATGTCAGGACAAGTAAAAAGGCTATTTCATAGAATATCCCAGGAAACTATTGTTGGCAACAGAATGGTGGGCTTCATGGACCCGGCTTCTGACTAGAAAGGCAACTTCTCTCTCTTGTTTTAAACCTCAGCTATCTAGATTATAGAACTTGTGTCAGAGAGTACGGGTCATGCACTTGATATTAATAATGAATGCATAGATGGGATTGGTTTTTTACTGTGAAAATATGAAATTCATTTTCTCACCTTGCTTGAAAGTTCTGAGTACTTTAAACCCAATAACCAGCTGATCTCTGGATTGTCTTCATGGGATTCTTACTCAGAGCTTCTCTGAGCTGACAAACAGATGCTTCAACAATGGATGTCTGAGGAATTATAGAATTCTACCTTGTGAATGGAAAATTGAATAACTCAGGGTTCTGAACTTGAACTTGAAACACCCTTGAGAAAAGTGACCAGTCTGAAAAAGAATGTAATCTAAATTCCCATGCTTCCATGGAAATATGCCCTCTGGGAAAGTTCAAAGAGGACCAACTGGTTTTCTACAATGAACTTCGGTTTATAAATGCATTCTAAATTTGTCTATCACCCTGGGATTCTTGTAATACAAGACAGCAAAACAGCAGGATGCCTTCTGCCTCTCTCCTCTGTGGTGGTTGTAAAGGACAACTGACATCCCTTACCACTACTTGGGATCAGGCCAGGAAGGGTCCAGAAATAGCATTTATGCTAAAGGCAATGGCTCTGAATTCATCAGCCCAGCTTGGATTTGCAATCCTTCTGTACATTTGGAGAAACAACTACCTTATTCACATGTATATATATGTTTGATGGATGTAAATAGATGACATAGATATAGACATAAACAGGTATCTGTGTGTTTATTTATTAACTTTAAAAGAAATATTTTATTGCATACTTGTAATTTGCCAAGAAAGTAGATTTTAAATACTCTTACCACAAAAAGAAGAAAAGGAGAAAGAAAGAAAAAGAAAGAAAGAAGGAAAGAAAGAAAGAGAGAAAGGAAGGAAGGAAGGAAGGAAGGAAAGAAGGAAGGAAGGGGAAGGGAAGGGAAGGAGGGAAGAGAAAGATGGAAGGAGGGAGGGAGGATATACTTATCTTGATGTATATATATCAAGATATGTATATCAAAATATATATATATCAAGATAATTATATCAGAACATCATGATGTACACCTTAAAAATATATCATTTTAAAAACATAAAAAGATAAATATTTAATTGTTATTTCATTTATTAACTTTTAAGTACAGGGTACACGTGCAGTTTTGTGACGCAGGTAAACCTGTGTCATGGGGGTTTATTCTATAGATTATTTCATGACCCAGGTATTAAGCCTAATATCCATTAGCTATTTTTCCTGATCCTCTCCCTCCTCCCGCCCTCCACCCTCTGATAGGCTCCAGTGTGTGTTGTTCCCCTTTATGTGTTCATGTGTTCTCATCATTTAGCTCTCACTTATAAATGAGAACATGCGGTATTTGGTTTTCTGTTCTTGCATTAGTTGGCTAAAGATAATGGCCTCTAGCTCCATCTATGTTCCGGCAAAGGGCATGATCTCATTCCTCTCATGGCCTCATAGTATTCCATGTATTCCATAGTATTCCATGTATATGTACCACTTTCTTTATCCAGTCTATCATTGATGGACGTTTAAGTTTATTCTATGTCTTTCCTATTGTGAACAGTGCTGCAATGAACATACGCATGCATATGTCTTGATAATAGAATAATTTGGATTTATTTGGGTTTATACCTGGTAATAGGACTTCTGGATCAAGTGGTATTTCTGTCTTTAGGTCTTTGAGGAATAGCCACACTGTCTTCCACAATGGTTGAACTAATTTACGTTCCCACCAACAGTGTATATGCATTCTGTTTTCTCCACAACGTCACCAGCATCTGTTATTTTTTTACTTTTAATACTAGCCATTCTAACTGGTGTGAAATGGTTCTCATTGTGGTTTTGATTTGCATTTCTCTAATGGTCAGTGATGTTAAGCATTTTTTCATGTGATTGTTGGCCATATGTATGTCTTCTTTAGATAGTTCAAATAGCTGGTGAGGATTACCTAGGAATTCAAAATATGCTTGGTATCTCTTTCCAAACCTGCTAAAATATTTATTTTCAAATGGCAGGTTTCCATGTCACTGCACGGGCATCTGGTCCTGCTCTCTGGGCTCATGTGTATCTGGCTACACACCAGTGAGAAGCATGAGTGACCTGAGTTCTGCATTAGAACATTTTTCTTATCTTTTAACAGCTTTGCTACCATTTTCTCAACATAACTCAGTGATACTCTATTCAGAGTTTAATTTTATCACTGGATTTAGAATCTAGAGAAATAAATGCTCCATAATCATTACAGTATCCCGTGTTCCTGATAGAATAAAGAAAACAGCTCACATGACAGCAATGGTATTGCTAAAATTTAAATGAACTTTCAGAGGTTCATGGTATGATTATAGGAATGAGTGGAGGATTATATACACAATTATCTATGCATTAATTTTTCATCCATCCATCTAACCACACCAAGCCAAGGATCAAGAATCAAAGATGTGTGTGTGTGTGGGGGGGTGTATGCATACACATATATACAAATACATATTTATGCATATACATATGTATCTGTGCCTGTATGTTGGTAAATATACATGTTTCTGTCCTTTGTTCTGTCTCTCTGTCGTTTTATTTTGCTTAATAATCACATGATAAAATTTCTATATAGCTGCTCAAAGAGATCAGGTTAGTCAAAAATTTCTAAGCAGTTGTGAAACCCAAGGGACGTGAACAGAATCCTGCACCGCGAAACCAAGTAATATCTGTATTGAGGTTATTCGGAACAGCCCTGCAAACTAAAGTAGATTTCACAGGAAAAGCCTATTGAGGCTAATTACCTTGATGGAAACTGATAAGTAATTGCTCATCTCATATAATCAGTTCATTTCATTTCAGTTCATCTCATTTATTCTTCATGAAAACCGACACTTGAAGATACCGGGTTTGAGACTGTGCTCCTCTACCTCTGAGCCTTGGTTTCCTCACCTACAAAACAGCAGTAGCAATCATTCTGTTGCCAAGATAAGAGAGGGGACACAATGAGGTGGAGAGCAGAGTACCTTTTTTCGTACCGTCGATGATACTAGTGCTGCTTCCTAATAGTCAACAGCTGTGTGGGATCTCCACACAACATCCTTGGCCTGGACCCCTGTTTTCTACCTTCGGCTGGGCTTTAGATCAGGAACAAACACGGCAGGAATTCCTGCCATTGGCTTTGATCCAGAAAGAATCCTTAGAGCAGGGGTCCAAGCCAAGCCCTTGAAGAAGAGCTCAGCATCAGCCAAAGACCAAGCAACCAGGCCACGTGGGCAAGACGTGAGCTGCAATAAGGGTCAGAGCCAAGGCTCACAGGAGGTAAGCAGAGCCTGGTGAAACATGGTGGGCTTGGGAGCATGCGGAGGGCACAGTAGTCAGGAGAATGAAGCTGTTGCTGACCTTCCCCGGTAGGAGAGTGGACAGTGGGTACCTCAGACTGACTCAAAGTAACCAAGTCGGGGTAAGTTTTCTTCCAGTAAATAACGACAGTTAATCCTCAATCGCAGGCTCAGCTCCCCCTATCTACACAATCAAGTCTTATGTACCCACGACAGAGGCAAGAATTCTAGTCTAGGGCACTGGGGTGCAGGCTTCATCTGAACTCATTCTGACAGCTCCACTATTTGGTCAGAGGACACTCACCCATGCCTGTCTGCAAAAGTGGACTTTCCACTACTGCAATGAGTTTTCTCTTTCCTATTTCCTGTCTTCCAGGGAGTCTAGATTCATGTGTTGGCACATCTTAATCTATCCTTTACTGAGTTCTGTCCTGTGTCATGATACAGGATATTTGAAACAAGATTTCTCAGATGTGCCTGAAAAAGTATTTGCCCACTTATTCTCTTCTTTGATTTAAATTGAAGTTGGCAGTTTTTTGTTTGTTTTTTGATTTTTTGTTTTTGTTCTTTTATTATGACAAGATATCTTTTAGAATATAATAAGCTTTTGTGACTGTTTTATAATGTTTCACTTTGGATTTCCTGGTCCCATTTGTATAACTGGATTCATCTACAATAACATTTTGTATCTATGCAATTAGAAGCAAAGCATCTAAGAAAAAGATGGCAGATGCTATAGCTGGTCCTTGAGGGCTGATGCACTTTGCAGATCTGTTTAGACCTTAGATCCAATATTTATTCTGCTTTTCTACTCTGTCCTTGTTCTCAACATAAAGAGACAAACTTCTTGAAGCTGGAAGCCACATGTTGATAGACGTGGTGATTTTTGTCAAACGCTGCAGAAAACTTAAGTTTTCCACATCCAGTTTTTTTCCCTTGTTTTTTTTCTTGGGGGCTGTTACACAGTCTCAACTAAAACCATGAACTCTCATTTTTAAATATTCTGACTACGAGCAGGTGACAGCAACTTCACATCTCAGACAGAAACATTATGAGTAAGAACCTGGGTCAGGCACATGCATTTTGTTCAATCGTTTGATTGTGGATGATGAACCAAGCCAGGTGGGACCTTGAAAATACTGACTGATTTTTTTTTTTCTAGGGTTTTGGTCAAATGAGCACTTTTAATGAGCACTTCTCTTGTGCTCCTGACTGAAATTGCATTATCAGAAGCAGCTATTAGGTGAGTTTGGAATCATGGTGAGTCCAACACCAGCTACTTCTGATTTTTAGGATGAAAGTTCAGCTTCATATAGGACAATTGAGCTCAGTCCATGGGACTTCCCATGTTAACAAAGAACTGCCCAAATTTAATAATGTTTTAATCAGTCCTGGCTCAAGCATAACCAGGTGATTTGGGTGTAGTTTTTACAGAAAACTCTAGTGAAGGAGGGTAATGTGTTTCAGTTTCAGTGATGGAGAAGAGCTGAGAAGAATTACTAACCAGGATATATGCCTTTGAAATCCACTCTTTTTATTTTTTTTCCCCTGAAAAGAGATCTTTTCAATCCTCTTGGTTTGTGTCTGAAAATCTCAGTGGCCTGAGAACACAAAGGAAATTGATTCAAAGACTTTGGAAAACTTTGCAAAGGGGCTGTCATTCGACTGGCTTCCTTTGTCAGGAGCCTGAATTTGATACTGCCCCATGGAAAGGGTATGAGGGAGACGGAACTCGCCTCTGACCCAGTTCCTTTTCAGCCCTGCCTCAGAGTGATTGTGCAAAAAACAATCCCCATCATAGTCAAATCCATAATTGTTCTGGAAAGTGTTTTCCCTATGGTTTCTCATAAGTTATTTGAAGGTGAATTTTCCTCACCAGCCAAGGAACTGTCCAAGCTCCATGAGGTTAAATGATTTCCCCAAAGACTATTACATCTTAATCCAATTACGAAGCAATCTCATTTTGCTGAATGCATTACCAAAATGTTTTCAAGCCTCCATTGTATTTGTCTTTCTAGAGGAATAGTTTTATGTTCATCAAAATGAAAGAAAACTTTTTAAATGCCAAAATGATAGGACACATTGATATTCCTCAGGTCAAGCTTAAAAATGCAATTTAGGTTTACCTGGCAACTGAAAATATTGTTAAAACAGATAAATGCACTTCAAGAATTCAAATTATCCACATGGAAAAAATACAGAAATCTGTGCTGTAGGTTTAGAAAATAGATGGGCTTAAAAAGTATTACCTTTCAAAATTGATCAGCAAAGTCCTTCTTTATTAATCCTAGTTAAAATATAATAGCCTAGGGAAGTTGTAGGGCCACAGACATATCGAATAGAGATTTTTCCTGTAGGAGATGAAAGAAGAGTACGAGTTTAAAAGAGCTCCACAGTTCTAGGAAGGCACCCGCCTGAACACACGTGGGCAGCAACCTTAGGTGCCTACCCATGAACAAAGGTTGATGGGCAAGCCTGACGCTAACTGGACCCCTCTTTGTAGCCAAGGGAAAGGCAGCCGCCTAGAGCTTTCACCAAGAGGCGCACATTGCCAGTGCTTGAAAGGAAATCACAGGTGACTGGTCCATGCAGGTTACTTTTCTTGCCCACTCAAGGAGATTGTCCTGGCTTGTGTCTCCGAATTTCTACTAAAGGAGTGAGCCCTGGGAGGTGACCTCCTTTAGACATACTTGGTTTACAGTTCCCAACACTGACCCACACTGAGATGTGACCTTGGACCAAATACTTAAACACCTCAGTGTTTTAAAAACAGTTTGCACGGCACACATTTTACCGTTTCCAAGGCAAAAAGGGTATCTTTCCAACAGGATGTCCTTCTTCCTATTCCCAATGGACTTCTTTTGGGGTTCCACCTCCTCACCTGAAAGACCCATCCAGGCAGCCGGTCAGCCTCTCTTCTGATCCTCTCCGGGTCCACTGCCCACCTTCCAGGGTCTCATTGTCTAATGCAGCACTGCCCAACAGAGAAATAATTCCAGCTACACAGGCAGCTTAAAGTTATTTTAGGCCGGGCAAGGTGGATCACGACTGTAATCTCACCACTTTGGGAGGCCGAGGCGGGTGGATCACCTCAGGTCGGGAGTTCGAGACCAGCCTGACATGGAGAAACCCCGTCTCTACTAAAAATACAAAATTAGCCGGGTGTGGTGCCACATGCCGGTAATCCCAGCTACTTGGGAGGCTGAGGCAGGAGAATTGATTGAACCCGAGAGGTGGAGGTTGCAGTGAGCCGAGATCGCGCCATTGCACTCCAGCCTGGGCAATAAGAGGGAAACTCTGTCTCAAAAAAAAAAAAAGAAAGAAAAAAAAATTATTTTAGTAATCTTAGTAACCACCTTGAAAAATAAAAAGAAACAGTTGAACCTTATTTCAATAATATATTTTGTATTTTGTTTAACCCAATATATTAAAAATATTATCACTTCAAAATGTAATCAATGTTAAAACGTAGGTGAGATAGTTTACTTCTTTTTGTACTAAATCTTTTAAATACAGTGATACTTACAGCACATTTCAATTCAGACTAGTCTACTTTCAACTGCTCAGTGGCTGTGTTCAGCCAGTGACTAGCACAGGAAAAAGCACTGGTCTGGAGTAGAGCAGCAATGTCTGGCTGTGCCTGCTGACCCATAGTCAGTGTCCTGTCCTATCTATATTTTGCTGTTGTTGTTGCTGTTTGTTTGTTTCAAGACAGAGTCTCACTCTGTCACCCAGGCTGGAGTGCAGTGGCATAATCTCGGCTCACTGCAACCTCTGCCACCCGGGTTCAAGCAATACTCCTGCCTCAGCCTCCTGAGTAGCTGGGATTACAGGTGTGCACCACCGTGCCCCACAAATTTTTTGTATTTTTAGTAGAGACAGGGTTTCACCATGTTGGCCAGGCTGGTCTCGAACTCCTGACCTCAGGTGATCCACCCGCCTCACTTTCCCAAAGTGCTGGGATTACAGATGCGAGCCACTGCGCCCAGCCCCTGTCCTATCTGTTTTAACTTCAGTGTGCCATGATGATATTTTGAAACCTAATAATGCCCTCTATCTACAGCTGAACTAGTAAAATAAATGTCTCTTAGATTGATGTGAAATGTCCTTTGTAATATTAGTAAGCATTTTCCTCTTTTTCTCCTCTCTGGTTTCTTAATCTCTGGTCAAGCTTTAGCCCTAACTCACTTTAGAACATACTGCCCTCCACCCACCTGCACACCATCTCCAGAAAGAAATGCAACCAGATCCCCCTGCCTGCGAAGACCCTTAATGACCCGCATCCAGCATCCCTCCTTCACTGGATGCATCATCCCTTTACTGATGAACTCTCATCCAGTCCCTTAACGGCAGCAGGAGCAGTGTGTCGCCTTGTATTGTAGTTACTCATCTGAAACATCACAGCACCGTGTACAGAGCCAGTTCTGCGAGACCCTCCTAGAATGCCTAGTGCAGGAGTCATGTGAAGGTGGACCCTGAATCAAAACCCTTTCCCTTTTCTCTTCTTATGCTATGTAGAAGGGATCCTAGTGCCCTATCAGTAGACTGTCACCTAATTAGAGCTTGCTGAGCTAGCTTAGGGCACACATGGAGACCGTGAGCATTTGCAGCGAGTTTTAGCATAGTAGCATATACCTGGACCTATCTGTGGAAGGGGCAAGGATATGCAGAATGGCTGCCTCATTAAAGAGCTCTGGGCTTCTCCAGATAAAGGCAGAAAACTGTTGTGTTTCATTCTATCTCTTTGGTTGCCTCGATAATCCAAAGTAATCTCAACTCATTTTATTTAGTCTCTAAGAAGCCTGTCATTGTTCTGAAATCACTTGTAAGTTTTCACTGAAACTGGAGAGTTTTTCTTTGTTTGACAGGGTACATTTATAATTTCTTCTTCTACAATGAAAGCCCAGGTGAGAGGGGTCCAAGCAAGCAGATGGCACAGAAGCATTTGTTGGGTGAGACACACCTGAAATCACCTGCATCTCCTTGCTGGCCTATGGAATGTCTGGGCTGCAGGGGTCTCTGGATGGGAGTGTGTGCCTTGTTGGCCTATGGAATGTCTGGGCTGCAGGGGCCTCTGGATGGGGGTGTGGGTGCTGGGTCTGGCCTCAGTCTTCCAGATGCAGGCTGTGGTCGTCAGTCTGGTTCTCCTCCTCTGCCTCTTTCCTCTGTTTTGAAGCTTAAGACAGAACTTGACACAGTAATTCCTGGCCTGACCCTGGGTGACTCAGTATTCATTTTCATCTTTCCCTCTCCCTCATGACGGGAATCAGGAGCAGATCTCACCCCCACCGTGTATAACCCTTTATTAGTTTTACTGTAAGCAGATAAAGAGCTTTCTCTGGTGCAGATGGCTAAGTTTTCCTTCTTGTTTTTTCTTCTCAATGACACATGCTGTTTTATTCTTGTTACTAGCATATCTGAACCTTTTGCACCATTCAGGAAAGAGAAAAGGGAAGCTCAGGTGAGAAATATAGTTTTACTATTTATTAATTAATTTCTTATTAAGTTCAAATGTTGTCAATTCCTTACCTAAAGTCTAACAACTCTCCCCATTTTGCATCTAAGCATCCTCCATATTTGCTTTAGATGGCAACAGCAGGATGACGAACGGACCCTAGATTCCCACTGCTGGGTCAAAGGATGGCCCACTAAGCAAGTACTCAATACTTATTAACAATAATTGAGAGAAAGATGGAATATGGAGTATTTGCCTTTTAGGAAATACAGTGCTCAGGTTAATATTTTTCTAAAGGAAAGAAAAAGCCTGACAG
This sequence comes from Mandrillus leucophaeus, assembly GCF_000951045.1. Classification (NCBI taxonomy): domain Eukaryota; kingdom Metazoa; phylum Chordata; class Mammalia; order Primates; family Cercopithecidae; genus Mandrillus; species Mandrillus leucophaeus. The sequence continues at coordinate 2,552,417 of NW_012109696.1, read as the reverse complement.
AGCTATTCCCAGACCTCCACAGTTTAAATTTGGGCCAGTGGTCTAGGAGGTCTTAGGGGTTTGGTGGAAGGAGATTCCTGAGAGTAGCCCCTGCTCAAATATAAACTCTTTGCCAAGGATTCCATGCAAGTAGTTTGTGTCACTCTCTTGCTTCAGGTATTTTTCTATGCAGACCAGGCTTTTCTTGCATCCTGATCTATTCTCAGAATGAGGAATAAAGGGACCTTAAACAAACACAGGTATCTCTCACCTCACAATAAATCAGAAGTTCAGTAAAATAATGGGAATATCCTCTAACTTCAGAAGTTGGAGTAATTGGACTTGTAACAAACTGGGTTCAGATTTTATCAAAGCACTTGGCTTGTTTGCTCTGAGTCGTTCAACAAAGTTACCAAGTTTGTTTCCTTCAGAAGGTAATGCCAAAGCAAGTTCTATTTGGTTGATTAATTGATTGGTTGATTACATGTTAATCACAGTGATCCTAAAGTTACTTCCTGCCTTTGGGATAACTGCTGGGAGCCGGAGGAGTGATCAAGATGTTTCAGAGTCACTTAAGTCCCTGGGCACATGTTCAGCCTCAGCAGCTTCTGTCCTGATCAGGGTCTGTGCAGTCCTTCAGGATGACAGAGCAAAGCCACGAGAGGATGGTTGACTTCAGGCTCTCTGAACTCCCTCCCAACAGGGGGCTCTGACACTGGACACCTCATGATCAGGCCCTCAGGGCATGTGCTTCTCCCCAGGGGCAGCAGCATCTGACTGGTCATCCCCGTACCTTCGCTCCATTGCTTCATTGGTCCCAGTAGGAAGCTGAGCAGAAGCACCTGGTTTCTAGGAGCTGATGAGGGCTGCTGGCAAATGAGTGGATAGTTTCCCAGAAAAGTAGTGGTCAGCGATTATAACATGGCACTTAATGCTTGGAGGCAGGGCCACACCATTATTCCAGTGAGCTCCACGACCTCAGCAAAGCTGATGCAAGCAGCAGAGTGTTGGTGGTTTGACAGTGAAGGGAAGCAACACTAGCACCGTCCCATCCCGAACAACTACAAGTTGTAGCTGCTCATCCCTGGGGAGGGCTCCCCCTTCACCAGGTGCTGTGTCAAGTTCTTTGTGTGTTCTACCTGGTGTACTCCTCACAATAAGCCAGCTGAGGCAGATACTGTCATTAACCCATGCTGCAAATAAGGAAACAGAACCTTACAGTAATGACTAAGTGACTTGTTAAATTCACAGCCAATCAAAGGCAAACCTGGGATTTGAATTCAACTGATCTGTCTGTCTGCTGCTTATGCTAAAACTCCACCACTGTTTCCTTTCTCTTATTCGCCTGTTTTAAAGCTTCAATTCAATCATCACCTTTTCTGTAGAGTTTCTCTGATTTATAGAGAGGTCTTGGAGTTGAGCCGCTCCAGTCTCACTTCCACACAGGTACAGCAGTCAACTTGCTATGGTTAGAATCACCATAGCTCTGCTGCTCTAGAGACTCTGAAGTCCTGGGATACCTGGACTATATGTTTCTGATGTGAGGACTGCCGGCAGTTAGTACCATACAGGTAACATATATATGATGAAAGGAGGAAAAAGAAAGACAGAGGAAGGAAAGAAATAAGAAGGGAAAGAAGAAAAAAGGAAGGAAAAAAGCAGACCCTGTCATTCTTTTCATATGATTTAACCATAGCCATTTATCTGAAAAGAATATTAATTACATCTATTGTAGAAATAAAAAAACTAAAAGACAACTGAAGGTGGCCTGAATTTTTTCCTTGTATAAAAATTAATGGGGCTCTTATCATTAAATGACCCACAGGAAGAAAGTATCATACACCTATTCACAGGGAGTAAGATGTCAGAGAGAAAAAAACCTCTGTTTTCTATCAATAGCCAATTTCTGGAATTTATATTTAATACATTTTAAGAACGATATCCTGAGACTTATGTTATCAGTGATCACGTTTTCCTTATCTTGAACTAAGATAATAAAAATATGTAAAAAACCAAAAAAGTCCATTTTCTAACCTAAAACCTTTGGAATATTCACCCCCACCATAGAGCACGGGGCAATAATACTCAGTGAATTCTTGGCC
>NW_012109696.1:2542377-2550066 GCF_000951045.1 Mandrillus leucophaeus | reverse complement strand
AAAACTGAATGAATTCTTGTTGAAAGCATGCGTAAATGCGTGAATGTATGAATCCATAAGGAAATGAATCTCTCTGAACCTTTGTGATAAAACGACAAACATTAGGCAGTCAAACTGGAGATAGGAGTGGAGAACAAGATATAGTCGAGCTCCCCAAACAATTTCCACATAGTAAGATAGCACTGAGAAAGACAACAAGAAGGGAGTTTATTTTTAAAATACGGAAAACTAAGAGTTACAGAAGATAGACTGAGAGACTCCAAACACTCTTAGTGGCAACTCTAGAAGATGAAAAAACAATGACGCAGAAGTGAATAGTCTAAAAGTTAAAGTCTAATGGTTATTTTCCAACTTAAAAGCTCGCATCTTCTGTGTAACACTCAATCTGAGTTCAGAGTGAGTTAAGGAAAAAATCCACATTGGGACATAATCTAGTACAATTTAGAACAGCAAGTTAAAGAAAAAAAACTAAAAGTTATAAAAAATGTTTTGAAAGGAAATATCTGCAAGAATAACGGCAGACACATCACTGGCAAATTGATGAAGAAATCAATGAAGTATCCTCAGGGTACTGAGGGAGGAAAATCAATATTGAGTTATGTTCTAATCCATGACCATTCGAATTTATGGTGCAATAAAGACATTTTTAGTCTTATTTAAGATAGTTTACAAGCTTTCTGCATTGAAAGGAAGGACTACACATTAAAAAAAAAAAAAAAAAAAAAAGCAAAGTGCCTATGGAGGCATGCTGGGGATTATGAAACTATGCCCAGTAAAGACCCTACTAACATCTATGTGTTCATATAACCAATTCTGTGTCTAAATTTGATTTCTGTGTATTAAACAGTTGTGGCTAAAATTCTAGACAACAGGTTGAGTGGTCCTCTAGTTAACAGCTAACAAATACCATGCCCCTTGTCCTATTGTGGAAGGAGAAGACAGGACCTAAATAATTTTTGACACTGTTGAAAAAATTTAGAATAGGTCCCATTTATTTAAGTATGAATACACTTAAAGAAAGTAAAAGAGAATAAAATAGCTGTTTTAATATCATAAAAGGTAATATTAGAAAAAATAAGGAAAGAAATAAAAAGAAGAAAGAAGAAGGAAGAAAGAGAAAAGCTTTACTGCTAAAAATTATCAAGTTTTTAAATCTTCCTAACATTTCTCTCCAGTGGTTGTGAATTCCTCAGGTTGTGAGCTGGTGCTCTGCCCTCATAAGGAAGAAGTCAGCTCTCACTTTGCATCCTCCCTTGCAGCTAAGGTGCCAGCATGTGACCTTGGCTCTAACAGTAAGCATATTTGAATAGGCATGAGTGAGGCTTCTGTTCAGAGACCAGAGAATCTCAAAAGCAGGTGCTTTGCAGCATCCTTTGTGGTGAGGGTAAGGGAGGAAACCTCCTCTGCCAGGCCAGCCATAGCACCCAGGCCCAGCACTGTCAGTGCTGTCTACAGGGGTTGTGCCCACAGCTCCGTGTTCCTCTGCTGGGGCAGTCCTGCTGGGCCACGTGGGTGTTCTGCCAAAGGATGGTTCTCTGGCCTTCTGTGACACAGTCTGAGGGTCTCTAGTATGCCTAAATAAGTCCCTTTCCTGCTTAAACTAGAATTGATGTGTAATGTATAGCCAACAACTCTGAATGGCATTATGCATGTTGAGGAAAATACAGTTTCACCATGGTACTACAACAATTGATCCAGGCAGCATTCTTCAGTGGACACAAAAACTAATGAATGTAAGTTTGCTAAATAATAATATTTACATAGACTCAATGTTATTTGCTGTTTTACAACAGGAATAAAAATTTTGGTATGGGTTAACTTAACACAGCCTTAACCAAGTGATCCAAGTTAATATCCTCAATAATAGGACAAATGGACATCATCTGCCTACAGTTATGACGCCCTGGGAAGGAAACATCACTTCTTTAATATTTCTGCCAAAAGAAAAGAAAAGCATGACCTCATAACCTGAATTCAATCAGGAGGAAACATGCAACAAACCCAAACTGAGGAACATTCTACAAAGTAATTGGGCTGAATTCTTAAAGTCAAAATCATAAAAGATGAAAGCTGAGTAAATTTCCTGGATTAAAGGAGACAAACTGGACACGGCAATTAAATTTAATGTCAAATTCTGAATTGGATCCTGGCATGTAACAAAGAAAGGTAGCTACAGAAAACATTATTGGGAAAATTAATAAAATTTGAATATGAAATATGGATTAAAAATAGTATTGAGTCAATGTTACATTTTCAATTTTGATTACTGTACTGATATGTAAAATCCCTTTGTCTAGCTGAGAGGATGTACTGAGGTCATCAGAAAAGATCTTACAAATATATTGTTAATTTAGTCTCCACTCATAGATGATAATTTTATCCTGAGGACCTTTTTAACCTAATGGAAATATTGGAGATGAGAAACAAGTTTCTCGCCCGAATTTGAAAATTCTGGCTCTTCCATATTCCCTCTACATTTTGATTGCAAAATGCTCCATTCTTCCTCTAGCTCATCTCTTTCTTGCAATACCTTATTACACTTAGCTCTAAGAGCCAGCTGAACATTCAACATTCTGCTTCAAAATTTAATTGTTCAAATCCAAAAGTTTATTAAGTACATTTGCTGTCTCCCAAGTTAGCATGCATGAGGGCTTTACAATTTGTTCCACCACCACAAGACATGGGTCACTGTAACTCCAGACTCCTGATTTTCCTCCACTTACTCCAACCTTGACCACAATGCAATGACAGGAATTTAAGATTTTTGTTATAGCAGCACCAGCACCCCAAGTCTGCATAGCATTTCTGCCTTAATTACCTATTGTCATGATAATGATGTTTTAGACACTGTTCAGATGCCTTAAAACAATGTAAATTTGTTATTGCTCATGCATTAGTAGTCAGCTGGGCAGTTTTACTACTCTCACCTGGGATCTGTGGTCAACTGCAGGTCTCATCTGTGGTTAGCTGCAGGTTGGGTGAGTGCCTCTGCTGATGGAGGCTGGGCTGTCTGACATGTTTGGGGTCAGTGGCTGTGACCAGTTTATGATGGTTTCAGTTGCAGTGGCTGAGATGACTGGGCTCTCATCCACTGGCCTCTCACATTCCTCAATCCCTCCACACATGTCATCATGGTAAATGCAAACAGCTAAATTCCAGCAAGCCCAATTATGCGAAAAGGCACATGGAAATTTAGTGTACGTTGAAATTATTTTCTTCACATCCAATTGGTTCATATAAGTCACATGGCTGAGTCCAAGGCAGAGTTGGAGAGAAGTAAAAATTATAGAACTGAAGCAGCGGATATGGGGAGACTTATTAAGATCTTTCTGCAACCAACCTACCACATGGTTACCTGGTTTGTGATGAAGAAACTACTGATAATCAGTGGGATAAGTCTTAGAATCGCCATAAGTAGCACTAGGTGAATCTGATATCTACATTGAAAAAATGAATTTTGACCTCTAACTTACATCAAAGAAGAAAATTGATTTAGTTGGACCACAGAATTCAATGTGCAAAATAAAACAATAAAGCTTCCAGACATGTCCCTGCTGATTTATTACCAGTCTTATGATGGGAGTTGCCTTTTGAAAACACAGATCAGTTCATAAAGTCCCCTTCTCAGAAATGTGACATGGCCCCACTCTCTTCAAAATAAATGTCAATCCTTTTATCGTTGCCCTTAAAATCCTTCTAAATCTTACCTCAAGCTACATCCCAAAAAGGACCTACTCCCCCAGACATGCCAGGAGCTGCTCACCCCGGAAACCAGCTCTGTTTGCAAAACCGCGCACTGGCTCTACACACTCCCACTCGCTTTTCTGGTTGCTCAGCTTTCTGCTCCCTCTTTATTGGTAAAATATAAATTGCAATTTCAGGACACATTTTTTGAAGTATTAGGCTCTTGAAACTTTCCAGAGTACACAGGCAAAAAAAACCTCCCTCTCTTCTGTGTGCTCTCAGAATTTTACTCAGAGTCACGTTGCTCGCTGCTGCGCACTCCTGCAGGCACGTCTCAGTGGACTCTGCACTGCATCCCCAGAGTACAGCGTGTTTCCCACCTCCCGTTAGAGATCCAATACATATTTTGTTTGAAAGATGAAACTGATGGAAGAGAGGAAGGAAAAAAGAGAAGAAGGAAAAGGATAGGAAGAAGGGGAAGGAAAGGGACAGGAAGGAGGAAAAGGAAAAGGAAAGGAAGGAAGAGAAAGGAAAGGGAACTTGAAATCCTACAAGGTCTCAAAGTCAAAAAACATGTAAGTCAATTATCACAGACAATAAAAGAACTGCTGCAAGGGCAAGTTACTGGGCCAAATCTGTCACTATTACAACATAGTATGAGTGTGTTCATTCTTGGTCATTGTAATCATTGTTGCTTTGGTTATGTTCATCTATTTTATAATTTGTGGTGTCCATTTAGTTATCTTTTGAAAAAAATATATATATATAGTGCATGTGTATGTGTGTGAGAGAGAGAGAGCGAGTTTTTCACAAATGGAAAGTAAAGATACAATTTGAATTTGGGAGGAATGGAAATTTATTTTAATGTCTGTTGACATTTATTTCACAATGATAACCACATTATCTGCCACTATTAATTTTAGAGATTGCTAGGAAGAAAGATGTTGCATTCTTAATAGATCAAGTATTTTAACTTCCAATAATTGTTTAAGCTAGATTTTCCACTCTGCTGTTATTTAAATGTTTGTGTCTCTCAAAAATTCATGTTAATACTTAATTCGCAATGCAGTAGTATTAAGTTGTGGGGTCTTTATAAGGTGATTAGGTCATGAGGACTCTGGCCCCATGAATGGCATTACTGCCCTTATAAAAGGGTTTGTGGGAGTCTGTTCATCTCTTTTGCCATGTGAAGACGTAGCTAGAAGGTGCCATCTTTGAAGGAGAGTACACTTTCACCAGACAATGATTCTGCTGGTACCTTGGTCTTGGATTTCCCAGCCCCTGGAACTATGGTCAATAAATTTCTATTAGTTATAAATTTTTCAATCTAAAGTATTTTGCTATAGTAGTGTGAAAAGGCTGAGACACACTGATTCTTTTACTTTTCATTGTCATCAAGGGGTAAAACATCTTTTAAAGGTAGCGGAGAGTAACCATCCAGTGATCTTTCTAGACCTCATGGCTGATGTTGGCTTGATGACCCAGAAGAAATGCTTTGAACCAACATTAGTTTTATGCTTAGAGCACACCCATAGGTTCTTATTATATTTGCAACTGGTTACACTTTAATCAATCCCAGGCAGCTGAAGTAAGTCACACAGTTTATGTCTCTTGCTTAACATAAGCTGAGATATATTTCCTGGAATATTATTAGTCCTGAAGTGATTTTCCAGGCAGCCAATGCCAAGTTTTATTTATTTTTAAAGAAGTCTGAATGCTATCAATATTTGGCTTTGCTAATAAGACATTTGAAGAATTTCTTTATTTTTTTCTTTGCTTATGATTTAAATAGAGTAAAAGCTTAATATTTTAGAATAACATGATAATTTACATACAAATTAGATTGAGGTTACCTTACCAAATTCATTTGTTATGATTCAAATACATACCGTTTTAGTGGTCAAAGGTTTAGATTCTGTTCCTTCTAATTGATCAGTTGATTGCTTTGCTGGTACAGAAGCTACCTCTGCATGAGTGTCTGCATTATAGATTTCTGCAGAGGAGCAGATGAGCTGTAGATTCGGAGAGTAAGATCTGACAGTTTGGCTTATAGATCTCCACCCCTCCCGCCATACCAGCTCCTTCTTTACTTTTAGGTGCACTTCAAACACAGCATAAAGATGGTTTGGAATGTAAATAAAACAGAACTTTGATGAAGGTGTTAGTGGAAAAGGCAATACTTAATAATTACCTTTAATATATTAATTATATTAAGTTATATAAGTTAATATAAGTTAAGTTATATAAGTTGTTATATTATATTAATTATACTTAATAATAATAATTTGGGCATAGACTCAATGTCAATTTCCAAAAAATTGTAGCAAAATTCTACTTATGAAATGTGATCAATAATTGCCTAAAAACATTCTGTTGTACTTGGAGAATGTATCCGTCTTCTAAAATGGTGTTTTAATTTTTAGGATTGCCGTTTTAGAGAATTGAAGATCTTTCATCTTCAAGAATTTGAAATCTACCATGGTCTTCACATGTAGCAAAACACAATGGGATGTAGTCATTTGAGAGTGCTATGAAGGCAGTATATGTGTACACAGAAGCCCAAAAGGCTAAAATTGGGTGGAAAAGGAGAGAAAGTTGTGTAAAACATGAAATCATCATAGTTGTGTGGACAGATACTTGACCAGTGGGCCAGACACATCACCACATGACCATGACAAAACGACAGACATCACTCCATCCTCAGTCCCATATTTTAAGAGAGAAATAGTAATAACTGCTCCAGTTTTATCTCCTGCATATTTGTTAAGGGATAATCCTACAAAACATTCACATCAACTTGGGAGTCGTAGATGAAAGCTAACTAACTATAGAGCACTAAATGTTTAAACTCCAACCCAAAGACAAATAGACTTTGTACTTTACATTACTGTGATGTGAGATGAGAAAAGAGTTCAAGTGACATTTCAATTTATCATAGCTAATCATATGAACATTATTCTATAAATGGGGATTCTAAAGTGCTAGATTTTAAAAAACTTTAAAGGATAATTTTAAAATACCCTCAAAAATGTATAAAGCCATGCATGCAAATCCTTATGTCTCCCAATCTCTTGTGAAATGTCAAAACCAATGCAATATGAAAAGAGATTATCAAATTTGTAAAATATAAAGAGGGTCTAGTTACATGCCTGATACGTGGAGCAGCTTTGGCAGAAGACTGAGCAGGCACAACCTGCTCACTATTGGGAAGCCTCTGTAGAAATAGGGGCAGTGCCTCTCAGCCCCCGAATTTCCAGGGCCCATGAGAAACTCTTGGGTCCAGGTGTCTGAGGACTGAAAACGAGCTGAGTGAGCAGAAATTCTTCTTGGTCATGTTCACCCAGAGTTGGGGGAGGGTACACTCAGTCCATTACCAAAGGAGTGATGTCAATTCTTAATGTCTTCATCAATGAATGTAAGCAAACTAAAATACTAGAAATACAAAAACACTAAATACCCTACTAAAAATAGAAAGATTAGGGGGGCTGTGGTATGCACCTGTAATCCCAGCTACTCAGCACGCTGAGGCTGGATGATCTCTTGAACCTGCAAGGTGGAGGCTGCAGTGAGCCTAGATCATGCCAGTGCACTCCCACCTGAATGACAGGAGTGAGACCCTATAAATTTAGAGGGAAAATAGAAAAAATTAAATCATCAAAACCACCATACTAAGCCTGCCACGAGCACAAAACAATATGAAAGAAACAAAGCATTCTGGGAAATAAAAAACTGACTTCCAAATTTTGAAATGTAATAGAAGTAACATACAAGCTACCACAGAAAATCTAATTAATGAATTAGAAAGTTAGTTTAAAAACCTCCTATTATTTAGAGAAGAGGTAGAAAATAGCTTTCATCTTGTGCACCAATTATTACTGATAGATAGTGGTTGCCTATATTAAAAAAGATTCTGAGGTACTGCTTTGGTACAATTCCAATTCCATGGTTTGACTCCTAAATTTCAATTAAAAATCATCGAAGGACCATTTAATATAAAGAAAATAT
>NW_012109696.1:2491441-2541741 GCF_000951045.1 Mandrillus leucophaeus | reverse complement strand
AGAGGAAAGGATGGTACAGAAGAAAGATACCTGAGAAACGGACAACATTAAAGCATTTATTTAAACAGAAAAAATTGTCATGCATGTATTTTTGAAGCTTAATGCAAATACTTTAAAAAACATTGTTGCTTTATAGTTAAAATTTAAATTTGCACTGAAAATGTTGTATGACCTCACTCCAAACTCAGAAACGGTAACTGGATAAAGGAAGAAGAGTAATACTCATCCAGGAGGTATTATTTCACTCTTGATGTTAATTAAGAAATCGAGATTTGACTATATGTTCTTTCAAAATGTGAGTGTGAAATTGCAGAATGGAAAACCTTTTCAAAAAGTCCTCCAAGGAAGGCCGAGGCCTCTGCTGTTAATGAAGAACCAAAATGAAGGATATGGAGTGAGGCAACAAGATGGCGACCACATATGATTTGAGTTCTAGCTGCCCACGTCCTGACGAATTCTTTCCTTTTAGAGGTGCTTTCCGCAGGCAATTCTTGGTCAGCCTCTCGGTAAAAGAAGAAAACACGCGTGTCAGTGACCCTTCCCGTGATTCTTTCTGCTGCCCTCCTGGAATAAAACTAATCTACCGTTTTGGGGAAACTCTTTTCATGTGTTTGCTGATGTGCATTTAAAGGGTTTCCTTTAAAATTGTTTTTTTAATATGGATGTTTCAGTGACCAAAAACAGAAGAGTTCGGTTTCCACTACTGCAAAGAACATGTTCACCTTGTGGATAGAAAAATAGTTGAGCTTTTTATACACTCCCCAAACCACCTCCAATCATTTGTGTAAATTAACACAGAGCTAAACTTGGAAACCTGATCTAATAATTCAAAGTAAAATAATTAGGAAATAAGCATGGTTGTGAATTATAAGTAAAATGAAATATTTTCATTTTAATTTAATGTAGAATTTGTTCAATAATAATACATATTTACAGAAACTGAATTAGAAACATAGTAATTATAAATAATGGGAAAAGAAAGTTTTCCTTTTTAATCTAATATGCTTAGTCAATATCTTAAAGGTTGGCAAAGTCAAGAGCTGCAGACCCAAGGCAGCTGGCAATCTGCCTACGGAACTTCTAGAGACAAAAGGAAATTACTTACTATTTAAACACCAACCACTGGGGCTTTGGGAAAAGAAGATTCCTGTCTCTGACTCCCTCTGGGACCCTCCTAAGCCTTCCCAGGGTGCTCAGTCAGAAAATGCAGAGAGCAATGTGCACCAGGATGTTATTAAAATAATTTTAAAATGTAAGCCCCAGGGAGCTGTGAATTGGGAGAGGAGTCACACACTGATAATACATAGTTTTGTAAAGCTTAACAGAAGAAGAAAAACTGTCCTGAGAACAAAACTGACTAAAATTTCCCCTTTCAATTTTAATATTGATCAAGTAAATTTCTAAAATCTGAGAATATATGCTCAGCTAAGTGTACACTAAGTGTACATGAGCATGTGTGCACATACAGAGGCACACAGGAAATTTCCCATGCTACAGGAGGCTTGATAAGAAAAATAAGAGAATGGAAAGCGGATGAGACCATAAAACATGGCCAGTGTGGGAGAAGACGCAGTTGGACTGAACGAGACAGATACCACCTAGGCTATGGAGCTTCTGTCTTTTCTGGAGTGAGTTAGGTCTGATCTGGATTTGAACTTGCTACTCTAAGGCACCTCATATATGTTTTGCTACAATTAACTGTGCAGCCAGATGTTAATTTTTTTTTTCTGGTCTCACCTGAGGCATCAAAGCTGAGAAAAACATGTCTCAATCATTCCACATTCTGAAAAGAGATGCAGAACTGTGCATATAGTCCATGTGGTGGCCCAAAACTGGTTCTGAGACTATTCACTCACCTCCAGAGTATAATAGAGAATGTTAATGATTTACAGTGAGAAAAAGGTTGAGGATTTATCAGGCAAAGTTATTGGAATGCTCTACATTCCTTTCCCACATCAAAACAAACAAGTGTCTTGGAGAGAAATAATCAGAGAGCAAAGGTGATCTGCTGGAATGAAGACTCACATCTATCTCCCTACCCTTACCCCTGCTGGGGGCTTTCTGAGCTGCAGAAGCTCCCTGGGAAGCCCTAGGGGAGTTCTCTGGGGAGAGCATTCAATATGCGCCTCCCAGAGTTTGTAGGAGACCAACACTGACACTAGATGCTCGCCTGGGCAGGTAGGAGCAGCCCCTGCTGGCCAGCTGAGGGGAGCTCTTGTGCCAATGGTTAGGGCATGACACTGACCTGTCCCATGGCCCAAGAAGATGCTTCCAGAAGTAGCTAGGATTGCATCATGAGGAAGGCCCTACCAAGAACCCTGCCTACCAGCGGATGCAATTCTAGCAGAAAGGAACTTTGGGGTATCCTGGAACAGAAGGCACAGGGTGCCACAATCGAGTATAGGAGCAGAGTTCAGACCTTGCCAGGGAACCACAGGCTCAGAGTGGACAGCAGGTCTGTGAGGTTTCTGTAGGTACCGTGAGAGAGAGACAGAGCCAGCATGCCTCCACTTCTTGTCAGGAACATGGCACTAACCCAGATGGCTGCTGTCTCATCAAGAAAGAGTTTCTAACCCTTTATGTCTCCACTTTCCAAGTCCTGGCCTCCACCCAAGAGGAGGAGCGAGGAAAACCAAGCAGGCTGGCATTCTCCTGCTCCAAATTCTCAAGCTGGTGATAGCCTCTCCATAGGAAAGGATGGATGTCTTGGGTGTCATGAGAAATTGAAATAGGAAATAGTCTCAACTTTCTAAATTGCTAAAAAATGAGCATGTCCTACTGAAACTAACGGAAAAGATGGGAAACCTGTTTGACGAGTGTTCAAGGGTGAGACGGGAGATTTGATAAGCTAAGAATGTGTCCAGAGGTGAGGCAAAAGACAGCGAAGTTAATTTCTTGCTTATGAATGGAAGTGAGATGTACACCATGATTACCCTAATGTGGGGTAATCATCTATAAGCATATCTGCATTTGCCTTCTGTAGATTCTTAACAATTGTCCTTCTGCACAGAGCTATAGCTGCCAGGGCTCCTGTCCTGCCTGGCTATGGCATTAGGGTTTTAGCACTCACAGTGGAAAACACAGGAGAAGGTCATCCTTGCCCAAAGACTTGCTCCAGCCTGTTTGCTCCACATTTAGCCAGCATAAATGTATAACAGATCAACTGGGTGGTTGACTAAGGAGGAAAATTCCTATCATAAAGAATAAAACGAGCCGGGCATGGTGGCTCATGCCTGTAATCCCAGCATTATGGGAGGCTGAGGCAGGTGGATCACTTGAGGTCAGGAGTTCAAGACCAGCCTGGCCAAAATTGTCAAACCCCATCTCTACTAAAAATACAAAAATTAGCTGGATGTGGTGGCAGGTGCCTATAATCCCAACTACTTGGGAGGCTGAGGCACGAGAATCGCTTGAACCCGGGAGGCAGAGGTTGCAGTGAGATGAGATGGCACCACTGCACTTCAGCCTGGGTGATAGAACGAGACTCAGTCTCAAAAAAAATAAAAAATAAATAAATAAAACGAAAGAGTCAACACTTTAGAGCAAGTTACAGATATGGGAGTGGAAGGGGAATATGTCAAAAACACCTTCAAGGAGTCGCGTTGAATCATTGATAGTGGTAATACCATTAAGAAAATTAGAAAAAAATCTATAGGGAACCTGTCGGGAGAGGCCCCTGACAAAGCGTCGCTTATATGTGTTGACCGATGCCACGGACATCCAAGCAGATGATAGGAGCAGAAGGTTAAAGAAGTTAAAGGTAAGGGAGTAAAATCCAAGGAGAGAAACAAATAAGCCAACACTTAACCCATGTATGAAGCCTGGGTGTCAAGAGAGAGAACTGACTCCCAAGTTTAGGTCCTGTTTATCATTAAAAAAGCTAGACTCACACCAAGTGTTATAAATGTTACGAAGAAAATCCTACAGGAGCACAAATGAAGAAGTGATTCCTTCTGGGTGGGAGGCAGTCAAAATTTAGCCGACTCTTGAAGGATGAATGACAGATATGAGGACAGATCCAGGCTGAACCTCAGGAGGGAGCTTCCAGCAGGAGCTGCGATGTGATGTGATGCCAGCTGTAGAGGCAGGAAGCCCGGGGCGGCTCATGCTGCCAGCCTCTGGGGTCTGAGGAGGGCACACAGAAAAGCAACTTGGTTGCTTTTGGATAAATGTCACCAGATCAGATGGGCGACAGGGACTTGGCTCTGGTACTAATTTTTGTGAAGTAATGGATCTGTTTATTTATGGTGCTAAGAGAGGCAGAGGGCTTTGATGAGAACTGAAGGTTTTTCGGAACGAAGCAACAAGGTGATAAGGATGATAGACGGGGAGATGAAGAAAGAGTCCTCCTCCTCTCCAGAAGGGTTTCTGTGGGAGTTCATGGCAGTGGGAGCTCATGGCAGAGTGATAATAAGAGCGTAGCCAGCCCTGTGGCAAAGGGGAGGGCGAGGGAGAGGTACACAGGCTCGGAAACAGATCAATTGCCAGACGAAGGAAACAAGGTGAAACTGAAGACAGCTCCCAGTTGTTGAGCCTAAACGTCAGAATCATGGTGAGGAGCACAGATGGTTTAAGAAACAACAAGGAAAGACTCAATCTTGTATTGGACATGAATACAAGGCATTGCTGGGACACCTAGATGCACACCGGGAGCCAGCTGAACGAAGGTAGAGAGAGAAAGTTGAAACTGCACTCGAGATGGGAGAGTTGAAGCCACAGATCTTAGATGGGTGGTTCTCAGACTTCAGCCCAGGGCCGCAGCACCTGGAGGGTTCCTTACAGCACAGACTGCTGGACCCACACCCAGAGCTTCTCAGCCAGCAGGGCTGGGAGGAAATTGGCACTTCCTGTGCAGGAGATACTGGTGCTGCTAGTTGTCCGGAGACCACACTTTAGAACTACTGCCTTAAAAGTCACTGAGGAGGCAGTGGCTCAAAGTGTGGTCTCTGGACAACTAGCGGGACCAGTTCTTTCTATGGGGAAGGAACTGAAAAGAACTGAAACAAAAACAGGCCCCCGCCCTCAAGAGGGCGGGAAAAAAAAGTCAGCCCTCTTCCCCTGCGAGTCTGGTTTAGTTGGCCTGGGCCCAGATGATGTCATCGGTATTTTTATTGCTCTCCAGGTGGTTCTGACATGCTTCCAGGGTTGAGAAACACTGATTAAGGAGGAGAAAAGAAAGTAATTTATTTAAAAATTTTTAAAAGAAGCAGACAAAAAGCCCACTTTTTTTTGGCACTGATCTAATTCTCTTTTCTTTCCTCAGGAAAAGCAGTTGAAACACCATTAGTTAACAGATTGCCCAATGAAGTCGATGACAACTGTGATAAGAAATTACTCACTATCACAGTGTCTCCAAGAGATGAACAGTGGATGATGCTTCCAAAGCACAGATGTCCCTCTCCTCCTCAACCTTCTTTCCCCAGAAAGATGTCAACACCGTGGAGATTGTGTCATGAAGACACCTGGTGTGGCATTGCAATAGATGAATGCCAATTATTAAGGGCAATTGCCCAAATATTAAGGGCAATTCCACAATTTTTGGAACAAATAAATGGATTTAACTTGAAGTTGAGTTTAATTTGATTTCAAGAAAGATTACATTTCTGGACCTCCTATGATCATGTACTAAGAATTATTTAACTGCAGATACAATTATCTTTAGAACTAGAAGGACTCATTTTAGAATTAAAATGAATGACAACCCAGACAGATAAAGTCGAGTCGTGATCATCCCACTACGGAGGCAGAGCCAGTGCTGGCCATCCCCTGACCACCCCAACACACTCCAGGTCTCACACATTTAATCTCTGTCTCTGCCAAGGGAGTTTTTTCTTTCCATTTATTCTTAGAAACAATTAAGGGAGTTTTAAGTTAAATACGTGCTGCCAAATTGAATCCAAGGAAACTAAAGTCAAATGCATTAGCAAACACTTAATGTCCTCTCCATTTTGACATTTCTCCCTCAATTCTGATTTCTGAGTAAGGGCTGTTCAGATGCATAAAAACATATTTTCAGAAATCTGAGCTCATAAGACCTACAGGACTGTGAAGTCGCAGACTGTGCGCTTTCAGCAGTCAGTAACTCTGCTGGGTTGAATTGGCATGTTTCAAACTATGTATTTTTGTTAAAAAGGGTGTGTAAATGCACTTGCGAAATAAGTTGTACTCTTTCCTAGTAATTTATAGTTGCCTTCACAGTACCGGTTCCCAATTTCACACCAAGCCCTGCTGAGGATATGAGAGTAATAAAAAGGGGAGCCCTGGCTCTTCCGCTCCTGCAGTGTCTTTCCTGGAAGTGGACTGCGAGAAGAGCTTCTTCAGCCACCTTCTTCCTGCAGACAACCTCCATGAATTTGCTTTAGAAGAAGGCTTCAATTTGAAGAAAGTCAAATAAAACCAGGTAGGCTATCATTACCGTAGATGCAAAAGAAGGTGAACCCAGATTCAGATCTTAAGTCAGCCATTCTGCGGGAAACTCTTAGGTGTCCAAGTCAGAGGCTCTATTCAAACTACCTCATCAGTATTGGTACCTTAGTTGTTACAAATATACCACACTCATGCACACTGTTAATAATAGAAGGGGAACTGGAGAGGAGGGGGTGGTGTATATGAGAACTCTGTACTTTCTCTGTAATTTTTCTATAAACCTAAAATTGCTCTAAAAATAAAGTTTATTCAGAAACGACAACAACAAAAAATCATCTATCCTGAGTAAATATTACATAAGATTTATCTACGTTTTTACCTACTTCTTCAAATGTGCTGACCTTCACTGAAAATCTTTTATTCATTTTGAACATTCTTGTCACTCCACTGAAACGCAGTCCTCCTGGTAATTTTGTTTTGTGCTGTCTATCCAGTGTATTCTACATCGGCGAAAGCTTTAGGGTAAGTTTCCCAGCCAACCAACCCCACTAAATGCCCGCATGCTGAAAGCGTAGTAAAATAGTCTCTTTAACATCACAGGTTTCAATTGCACAGGTTTTTATATGTGGAATTTTTTTTTTCAATCAATATATTGGAAAAATTTTGGAGGTTTTCAACAATTTTTAAAAACTCACAAATGAATTGTGTAGCCTAGAAATATTTTTACAATTACAAAATGTTAGATATGTTATGAATGCATAAAATATACACATTAATCTACTGTTTATGTTATCAGTAAGGCTTCCAGTCAACAGTAGGCTATTAGTGATTCAGGTTTTGAGGAGTCAAAAGTTATGCATGGATTTTTTTTCTATGCAGGGGTTGGCTTCCTTAATCCCCTGCTGTTCCAGGGTGACCTGTACACATTGATTTCTCTCTCTCTCTGTCTCTCTCTCTCTCTCTCTCATACACATGCACACACGCATCCACACACAGGCACATCCACATTACCAGAAGCCACATCAAAGAAAATTAAATGGAAAATCTCAGCAAATGGTATGAGGTAGGACTCTAGGATATTTATTTTTAAAATAGTATTGAATGTTGTGTATGTGATAATTCAAAGAATAAAATGGCTAACATAAAATGTGAAGAGGCATATTAAACGAATTCATTTTAGCCTATTTAACTGGAGTCACAAGAAGAAATTTTTAAAGACTACTCATACATGCCCCTTTTTTTATTAACCCTAATATAATAGAGATAGAATTTAAATTTCTGTTAGATTCCATATTTCACAATTGATTATCAAGTCTTAGACTCCTAAGTAGGGGCTTTGTAGACTCAGCTTTCTCTTTTTTTCCAAGATGGGATTTCTCTGCTCATCAGGTCATTGTGTTTGCAATTGATCCATGGAGACAGCAACATCTGCGAAGCTTCCATGCCACGGGGCTTCTACCTTCACATGTATCCCTTAAAGGTATCCTGCAACCACCCCGTCCATCCAAGTACTCAGTTGTAGGATTCAAAAGCAAATTGCAGGGTTTGTTGCCTGGCAGAGAAGCATAGACACAAAGCATGAGAGCAAAATCTATGAGTTGACCATATCAGAAAGAGATAGCTAAGAATACCAGCTAAGAAATAGGCAATAAACTTAAACAGTAGGCTTCTGAGTAGACATAGCAAGTGCTGGGTAGAGATGACAGCTTCGTGTCCTATTAGAGCTAAGTCAGAAAGCTGGGTCGAAGTGAATGTGAGGGAGCAAAAGGCCATTAAAATATTTAAGGAGCAGCTCCAATATTTTTAAAACGTGAAGGAAAACTTGCAAGCAATCTCCGGGACTGGAGGGAGAGAAATGCAAAGCTCCCTGAGCCTGCTCCACAATTATCTTACGCATTCCAATAACGGACATGCTGCTGAATGTTATGACTATTTGTTTATTGTTGACTGTTCTTGGCACTGCCCAGTGTAGCCAGAGATTCCTTGCCTGCAATAAAGGCTTACTCAGACAATAAACCAGGGAGAAAGAAAACTGTCCTTGAGAATAACGGCATTTCAGAGGGAAAGGAATTCCACCAGAGGCAAAGAAACCCCCATGCACCGCAGAATTCGAGTTCAATATCTCCTATGTCTATCTGTGAAAGCCGTCATGGAACCCCAGGGCAGGAGGGGGTGGTACACAATGGTTTGTGCTGTAATTCCCTGTTTTCAGACACATTTTTCTGAAAGTATAAACTTTGCTGGCTAGGATTGTATAAACCTAGTGGGATTTTTTACTTCTTCTTGGAAGGCATTTGTCTCCTAGCATCATTAAAACTTAACAGTCTGCTTTTCATGGTAACAGTGTGGCCTTGTAGTCCCTGATCCTAAGCGTGTATGTGTATAATGTATAATTTCCCTTTGTTTCCTCTGAATTCTCCCTCTCCATCCTTCGTCAGTCTAAATGGGCTTTAGTCTCGAATTTCTCTCTCTATTTTCTCCAGCAATGTACTAATTTTGCTTCTCGATTACGACTGTGCACGGCTTTGAGGTTGCCATTTTAATTTTAGCAAATGCTTGGATTTCTGAGAACCATCAAAAAGGCAAGATCACTGGGCTTGTTGCCCTTCCTGGGACTCTCTTTTCACTTTGGTGTTGGCTGTGTTAGTGATTTGATATCAGACCAATCCATGAACCCTTCATTTTAAACCAGGAGCCCGAGGGAAACAAATAATGCCACCAGAGAGAAATGAGAACTCCAAAGCTATTATTAAATGAAAACATACTCTCTCTTAGACCTGGCAATCTGTACTAAGACATTCAGATTGCGTATCTCAATGTTATTCAACACACTCACAGCCACAGTCCTTTGATGCCACTAAGGTGGTACTTAAAAAGGAGCAGTTTCCACGTCAGCATTCCCAGCATCATCCCAGATAATCAAGACCATGCATCCTCTTCAGAATCCTGTTTCCCTGGCTGCTTCTCACCCCTGAGCCTCACTGCCCCACTGTGCTCTTCACTACTCTTTCACTAACATGCAGAAACAATGTTTTTCTTTCCAGTGCCTTTAAAATGTGGCCAAATTCTCCACCAAACTTCAGGAATTATTCATTACCTCACGTCCTTTATCCAGAACAACAGCTGAGCATGTGTTTCGGTGAGCGGAATATTCTGGCCCAGCCCTGCTGTGTCATGCTTGAATGACCATTTTTTAAAATACCAAAAATGAGGAAAGATAAAACACTTCCAGGGCCATTTTGAGAGCTCAGCCCTGTGACCCTTCTCAGCCTCCTCTGACCCTTCTTTCTTTCTCCCGCATGCTCTATGCTCTGCCTGTGTCTGGTCAGCCTCCTTCTTGACACTGATGCAATTCCATGACCCAGAACATTGGCCTGGCTTCCTGCTGTGCAGGACAGGAGGGGACACCTGGAAGTGCGTATAAGGCAGCTCTTCCAAGGTGGAGGGAGGTAGGAGGAAGCAACGTAGATGGAAGAACGCCTCCCTCCCTCTCCAGAATTTTCTGAGGTGCGATGCCTCCCATCAGCTTTCCTGGAGAAGTCCTGTGGACCATAGGGCCGCCTGCTGAGAGGCTGGTGGGTCTCCTGGGAGTGCCTGGAGCAGGGGCAATGCTGGACATCACACCACTTCTACTTCACAGTGTTCTTGTCTCACCTCCCTTATCCTCCACCCTCACCACCTCATGAAGGACTGGCACCTACTTCTCCCCCCAGGCTCTGCTTTGTGGGGGACGCAGGCTGGCTGAAATGTCCTTCCTGCAGGACATGAAGGTCAGCCTTGGAGAGCTCGAGGGACATGAGCATCAAGCTGTCCAGCAGTGTAGAAAAATGCACACTTCTCTGAGCTTCTGAGTGTCCCGACCTGTTGTCGAGTTTGGGGTGGAAAAAGGATGACCGATGATGAGACAGGAACCTCAGAGCCTGTCAGTCACCAGGAAAGCAAGTAGACTTCTCCTCGGTGGAGCAGAGAGGAGAACCACCTGTGTAGCCTCTTTCTCAGGTTTAACTTCATTGGAATAAAAGCTGCATATGGCACTGTGTATTGATCAGGGTTCTTTAGAGGAACAGAACTAATAGGATAGATGTGTCTAAAAAGGGGAGTTTATTAAGGAGTACTGATTCACACAATCACAAGGTGAGGTCCCACAATAGGCTGTCTGCAAGCTGAAGGGCAAGAAAGTCAACCCAAGTCCCAGAACCCCAAAAGTAGGGAAGCTGACAATGCAGCCTTCAGTCTGTGGTCAAAGACCCAAGAGCCCCAAAGCTGAAGAACTTGGAGTCCCATGTTCATGGGCAGGAAGCATCCACCACAGGAGAAAGATGTAGGCTGGGAGACTAAACCAGTCTAGTCTTTCCATGTTCTTCTGCCTACTTTTATCCTGGCCATGCTGGCAGGTGATTAGATTATGCCCACACAGATTGAAGGTGGGTCTGTCTCTCCCAGCCCACTGACTCAAATGTTAATCTCCTTTGGCAACACCCTCACAGACACCCCCAGGAACAATACTTTACATCTTTCAATCCAGTCAAGTTGATACTCAATATTATCCATCACACACTATGACATCCAAGTCTTGACCCATTGAAATTCAACCCTTTTAGACAAAAACTCACTTCCTGATTACAGCCCTTTCTTCATGCGCAGCTCAGGGAACAGAGGAGGTGAGTGAGAGGGTATCTTCAGGAGGAAGATGCTCTGGCTCTAAGCTTCTTCTCTGGAGCTGGGGCTCAGTCAAAATAAAGTGGTGGTGTCGGTCCTGCTGGCTGGCTTTGTGTTCCCAAGTGTTTTACCATGTACAAAGAAACGCAGAGAGGTGTACCTATAGAACAACCCAGTCAGATTTGTTTCCAGCCTGAAATCTCTGGGGACAGGCCTGCAGACTCTTTTGTACTCATTGCATTTTCCTTGTCCCCTTTATATTCCGGTGAGTCCCTCAGATCCAGATCTTTCAGGATCCAGTTCTAATGCCCTTCCACAGACAGGGTTCCCCCACACCTTTTCTATTCTGGTGGCATTGCTGCCATCACTGTTGTGTGGATGGAGGTCCTGCCTTCTGCCTTCCGTGCTGTGTCATCCTCCTTTCTAATGTGTCATTATTGTCCCCTGTCCTGCACTGTCTGAGCTTATCACTCTGGTATGGATGGATTTTTAAACCCCTTTTGCTCCTGATGGATGCGAAGTTACTTGTGTCAAGTAAATGATCTGGATTAAATTAAGAGTTGAAGAGTTTGTATCTATTCCTGACAGTGGTGTCATCTGTCACTTTTTCATGTAGTTAAATATCTTACCCTTTTGGGGAGATGCTGAACCTAAATCCATGAATCACTGTCCATATCCACAGAGGTGCTGGGGAATCACGTTGACAGCCACACAACAGTACTGGTACTCA
Organism: Mandrillus leucophaeus; assembly: GCF_000951045.1. Lineage (NCBI taxonomy): Eukaryota > Metazoa > Chordata > Mammalia > Primates > Cercopithecidae > Mandrillus > Mandrillus leucophaeus. The sequence goes on along the minus strand of NW_012109696.1, from coordinate 2,529,986 downwards.
GTGAAGGGCAGCCACATGGCAGCAACTTCACAGAACATTGTAAACATAATGTCACTCAGCAGAAACAAGTTGCCTTGTTGGTGTGCAGGTCCCCATGCAATGGACTTAATTGTGTCCCCCTGAAATTCATAAATTAAACCCCCAATCCCCAATGTGATGGTATTGGGAGGTGGGACACTGGGATTTAATTGTGTTTACATGGGGTCCCGAGAGTGGGATTCTGATACATTTGGATTTGTGTCCCTGCCCAAATCTTTTGTCCAATTGGAGGACGGACGTGGTGGTAGGTGATTGGATCATGGAGGCGAATTTCTCCCTTGCTATTCTCATGATAGTGAGTGAGTTCTCATGAGATCTGATGGTTTAAAACTGTGTGGCACTTCCTCCCCACTCTTTCTCTCCTGCTGCCATGTGAAGAAAGTGCTTGCTTCCCCTTCACCTTCCACCATGATTGTAAGTTTCCTGAGGCCTCCCAGTCATGCTTCCTGTTAAGCCTGCAGAACTATGAGCCCATTAAACTTTTTCCTTCATAAATTACCCAGTTTCAGGTGGTTCTTTATAGCAGTATGAGAACGGATTAAATACAGGTACCCACGACAGAATTAGTGCCCTTATAAGACGAAACTTTGGAGAGCTCACTCTGTCCCTTCCCACAAGCCAGAAAGACCCATAAGCAAGAAGGTGGCTGTTAGCAAAAGCCAGGAAGAGCCCTCACCAGAAACCAACCAAGCTGGCACCCTGATCTCAGACTTCCAGCCTCCAGAACTCTGAGAAAATGCAATTCAGTTGTTTAAGCCCACAACCTATGGGGTTTTGTTATGACTGCCAGAACTGACTAAAATACCTTGTTTCTCAGATGAGGAACTGAAGCGCCAAGAGGTTAATGAACCTCCCCTAGACAAACAACCAAAGATGGATGGAGTTGAAACTTTCATCTATTTCAGTTGACATACAACCAACCAATTAAGTTGAAGATGATAGAAGCATTCAATTTCTAGATAGCCTAAATAAAATTACCTGAATTTCTAGATGACTGAGTCCCATTTATTTATAAACTTTTAAAAGAAACTTTAAAAAATTCTCAATCTCATTATTTTCTTACTTTAAATTTTTTCTCAATGAAATAATGTTAAATTTATAGAAGAGTAGCAAAGATACTACAGAGAGTTCCAAGTATCTGCCACCCAGCTGCCTCTAATGTCATCAGTTTGCATATGTTGGGGTTCAGAAAACAATGCCTCAAAGTACAGTGCTTTGACCTGCTGGCCTCTTTGAACTAAAGGAGCTGCCCCAGAACCAAGGTCTCTATGACCCCGCGTACAAGACTCTTGTCCCTCTACCACTTCAGAAATACAGGCAAGAGGACCTTATCTGAGGTTCACTTTCTGAACTAAGGGAAGTTCCTTTGGAAGTAATGCAGTTGTCAAGAGCCTGCTTCTTATAATTTCATAAAACAACGAAGATTAACTCATGGGAGAAGAGACTAGATTGGACATCACACCCACAGCCCAGATAGACTGTCCCAGGCATTTGTCTGTTCTTCAAGCCCACTCATCTCCCCTAAAAATCATTTACTTTCCTTCTAACAGTGCCTAGAGCCCCTGCTTCTGTTTCCCCTATGAAAAAGGTTATATAAGTCTCATCGGATTGTTAGGTATTGTGATGTCTCCAAGCACCTAATAAATTTATGTCTTATCTCCTGTTAATCAGTATATTTCAGTTCATTTCTCAGACTCAAGTATCAAACCTCAGCAGGGGAGAGAGAGGGTTCTCTTGCCCCAACATATAATTTATTGTTGTGTATTTATCAAAAGTAAAAAAATTATATGAGTGCAGTACTAGTAACTAAATTCCAGACTTCATTTAGACTTCAGCAGTCTTTCCACAGAACACACCCTTCTGTCCAGTGCAGGATTCCGTATCACCAGGGTGGTTTCCTGGGCACGAAGACCAAGCAGTGCCAGGACCCGGCCAATTCTTCAAGTTGCATTTATTCACGTTACCTTCATCTCCTCTGATTGTGGCAACTTCTCAGTCTTCCTTGTATTTGACAGTTTTGAAGACTGCTTGTCAGATGTTTTCTGGAATATTCCTCAACTTGGATTTATTTAATGTCTTGTCGTGATTAGACTGGAGTTACGGATTTTTTTTGGTAAGATGCCATAATTTTTTTTACATTAACTTCATACATGAAAACAAATTACTTAAAATTATTTTAACAAATAGAGAACTCTGACAAAACTATCATATATCAAATGAACCCTATTCTTTGCAAAGTATGCCATTTCTGTTTTGATTGGTGAGACAATAAATATTTATGGATGCATTCAGCCTCTGCTGATTTGTTTTTGTTGAACTAAATTACACATAGTATAGAATTAAACAGTTTAAAGTGTAACCATTTTAAGTGTACAGTTCAGAGGCAGTTAGTACATTTATTTATGAAGTAAATAGGCAGATAATATAGGAGAAGAATTACATCATGATTCAAAATTAATTTTAAAGCCCAATATTTAGTTGTTCCTTCTTTTCTTTCCACAATGTACAAATTATGTCTCATTATCCTCAGAAAAAACTGGACATCCATTTGCCAGTTATGTATATGTGTGTGTTTGTGTATATATGCATATGTGTATATATGTATATATGTATATACATGTGCACATATATGTATATACAGGTATATATGTATACATGTATATATATGTATGTGTGTGTACATATATATGTACATATATATATGATGGTCATATACACCATCAAATGAGTTGCCAGGCTGCTTGTAGAAAATATTTTCTAGTATCCATGTGAGCAGAACTTTGGTTTATAAACTTTAGTTTGTAAAGAGAAAAAGCAATACTTATTCAAGGGGAGCAACATGAAAGCATTTGTTAAATGGCATGCTGCTTGTCCTAGGCACTTCTCTCATGAATCCTTCCACCACCCACCACACCTTTGGAACTTTCCAAATGTAAATGCATAATGTTATAGTTAATTTACTTAATTTTTCATTTTTTCTTACATGTATTAATGAAAAAAAAAAGAGCTAAACTCTGTAAAATACTTGAAGAGGTTTATTCTGAGCCAAATATGAGTGACCCTGGCCCAGGACACAACCTTCAGAGATCCTGAGAACACGCCAAGGTGGTCAGGTTACAGCTTGATTCTACACATTTTAGGGAGGCAGAAGTTACAGGCAAAGACATACATTGATAAGTTATTGATAAAGACATACATTGGTAAGTTTTACATTTAGTTAGCCTGGAAAGGCGAATATCTAGAGGCAAGGGGACTCATAGGTCATAGGTTGAATTTAAAGATTTTCTGATTGGCAATTGGTTGAAAGAGTTAAGCTTTGCTGAAAGCTTTGTAGTCAGCAGAAAGACATACTTGAGTTAAGATAAGGGAGGTTGTAGAAGCCAAAGTTCTTGTCATATAGATGAAGCCTCCAGTTAGCAGACTTCAGAGACAATACATGGTAAATGTCTCTTTTCCAACCTTAAAAGGTGTCAGACTCTGTGGAAAAGATCTAGTAAGGGAAGGAGATTCTCTACAAAATGCAAATTTCCCTCACAAGAGAAGGCAATGCCGAGCCCTTCCAAAATATGTCAAGGAAATATTAATATATAGTGGGGCAAAATACTTTGATTTCCTTCAGGATCTGTTTTCTGTCATGCGATGCTATACCAGAGTCAGGATGGAATTCGAATTTGGTATCTTGTTGCTACAAAGAGTCTGTTTTATCAGGCTGAAGATCTCCATTTCAGTATTAATGCTGGTCTGTTGTGCCTAAATTCCTAAAGGGAGGAGGGCATAATAATGCATGTCTGGCTGCCTTTTCCATCATGACCTGAACTGGTTTTTGAAGTTTCTTTGGGATTCCCTTGGCCAAGAAGGGAGGTCCATTCAGTTGGCTGAGCAGCTTAGAATTTTAGTTTTGGTTTATGTATGCCTAGCTAGAATACGTGAAAGTTTGCAAGCAGAAGCCACAGAAATTCACCTTTAGAATCCTAAATCAAGTATATCATTTTGTAAATAATATCTTAACAGCTACTGATCCCTTGCAATGACCCTCAGGAAAGCTCTCCTCTGTCTGTTAAGCCTGTGCTGTCCAGTGCTGGACTTCCCTCACAGGGAGCTGCAGATTCCCCAGCAGAATAAAGGCTAGGACTATTCTGCTCCAAGAAACTCACCTTGCTTGGTCCAATCCTGCATTTCTGGAACTTGTTTGATCACAGATATCTTGGATCAAGAAACAACTGTTAGCACGCCCTTTGGAAGGGTGTGATCCTAAAAAGTTTTCTTGTGTAGAATAGAAACTGGTTACTGATCATAATGTTTTAAAGCACCAAAATAGTTTTGTTTTTGTCTTTGTTCTTTTTCATCTGTGATAAACAACCCCCAAAAGGCATGTGAAACACAATGAAAAGGTGCTTAGCACAGCTTGGTCATGTGGAGAGCACTCAAAAGCTAACTGCAAGGGCATCCCAGGGACAAAATCAGCACTTATATCATGCACCTGTGACTTTGGTTATGTTAACTAAAATCCTGGTTACTCACTTTTCAAGTTACCCCCAAGACAAGAGTGAGCCTTGATCGTCAGAAATGGTAGAGAGGAAATTGGGTGTTTGCCAAAAGAAACGTGCAAACATGAAACAAACACATGCTAACTGTTAATGCTTGGATTGTCAACCTAAGGGCATTCTTTAATGCACTGAAAGGAAACCAGAGTATAAACGAGGTGATTCCCTTGCATTTCCTCATTCCCTAGTAGGGGAAAAAAAAAAGCAAGCATAAGCCATGTGCTTAGCATAAGGATTCATTGTTAAGGACCTTTTTAACCTCAAAAGGCAGCCTGTGCCAGTGATGATTTCCCTCCGGGAGGTTAGGATATTCATGCACAGAAAGCTGGTGTTCCAGGAGAACAGAGGGGTGGAGAATCATCGTGAAAGTGGTAAATTTTTAAGTCCTGACCAAAACAGTGTGATGAAGATAGTCCTCTCTTGAGCGCAATGACCCCTAGCTGTCAATAGCAAGCGTGTCTTCCACATCCATTGCCAAAGAAACCCCTTGAGTAAAATAGGACACAAAACTCTGAGAACCTGAAAAGGGTCCCTGGGGAAGACAGGAGCATCCTTCAGGGGATGCTTGATGACAGCAGAGACTCTGAGCCAGGAGAACCCATCCAACCCCAGCATGGCCTGGTGCTCTCCAGCTGTGACCACCACTTAACACCTCTTTGTCATAATTCATCCTCATCTGTAGGTAAGGATGATAACAGTATTATTACCAGAAAGGGGTCCTGATCCAGACCCTAAAAGAGGGATCTTGCATCTCATGTAAGAAAGAATTTGAGATGAAGCCATAAAATAAAGAAAAAAGAAGTTTATCAGGAAAGTGAGGAAGGATGGCTACTCCATAGGCAGAGCAGGGTGTTCTCGAAAATAAGAGGAGGAGGGCACCCACCCTAGGTATAATGCTTGTTTATGTACAGGATAACAACAACAACAACAAATCATGGGAGATGGGCTCTACTACTAGAGTTTGTGATAAAGGATTAATTTTCATTAATTATTATATCTTGCATGAATCAATATTGTTATCTTTAAAGCAAAATTAGGAACGCTTTTGTTCTCAAGATATCAGAATATCAGGACATTCCTGAGCCTGGGTCTGTTTAGTAAACATTATTAATCTGTTCTCTTAGCTGTAAACATCTAGAGGCTAGGAATGCCAAACTCCTGGGAATGCAGCCCAACCAGTCCCAGCCTCATTTTCCCTAGCCTTCATTCAAGATGGAGTCACTCTGGTTCGAATGCCTCTGACAGTTTCTCCTTTAAAGGGTGACTGGTGGTGATTAAAGAATTAATAAACAGAGTCTCCGGCAGAGAGTGTGTGCTGTAGGACTGTTACCCGGAGTTGATCATCAGAATGGAGGGTGTTGTGTTCCTGGTATACTTAGGAGCAATGTGGCCAGGTCTGACTTTAAGATTCTCTGGATAATTAGGGTTGCTCTTAACCTGCCTAGGGTTAAGATAGGGAGAAGAGAACACAACAGCAGTGGACCTCATGGGAAAGAGGGGAGAACTTGAACTTCACACATCACTGCTCCTCCATTCACTGCCATTGCCCCACACGTGCTCCAGGCCTTGCTGGCTCTGAGGAGATGCTGGCATACAAGCTGGGGGCCTCAGGATGAGCTTTTCTACCCATGCAATGAGTGGGAAGTTGTATAGACAGGAAGCAGGACCACTGAACCTTTAATCACCGAACAGGGGCTGCTGTGGGTGACGTCACCACCATGCTGGTCACTTCTGTTTATTTTTCAGTATTTATTTAAAATGTTGGCTTTGGACAAGCTGCTTCAGTATGTTCAACTTTGGAAAAAGTCGATACTTTAGAAAATTATTTTTATAAGCCAGAGTGTCAGATGAGCACAACCTGGGCAACATGGCAACAAAAAATATAAAAATTAGCCAGGTGTGCTGTCACACATCTGTAGTCCCAGCTACTCCAGAGGCTGAAGTGGGAGGATCACTTGAGCCCGAGAGGTCAAGGCTGCAGTGAGCCATGATTGCGCCACTGCACTCCAGTCTGGATGACAGTGAGATCCTGTCTCAAAAAAAAAAAAAAAAAAGAGAACACTCCAGGGAATATGGGGACCATTTTCTCTCTCTTTTCCTCTCTGTCTCTCCCCACAGTGGAGTGGCTGTGTATTTGTGTGTGTATTGTGTGTTTGTGTGGGGAGAGCTACTATACCTGTTCAGGCAAGATTGCCACAACCTCCACTTTTAGCACAGGGTGAGCTGGTCTGTGGCCATACCTCAGCCAAGATCCTCAGTGTGGCTCCACCACCCTGGGCGCTAAGGAGTTCACTCTGCTTGGAAAAAGGGGGAATCTCTCGGCTGGAGGGAAATTGAAGTCCCAGGATAATATATAGCAGGGAGGCTCAAAAAGAATTTGAGAGACTATAGCAGTGTGTGGTGTTAACCTCAGTTACTCAGTGATGAGTGTGGTCACTGGAACAGTAGAAATACCACTTGGGGTCAGAAATAAGTTATGTAAAGAGTGAACAATTAACCGAGGTCAAGAGTTGGTTTGAGCAACACAGGTCACCCAGGCATTGTCCCATCAGCTCTGGGTCAGGTAGGATGTTATTTCACAGCATCCATCACTGCTCATCATGCAAAAGGGAGACCAGTTTGCTTCATCACATCTTGGCTGTCTTATGTCTTCAGTTTCACTCCCATGTGCCTGCAGGCTTCATGTAAAACCCAGTATGAAAACTGGCAATGTGCAGAGGGACTTGGACACTTAAATCTACAAGCTGAGCATGCGTATTTCAGTTCTTGATGTCCAAGAAAAAACAATGGTAGTTAGTACACTGACAGTGAGCAAAGTAATAACATTCAAAACAGCTACCCTATTATGATGACAAACTGTAAGGAACACATCAATTCATTAACATGGGAAGAGTTAACATGTGAATGCCAATATAAATAAAGAAAAAACATATTGCTCTTACTTCAACTATTAACAAGGCTTGAAAAAGTAAACATTAATTCCTTCTGTCATTTTAGGAAATTATTGTCCCCTTTGTGTCCTAAGATATCTATTCTTATCTCATCTTTATAGATAACTGTGAGTCATTCTGGAACTGAGTTTTAGTCTTCTAACCTGGAAGTCACATATAGGAGAGTTAATCACTCCTTCTGTCCCTAGGAGTAGTAGACTTGGGTTAAACAAAACCGATATGCATTTCTTTTTCACGAAAGACAAGCTGGCCAGGAGGTGGCAGGCTACGGGATGGGCTTCGCAGGATTTTCAGAGGCTCCTGATCTCTGAGGATGGCACTCTCCTCAGCTCTCCGCACATAATTACCAGTTCATTGTCCAAGATTGTCACTAGTGCTCCAGCCATTGTATCTATTTCCATCCAGCAAGAAGGAGGCAGAAAAAAGCATTGTTCCTCTGAGGACATTACCTGTTTCTGCTCTGCTTATATTCTGCCAGCTAGAACTGATCTCTTGACATCAACAAGCTTCAGCAAAAACTGGAAAATGTAGTCTTTATTCAGTATGGCCCCTGTGCCCAACTTAGAATAAAAAACAAGGGGTCTTATTACTCAGCAAGAAGGGAAAACCGCTACTGGGAGCTGCTGGGCCAGCTCAGTCACGTTCGTTCATCTTACGACATGAGTAGATTGTTCAAGTGTTCACGGAGGTGAAACTCATCTGTGCTACAAGTTCTTTTTATGTTTCTGGGTTATTTGGAGCCATGACTGTGTAGGAAACTAGAATATTTCCCTTCGAAATATGTGTGAACTAAAAAAGTAAAAGTCACAAGATCTGTCAGTCCTTCACTCCCCCGCACCATCACACCATCACCTCTCAATCTTCTGACTCTCCCAAAGCGCGGGACAAAACTTCTCTGAAATGGCTGTATCTACCAAGAAACCAGGCATGTCAGAGGGAAACACAATTGCCTTTCCTGAAATTTCATTAACCAGAAAAGATTAAAACTCGTGTCACAGAGGAAGAGATTGAAAATTAAAGACCACACCCGGATCCCAGAGAGACTTTGAGCTTTTTCTGTTCACGGGTCTCTTTCAATTCCCAAAAATAATTGTTCACAAGATGATGTCTGCCCCATGGGTCCATTCATTCTCCCCAAAGGTCATTTGCTCCTACAGCCCCATTTCCCCTTTTCCTGTGATGAAGTGCATGTAAGAATCCATACCCCATTGGGTTATTGGGTAACCATATTCCTGTGATTTCTCCATTCTATGCACATTAAAATAAGTTTGTACCTCCTGGACATGATTTGGCTGTGTCCTCACCCAAATCTCATCTTGACTTGTAGTATCCATAATCCCCACATGTGGTGGGAGGGACCTGGTGAAAGGTAATTGAACCATGGGGCAGCTAAGTTACTCCCATGCTGTCCTCGTGATAGTGAGTTCTCACAAGATCTGATGGTTTTATAAGGGGCTTTTCCTCCTTTCCTTGGCACTTCTTCTTGCTGCTGCCATGTGAAGAAGGATGTGTTTGCTTCCCCCTCCATCATGATTGTTAAGTTTCCTGAGGCCTCCCCAGCCACGCTGAACTGTGAGTCAATTAAACATCTTTCCTTTATAAATTACCTAGTCTGGGATATGCCTTTATTAGCAGCATGAGAACAGACTAATACAGACTTTTTTTCCTATTAATCTGCCTTTTGTGGGTTGATTTTCAACCAACCTTCAGAGGGTAAAGGGGAATCTTTCTCTTCACTCCCACAGATTTGGCACAGTGAGCAGGGTAGACCCAAACCATTCTGCTCTTCTGGAAGCCACAGTCAAGGGAACCCAGGATGTGACAAAGAAACAAAAAAAAAAGATGATACGTTCTCACACTCCCAGTCTCTCTCTCTGTGAAATCTTTCTCTCTGTGAAATATCATCACTACACATCTCTTTTTCTCTTCGAAATTTAAGATTAATGAAAGAAAAGCATTGTATGGCTAGTCTTAGGGGTAGCAACTCTGGTATACTCTTGGTATGAATATGTATATGGTCTGAACCTTTTCCTTCCAGAAATAGTCTTTGTTTTTCTTTTGTCTTTGTCTTCTTGTCATTTTGTTGTAAAGAGGGATACCTTAGGAAAACCTGATAAGGTTTCCCTTCATCTTGATTTATACCCTGAGTACGTGGCTTTTGTAACCAAGTGAGAAGTTTCTCCCCCCGGTCTCTGCCAGCTGGGAGCATGACTTCAGATTTCATCTAGTGACCATTCTGAAAGGACTGGGAATCTCGAGACATGTAAAATTGTAAGCAGTACTTTTTGTTCTGAATGTGCCAAGCTCTCAGGAGAGTTTGTCTTAATATGTTCCATCTCTATTGTCTGGCTAGTACTGGAAAAGTTCAGTCCCAGAAGTGCCCGCCTGGCAGCCCAGGGGAGCAGGCCTGTTACTGGAGCCACCTCCACATGCCCCTGCATCCATGTGATTCTGAGACCAGAGGCATCACTCACACTACGCCATCCTTAACCACCCAGGGCAGCAAAGTCCTTTTGCTTTCTTAGCCTGGAATTTTTGAGGATCATAAGGACTGCCCCTTCTATGCCCTCTCCAGGAATGCCTCTTGTTTATATAGTAAAAATGTATCCTAAGCCTGGAAGGTGACCTCCTGGTCTTTCTGTAAAGAGGCTTATTAGATTGAGTCAGTATTGAAATAAGTACACCACTGGAAGCTCTAATCATCTGTGACCAGAAGATAAATTATTTGCATTAGAAGACCCCTATATTTTAAAAATTTTGTAGAAATCTTTCATTCTAAGCAAGGTCTTATTTATATTTATGGAAGGATCAAGTTAAAAGAAAGATGCATAATAATGTCATGACTAGCCTTAAAATTCTCTTGACAAAACAGAAGAACAAAAATCTAACCTGAAACAATAGTTAAAATCCTTGAATGTTCCAACTGTCTTCTTTGGATTCCCTGAGGGATTTGTCAAAAAAGGCACCTACCCTTAGACCAGTGGTTTAAACTGGGCACTTATACTGCTGTAACCTGAATGCGGTTCAATTCCCTGATTCCCTTTCGGGGGGCCAGTCCCTTGGAAATGTAAGTCCTTTAACTCAGGGGATAAAAACAGAGCATTTATGAGAATTAGTTTAAATTATTTGTATGTTCCTTGACCTTTGGGGTACCCATTTATTATCATTCTTTCTTCCTCCAGGGATAGCTTTTGATTTCCTATTTGTTTTACTGTTTGTCTCTTTGAATTTTCCATCCATTATTGTACAAGCTTGTTGGGTTTTTGAGTACAGGTAGCCAACCAAAAAGGTGAGAGCCCTGGAGAATATGGCCAGAGATGTGGGCCGCTCCCCATTTGCCACCAGCAAACCTTCCCTTCTTTCAGCCATCATTGTGAGGGGTCTGGATCTTCAAAAGCCTGCAGCTTTTGCTTCCTTTTTAGAGACCTTGGTTAACCCCATAAAGGGCTTCTTGATTTTAGTATCACATGTGCTTATTTGTTTTGGTTTTAAGTCATTTGTTTAGATATACCTCTGGTTTAAAGCTTTGGTTTATATCTAGAGTGCGATAGTATCTTTTTTCTCATTTATTTTTCTTCCTCTAATGGGCCGAAGAGACATGCCTCCCACCACCTCTGGTATCTGAATTGGTGAACAGATAAGCTGGGATCCTCCCAGACAGGGGACTGGGTGGGGGAACATTGCACTCACAGCTGCCATTCCTTTGGCTCCAGCAGAGGCCAGCTGCTTGTGTGACAGAAGGTTTTCTACACATATATTTAAAAGAATTTTTTAGAGCTCTACAGTCAAATGTCAGCTTAATTAAGAGCTCTGATTCTTTTGTGATCTCTTTTAAATACTATATCTTCAGTGGGAATGTCTTAGTCAACTAGACAAATTTTTTTCTAAGCCTTGTTAACTAGAACATTACTGGCCTTTTGGAAAGCTTAACATCTCCCCTAATTGGCTTTTCTAAGACTTGTTCTGATTCTTTTTCATGTTTTGTTTTCCAGAGTTTATACAACTTTTTTTTTTAAAGTTATCTATTACTCGCAGCAATTTGGTATACTTTTGTAAACAGAATCAAAGCATTTATCATTCTTTCTACCTGATCCCTCCAGAATTTAGAAGCTATTCATGGATATTTTTTATGACACTATAGTTATTTGCATATATTCAATATGAATCTGTTTTCTTCTGTAGCAGGACACAATTAGAAACACTGGTTATTTTACCACAGATTAGAATGGAATATCATATTTTCATATGTGAAGAGACTGCTTTGAGGGATTGAGGTTAACTTTCATGGAACCAATAAAAAGCCTCTTGGAAAGACTGGCCTGGCACCTTTTCTACACAGTTTTCTTACAAGATTACTGACACCATAGTTAAGTAAATAATGTCATTTTCTGACAGGCCTAGGAACCTCAGGATACTTGGAAGACCTCAAGAAGAGAGTAATTAACCCAAGTTAAACAGGCAGTGTGGGGCAAGTCAAACCTTTGGGTTGGCTACTTATTCTAGAGAAGCTTCTAATGGTTTGATTTGAGATTCCTTATGAAAAAGTTTCAACAAACCCAACTTAGCAAAGTTCTGTATCATACATCACTATACTTGCTGAACTTATGTATATAAATAATCAGAACAAAGACTAATTTTGCAAACAAATTGGTCCTACTGTGATTATCTTTGGTAAAAATGACGAGACTAGGAAAAGAAAAATCACGTTTCAGAAAAAATAAAAAACTGTACTGTACTTGTTTGATTCTAGCCTCGTCAGTTTGTTTTTGAGTTTTTGTCTTTAAAAAAAAAATCTAGATTACAATCCTGAATTTTTAGTTTCTTCCAATATCTGGGCTTGCTTGACCCTCCAGACTAATGTTTTCCATTTTTCTCCCACCCTTCTGGCTTGGAATCACTAAAAAATTTTTCCTGAAATTGAAGCTAGTCAACTTAGCTTTTTAAAAAAATCACTTCGAATTTTGTTTTAAACTGTTGTCTGTTTGTAGGTCCCATTTAATTCCCAAAAAGAATCATTCACTAGATAATTTCTGTCTTCTGGGTCTGTTCATTCCCTTGAAGATCACTTGCTCTTACACCTTTCAGCTTCCCTTCCCCTAAGAAGATGAATACATAAGCATTCGTACCCTATTGAGTTACTGAGTGACCATATTCCTGGGACTCCCCCATGCTAAGCACATTAAAATAAATTTGTATGCCTCTTTTCTCCTATTTAGCTTCCATTTGTCATTTGATTTTCAGTGAACCTTCAGAAAGTAAAGAGTAAACATTCCCTAGGCCCCACAACTGGATGCTTGTTTTCTGCTTTTCTGATACTTGAGCTGTTTCTAAAAATACCGCATCTTAACACGCATTGAAATGTGTAATTCAACCATTACAATTCCCTTTAAGTGCATTTTGGAAGTACAACTAAAACTTTAGTCCAAATGCCTGTTGTGTTGTCATTCTAAGTTTTTATCCTAGACTTGATAAACCTGTCTAACAACCTATTGGGAATTATCCTTTTGGAATAGACTTCTTGACCAGTCCATGAGGATCACCAAAATCACAGTATCATGCCTTCACATCCGAGGCTCATAGACCATAGGCCTTCCTAATTTCTGGACAGTCCCAGTGACTGGCAGACTCCACATGCAGTTATCTTATCCAGGAAGCAGGATGGTCATTTTTATATGGTTTCTGTGAGGAATCCAAAAGATTTCTTTCCTCCAGTTGCCACTGTGGACACTCACCACTGTAATACGTGTGTGTGTTAACTTTGCATGTAACAAATTATTTTTTCTTAGAGTAAGGTAGGAGACCACTCTTCATGTTATCTTATGCCCAGTTTTTGCCTCTAAAGAAAGAAGAAGTAAAAACTAAAAGGCAGAAGTGAAATCCACAGGCAGACAGCCCGGAGCCATGCCCTGGGCCTGGTAGTTAACGATCAACCCCTGACCTAATCGGTGATATCTATAGATTCCAGACATTGTATGGAAAAGCACTGTGAAAATCCCTGTCCTGTTCTGTACCTTTCTGATTACTGGCGCATGCAGCCCCCAGTCACGTACCCACTGCTTGCTCAATCAGTCACGACCCTCTCATGCAGACCCCCTTAGAGTTTTAAGCCCTTAAAAGGGAGAGGAATTGCCCACTCGCGGAGCTCGGTTTTTTGGAGATGTGAGTTCAGTTTTTTGGAGATGTGAGCCCGCTCATGTTCCCAGCTGAATAAAGCCCTTTCCTTCTACAACTTGGTGTCTGAGGGGTTCTTCTCTGCGGCTCATCCTGCTACAAGACAATCTAAAAATAGGTAGAAATATTACCCCACTCCCTTTCTATACGTGCAGAAATTGAGGCTTATAGATGGTAAGTAACATAGTAGGAGATGGGAAGGAAGTAACATAACCTCACAGGCATAGTTCTAGACACAGTCCACTGGAGTGCCTGGTCAGGCAAGGTGGGGCCTCACACTATATCCTGAGACTTGGTTAAACTAAAATGCATTTTTAGGTGAGATGGTGGTAAGATGCTGCAGACTTTGCTTGTACTTAATTCCCTGTAAGCATAGACAAGCCAATTTATTGTGGTTTCAAAACAAATTTAGTGGCTACTTTTCTTCACACGGCTATTGTTTCGAATCCAATGACGGGTTTGTTAATATGAATTTATATGCCTCATTCTTGCCAATTTTCTCCCCAGAGATGAATTGTTACGTTGAGACTCTCAACATTTATACGAGTATTTTATTTTATGTGGTATTGGGATATTGTGGCTTATAATAAGAAGTATTTATTTGGTCTCTGCCCCTGGTTTCTGGCACACAGCAATTAAAATCCTTGTAATTTTTGAGTGACAGAAATGCTATGTGCATCTTCTGTTCGAATATTTGTTCATTGACCAAAGTTCTTGACATATAACCCCTAATCCCATAGAATTTTCTAGCAATAGGAGCATCTATTTTTCCTATGGTTTGGTGCGTTCCTGGATGGGGGCTGGTCACCAGAAACACAAAGCCATGGCTAGAAGCTTGGAACTTTCAGTCCCACACCCCTATCCTGTGAGAAAGGGAGAGGGACTGGAGACTGAGTTCATAATTGATCGTACCTATATGGTGAAGCCTCCATAAAAATCTTTGAACTGGAGTGTTCAGAGAGCTTCTGTGTTGGAGAATACATCTATATGCCAAGGAGGGTAGGGCATTCCAACTCCATGGAGACGGAAGCTTCCGTGCTTAGGTCTCTTCCACACATTGCCCTACGCACCTTTTCATCTGGCTGTTCTTCTGTATTCTTGATCATATTCTTTCTAATAAACCAGCAATGTAAGTTTTTCCCTGAGTTCTGTTTGCCATTAAAGCAAATGATCAAGCCCAAGGAGGGGGTCATAGGAACTTCTGGTTTATAGGCAGTTGGTCAGAAGAAAGGAGAGCAGCTCTAGGGACAACATGGATTGTGATTGGCATGTGACGTGGCAGAGCCTTTATCTTATGGGATCCAACATCAACTCCAGAGAGATAGTGTCAGAATTGAATTTGAATGTAGAACATCCAGTTGGTTTCTGGAAAGTTGAGGAATGGGTTGGTGTTGGGGAAAACACACACACACACACACACACACCCCTGGTCACACAAGTGTTGTGCATGAGTATAGAGGAAAGCCGTGTCTTTCTCTGATAGTCAGATATTAACCAAACCCTGTTGGTTTTCTACTTATGGTCCCTGGGACTATAATCCGGGAGCTCCCTCAAAACCAGCTTTACCCTCACCACCTGTAATTCAGTTTTTAAAATTTTTTAAATTCATTTTTAAAATTCAATTTTAAAAAAACTATTATTACATGCTGCTTTCTGAAAGCGTATTTGAGCTCTAGAATAAAGACAGCTGGTGAATGAGATACCAACAGTGTGGAATAAGCCCTTTCCTGCCTTCTGCCTCTCTTCCCTTCCACCTTCCCTTCCCCTAATTCCCTTAATACTTTTCCCCTATTACTAATAAGGCCATCTAAATTACTAGAAAAATGAAGATATAAAGGTATACAGTTCTAGGGAAGATTATAACTATCAATAGCATAATATTAAATTACTTAACTTTTTGTGTCATTATACAGTTTGGCCTAAGTCATCTTCTGTGATTTTCACAGTCATAAGTGTAAAACGGTCAAGAAAGGAATTATTCTTGGGTACAAATGTGGATATTGAGTCAAAATTATTATGCGATTTACATTAGTTTCTATAACTAGCAACTCAGAATTTCAAAGGCAAATGAAAGTCTTATCTCTTCCTCATTGTCTCTCTATACACAGCAGAGGACCTTAGCCCATGAACTTGACCTTCACATTCATTTCCTCACTTTACCATCAGGCCAGTTACCTCGAAGGAGCCCAAAGAGGAAGTGGAAATAGGTTTCCAAATACTTTGATAGGTTTTTTCTTTTTCTTTTTAAATGAAACTAATACACTTTTAAAGTTTTAATGATAAGAGAAGTTAATTCCAGTTGAATTTATAAACACTGTAAATAAAGAATAAATAGTACCCTAAAGAAAAACTCCACCAGTGTTTCCTGACAAACTAGCACATATTAGGTATCAGATATTATGGTTTTGCAATCCCAGATGCTGGGTTGATAATTCCCCAAAACGGTGTAATAGTCAGCATTCTCTAAAGGGGCAGAACTAACAGGATATATGTTTATAAAAAGAGGAGTTCATTAGGCGAATTGACTCACATGATCACAAGGTGAAGTCCCAAGACAGGCCATCGGCAAGCTGAGGAGCAAGGAAGCCAGCCTGAGTCCCAAAACCTCAAAAGTAGGGAAGCCAACAGTGCAGCCTTCAGCCTATGACTGAAGGCCCTGGAGCCCCTGGCAAACCACTGGTGTAGGTCCAAGTGTCCAAAAGCCGAAGAACGTGGACTCTGATGTTTGAGGACAAAAGCATCCAGTATGGGAGAAAGATGAAGGCTGGAAGACTCAGCAAGTCAGCTCCTTCCACCTCCTTCTGCCTGCCTTATTCTAGCCACACTGGCAGCTGATTAGATGGTGCCCACACAGACTGAGGGTGGGTCTGCCTCTCCCAGTCCACTGACTCAAATGTTAATCTCCTTTGGCAACATCCTCACAGACACACCCAGGAACAATACTTTGCATCCTTCAATCCAATCAAGTTAACACTCAATATTAACCATCACAAGTCCACCCCTTGTCAACTTGAACGCATACACATCTCCTGAAATCAGACATAATCTTCAATGAAGATAATAATAAGGTCATAATTACATCTAACATAATACAGCTATCCTTCATACAACGGAAGCACATTAATCCTTAACCTAAATGCTGTTACATAAAGTTAACAACACTTAAATTCTGGTATAAGTCAATAAATCTTATGTCACATAATAAAGGAAAAAATAAATAAAGATATTTTTAGTACAAGTTTATACATACACAAACAGGTTCTTAACAAAATAAGGAGGAAACACTCATGACAATTACAGTCCTCGTTTCTGCAACTGGTCATGCAGTCGTAGCTGGTATTGATGACTACCTTCTTCTACTACCCATTCTGTATTCCCTTTTCCTTCCACAAGCACCTCAGCAGGCAGTGTTTTTTTACCTGGTTGGGTGACCCAGATCTTCATTCCTGAAGCATCTCTCCTGTATTCCATGCATACTCTTCCTTACCTCTGTTGTGGAGTAGTAGACTGATTTCGTCTTGATAGTCTGGATCAGTCACCCCAACCAATACTGTAACTCTCTTCTTAGCCTGTTGACTTAAATGCAGGAGGAGCCCAAAGTGTCCAGGTGGCAATCTTAACTTCCAGTTTAATGGAATCATTGTCGTGTCTCCTGGTGGCAGCATCCCTCCCTCTGGAACCAAGACCTCTAGGCCAGCAGAACATAATGTTGCAGAACAGGAAGCAAAAGTTTTGCTAGTGGATTACTAGGGGTGACGGTGAGTGGTGCCACTTCCACTTCCACCCTACTATAGTCATTGGAAAGGTTATACAGATAAATAATCGATATTCATAGAATGGAATATTACATAGCAATTTAAGTAAGTAAACTGGGTCTATAAGTATGAATATGTATTACATCAATAATAAAATGTTGAGATGTTAAGAGAAAAATGGTGGGCCTCAAAAGTCATTCCATATAACAAATGAATGGTTGACAATATTTATTTGGACAATTAATTCTCAGGAGGTTAAATGGCTCTTCCAAGATATAAACCATGGTTCCCACAAATAGACATCCAGGGCCAGCTGACAGTGCTTCAGACATTCTAGACTGATTATCTCTGTCCTGTAATGCCCCATAAAGCATGTAGGAAAGAAAAAAGATTCACAAGTATTCCGGATTAAAAAAAAAAAAAAAAAAAGAATATGCTTACACTATTACAAATGACAGTTCTTGTTTTACATAAATGCATTAAGTTCTGTGACTATCCCAGATGGCCCAGTGACCAGGACTAAGTTTGCATCTGAAAGCGTCATAGTATGGAAGAGGGAGAGCTCTGCCCAAGGGCCTGGGTAAGATTGATTTGTAGGGTTCATGTAGACAGCCTAGAGTGCTCCAAGCACCCCCACAGACTGCTGGCTCCTTTAGTCACCCCTCTGGCCACACGTGGCTCCTATGCCATCTGAAGCCTGATACCCAGAATGTTTCCACAACCTTCCAAATAGAAAACCTTCATTATTGTTTTGATTCCATCAGCAATGTAGTGGTGGCGCTTGGGACCCTTGGCCAACATGGGATCATAGATTTCATTGGCTTCATGGATGCAGGTTGTATATGACTTTCACATGTTGAGAAGTATTCTTTTGGCTGCAAGCATATTCATTTTACCCTTTCCAACACGAATTTCTTATAAAATATTTCTTTGGTGGCTATAATCTCCATAAGGACTTGGAAATGCCAGTAGGCTTGCTAATTCTGGCCTCTCTTCATCCTGGGCTTAAGTGCAAGGATAGATATGTACACTCAACTGCTGTATTTTTGTTTGTTTTTCACATTCTGCCCATTTTCCAAGAAATTCTCCATAAAATCTATTTTCATACCTCAAGAGTTCTTAGTTCATGTATTTTTGAGTCAAACTTCAGGATTTTACTTTTGTTACTTTATATTGTGTATGTTTTACATACTTTTCCATGTTGAAAACTTGCCAAAAATAATGCTGGAATGTAATTATCAAATGAAGAGCACAACATTTGGGTCCAACTTTGTCAAGTAACCCTGTGCCAACATGAACTAAGAGCCCTGTTTTCAGAGAACAAGCCAGGCATAGAACTGAGCTCAGCAGATCAATCAGCCTAGCACTTACTGGCCTCATGCAGGATCTTGCCCAGTTCTCTGTACCTCAGGGAGGTTTTTCTTTCTTGCAAAGAAAATGTGTTCATCACATAACTTTGATCTACTTGTGGGCAAATCTGAGTTTCAAAGATTATGCTTTAAACCTTCTCTCCTACTATAACTTCCGTTGGCAAACTGTGCTTGGCTACTCTCCTTAAAATGAAAAATTCTTAAAGTAGAGGCAAGTAGCTTTCATGTATGTGACCAGTTACAAAACTGTTCCAGTTTTTATCCCTTCTAACTGAGAATTGTGTACTGACTCTATCTACTTGACTGGCAAATTTGGAGATGAGGAAAGGAGCACTGGTTTTAGTATTTGCTCCTCAATTAGCTTTGCCAACATGAGCACATCGCTCAATGTCTCTGAACCTCAACGTAGCTGTAAAAATCACACGGTAACTCCACCTATGCACATCATAAGGCTGACATCATGAATGGAAAGCCTCTTGTAAGCTGTTCACAGTTACACAAATATCAGTGTTTCAGTTTAGGTTCCCCCAAAAAACAGACCCCGACATAAAAATTCAAAGGCAAATAGTTTATCTGTCAACAGATGATGGGAAACATCAGAAGAGAAGCGAAGAAAAGCGGTAAGTGTTCGAGCCAGCCAGTTACCAATCGGGGAAACCTGAGAGTGAGAATGAAGCATATACCTCAGTGTATGCACCCCAGAGAAGGTTGAGCACTGAGGTGTCCACCACCAACTTCACTAAGTTGTTGGTTAGAGGGTGGGTGTGATTTCCTCCACCTCCTATGTTCCCTGAATGAGCAGCCTGCGGCAGAGTGAGCTCTTGGTGGAAGAGAAGCTGGTGCTCAGCAGCTGGAAGTCAGACTAGTCTGCTTTGACATCATGGTACAGAGGAGATGTGGGTGGGGCAGCAACAGCATCTGCTGCCACTAGCATTGTCATGGAATCCTCTGAAGCTTGTGCACCACTGATAGTTCTGTTACCTAAGAGAGTTAGCATCTTACTGTTCTCTTGATCAGTCAATTGTGCTATATATTTGATTGATACCAAGTAGACTTATATTTTTCATTGTGAATAAATGTTAGCATGTTTAATATTTATTTCATTATATTTATTTAGATTTAGGGTATATGAAGTTCTTGTTAAGATCTTTTGCCATTTTTCTACTGCATTCTTCCTTGTTTTCCAAATGGATTTTCTAAAACTTTATTACATTAAAACAATTAAACCTCCAGCCTGGGTGACAAGGTGAAACTCTGTCTCAAAAAAAAAAGTAAAGTAGAAGCAGCAAGATTAAAATTATTTAATTAAAAGTATATTCTGGCCAGGCATGGTGGCTCACACCTGTAATCTCAGCACTTTGGGAGGCTAACATGGGCTGATCACTTGAAGTCAAGAGTTCGAGACCAGCCTGGCCAACATGGTGAAACTCCATCTCTACTAAAAATACCAGGCATGGTGGCACATGCCTGTAATCCCAGCTATTCAGGAGGCTGAGGCAGGAGAGTTGTTTGAACCCAAGAGGCAGAGTTTGTGGTGAGCCAGGATTGCGCCACTGCGCTGCAGCCTGGGCTAAAGAATGAGACTCCATCTCAAAAAAGAAAAATAATGTATATTCTACAACAGATTGATGCCAGCAGTTGATACGATCACTACTTAGATACCTTTTTACACCATCTCAGCAAATCAGGAAGCCACTCGAGCAACTTTCACCTAAGAGTTCCCTATAGAGCACGTGCACATGAAGACAAACTATAATTCAGTATGGGTTCAACAGATATAAAAAGAGGATCTCAGTTGTTCTGTTAGTAAAAAAGAGCTTGTCCCAGTCTTTCCTAATAAAGTTTTTGGGATATTCATTTAAAACACTTACAGCCAAGAAAAGACCAAGGTGCCTCAATGATTAAATGTAACATGATATCCTGAGTGGGATTCTAGAATAAAAAAGAACAGTAGGTGAAACTAAGGAGATATGAATAAAGTAAAGGATTTAGTTAATAATAATGTATTACTTTGCTTTATTAGTTGTGACACATGTATAATACTAACCTGAAATATTCACTAACAATAAAGGAAACCAGGTGCAGAGTATAAGAGAACTCTGTTATCTTTACAATTTCTCTGAAACTCTAAAACCATGCTAGAATCAACAAGTTTACCTAAATAAAAAATACTTCCAAAAATATAAACAAAACTTAGAGTTAAAAATAGTCATTAAAATGGAAATTAACAACAGATGGGAGAAACAATATGCTGGCTACAAATAAATAGTTAATACATTAGATAGTTGTACTAAAAAGAATTTTTTAAGGATTAAGCCCAGAGTGAAAAAATAAAATAAAAACAAGATGAAAAACAATAAACAGATATAGAATCTAATTAGATAAGATTTTGAAACAAAATAGGAAAAGTAGTTAAGAACTATGTAGGGCAGATTGACAGAAATAAGGACATGTCTAAATAGGATCGCCAGAAGAGAGCAGGAAAGAGTGACAGAAAGCCAATATTGAAACTGGCGATGGCTAATAGCCAAAGGGTTTCCAGAATAAAAGAGACGTGAGAATCCAGATTCCACGTGTACGTCATATGCTGACTAGAATAAATGGAAATAAATGTGTTTTAGAAAACCTGAAAACTAAAAGTCTTTTGCTCATAGCTTCACTGGCTGTGCACTGCACATGGACTGTTTTGTAATGGCACTTTTTAGTTTGTAAAGTATATAACATGAACGACTGTGTATGGTGGTTCTGCAGGAGAGAAAATAAAAATACCAACAATGGAACCACTGTTAAATTGAGAGTAGGCATCTCACTACCAATAAAATCTGCCAAAACAATGCTCTGAGGGGGAAAATTCTATCAACCCAGAAGTTCATATTGACTGGAGAATAATTTAACTTTAGGAAATTAATAGAGTTCATCACATTGTGGTATCAAGGGATTAAACAAAATCTACTTTAATAGTTTCACAAAGTTTTTTATAGAATTTTATACAGTATAAAGTTGGCCTTCAGTATCCTCAGGTTCCACATCTGTAGATTCTACCAACCTCGGATCAACAGTCTTTGAAAAAATAACTAACAATAAAAATAACAATATAACAATTTAAAAAAATATAAATAAAGAGATATACAGAGGCCAGGTGTGGTGGCTCATGCCTGTAATCTCAGCGCTTTGGGAGGCCGAGGCGGGCAGATCACTTGAGGTCAGGAACTCGAGACCAGCCTGTCCAACATGGTGAAACACCCTCTCTACTAAAAATACAAAAATTACTCAGGCATGGTGGCACATGCTTGTAGTCCCAGCTACTTGCGTGGCTGAGGCAAGAGAATTGCTTGAACCGAGGAGGCAGAGGTTGCAGTGAGGTGAGATCGGGTCACTGCACTCCAGCCTAGGCAACAGAGCAAGACACAGTCTCAAAACAACAACAACAACAAATGAGCAATACAGTATAACAACTATTTAGATGGCATTTACATTGTATTAGTATTATAAGTAATCCAGAGTTGTTTAAAAGTATACAGTAGGATGTGTAGACTGTTATACATGCAAATACTCTTATCCCTTGGTATTCATGGGGGATTGGTTCCAGGACCTCCATGGATACCAAAATCTGTGGATGCTCAGATCTTTTATATAAAGTGGCACAGTATTTGCATAGAACTATGAACATCCATATAACTTTAATCAACTCTAAATTACTTGTGTTACCTAATGCAATATAAATGCTATGTAAATACTTATATACTGCTACTTTTTATTTGTATTAATTTTTATTATTGTATTATTATTTTATTCTTTTTTAAAAAGTATTTTCCATTCACAGTTGGTTGATTCCTCTTGTTCAGAACTGTCAAATACACAGGGCCAACAGTATTATGTCATTTTATATAAGGAACTTGAGCATCTGTGGATTTTGGTATCCACTGGAGTCCTGGAACCAATCCCCTGTGGATACCAAGAAACAATTGCATACTCCGGATCCACACTTAGTGATTGACTAATGCATGGCTGTTGTTATAAATAATTTGGAATAGTAGTGTTATTCTTGCTAAAGTTTGTAACGAAGCAAAGTTATTTGCCATTATTTTTGTAATTCACATTTTTCTGTAAGCAATAAGTATTACTACAAGACCAGAAGGAATATGAGAAGTCACAAATAACAGAAAGTTTTAGCAGTAAATAATCAGTATTTATAAAACGTACATTTGTGTGCTGAAAAACACAAGAAAATCAAGACTGGTTAAAAAAATAAATGAAAAAACCCCAGTGCTTCTAAAAATTAGAAGTAACTGCTTAGAAAATGTTATTGGAAAACAATATTAATAGGAGGCACAGAATTTATATACAAGACTTTTGTGAACAGAACTATAAGACCTTTTCAGAGGACATAAAGATGTGAATAAATGGAGAACCTCCCGTCACTCAGTGGGGAAGAGGCATCAGTGGGAGGTGAAGAGTTTGGGAAAGACGTTTCAGGGGGCACCATAGCCAAAACCCATGCAGGAAAACATTGATAGATCTGAGAACCCATGTGCTTAAAAGATTTAGAAGAAAGCTAAAAGTCCATTGTCCACTGGGAAGAAAACGTGTGTAACATAAACAGTATAAGAGAAAATGTTCCTATTTTAATATTAATGAGCTCCACCTTAGTTTACCTGGGCTGCTAAAATAAAATACCCTAAACTGGTGGCTTATAAACAACATATTTATTTCTTATGGTTCTGGAGACTGGGAAGTCCAAGATCAAGACACTATATCCCATATCTGGTGAGGGTCACTTTCCGGTTCATAGATGGCCATCTTCTCACAGTGTTCTCAGCTGCTGGAAGGGCAAGTAGCTTTCAGGGCTCTCTTTTATAAGGGCACTAATCCAATTCCCAAAGACCCCACCTCCTAATACCATTACCTTGAAGGCCACAACTTCAACATATGAATTTGAAAAAGATATAAACATTCAGACCATAGCAAGCTCTTACAGATTAATTAGAAAAGGCTATTCTGTCTTAAAAATAGTTTCACAAAGTGAATTTTCAATGGTCAGAATTCCAAATGGTATTCTGTGCATCATCTTCACTTGGCTTTCCTGACACCATTCCCATTCCCAGTGATCCCAGCCTCTTCTGTCTCAGCTCTGGAGTGTAGGCACTGACTCTGTAAGGTTCTGGTCTGGTTCTGCCCTTCATCTCTGTCCCCGCTTGTTCTGGTCTTGGCTTGCAGTCCTGTCTACCCAGTGGCTTGTGTTCCCGGATTCCCTTTGGGCTGATTTCCCCAGTGGGCATTGTCTCACATTATTTACCTGTTGGTTCTTACCTCAAGCCAGCCCTGCCTTTCCTCTGCCCTGCAGAAACTCTTCAGTGTTTCTTGTGTATGGATGGCATATTGGATTTCTTTTCCCATGTGTCAGTGCCAAGGCCAGTTTTCTTCCATTTACCCCATTCTTCTTTTCACTTACTAGAAATTCAGGAGGCAGTAAGGGGGGTCAGATCTTCATCCAGAACCTGACCTGAAACACCAGTGGCAAGGCTGTAACTGATGCTCAATCAGTAACAGTTCAATAGAAAATCATAAAACAAATGTTTGTTTGTTTGAGATGGAGTCTCACTGTCTCCCAAGCTGGAGTGCAGTGGCACCATCTCTGCTCACGGCAAGCTCCGCCTCCTGCCTTCAGTCATTTTCTTGCCTCAGCTTCCGGAGTAGCTGGGACTACAGGCACCTGCCACCACGCCCAGCTAATTTTTTGTATTTTTAGTAGAGACGGGGTTTCACTATGTTAGCCAGGAAAAACAAATGTTTTAGAAGTGGCAAGAGAATTTTATTTGAGCTGAAAAAATTTAACAAAGGTAATAGTGCTGGATGTATTAAATTGGTTATATTTAATAAACCAAACACATTTGTTTTTCTTGTATTGCTGAAACAAAATTAACCATTCTTTATATGCCTCTCTAAGTCATTGTTTCATGGAAAAACAAACAAACAAGTTATATTTTATATAAAGTCTAGTCTTTTTAACCATTCTGTTAAATTAATGAAGAAAAAGTTGTAGATATTTAATGTGTAGCTCTTGATGAGTATACACCTATGAAGCCACCACCACAATCTGTGCCATGAACCTATTCCTCACCTCCAAAACTTTCCTCCTACCCTTTTATTTATTATTATTATTATTGTGGTAAAAACACTTAACATCTTCTACTCTCTTCATGACTATAAAATGTATAATAAAGTATTATCAACTCTAGGCACTATGCTGCATAGTAGAGTCACAAAAATTATTTATTTTGCATAATTGAAACTCTGTATCTTTCAACTGTCACCTTCCTATTTTCTTCTATCCAGTTCCTGGAAACCAGCATTCTATTTTCTGATTCTGTAAGTTTGACTATTTTAGATTCCATATGTAAATGAAATCATATAGTATTTGTATTTCTGTGATTGGCTTATTTAACTGAATATAATACCCTCCACATCTATTCATGTTGTTGCAAATGGAAGAATCTTCTTTTTCTTTTTTAATGTGGAATAATATATCATTTTGTATATATACCGCAATTTTTTTCTTTATTCATTCATCGAAGGTCATTTAGGTTGCTTCCATGTCTTGGCTATTGTGAATAATACTTCAATGAATATGGAAGTACAGATAACTCTTCAATACACTTTTTTCAGTTCATTTGAATAAACACTTAGAAGTGAGATTGCTGGGTGATATGTTATGTTTAATAGTTAATAGTTAATTAATACTAATAGTAAATATTTTTATTTTTTTGAGGAATCTCCATACTGTTTTCCATAATGGCTGTATTAGTTTACATTTCTACCAACAGTGTACAAGGACCCCCTTTTCTTCTATTGCTTCTTTGATCTATATGTCTGTGTCTACAACAGTACCATGCTGTTCGGATTACTGTAGTTTTAAAATATATTTTGAAATCAAGAATTGTGATGCCTCCAGCTTTATTCTTCTTGCTCAAAATTGTGGAAACTCTAGTTTTCAATCAACATTTGAAAATGTTTTCTGTTTGTTTAATCCTTTAATCTCTAAACATTTTATTTTCTGGTTGTTCATTTGCAAGCATCATCTTTTTGGTTATTAAAAACTGCCACTTGTTATATTAAAATTATTCATTAAGTATGTTTGTTATTGTCATTGTTTATAGTGGTCTGTCTTTCTCTTTGATGACCTTGAATAAACACAATGAAACTTAGCAATGTGACTGAAGGTGCATTTTTTTTTTTTTTTTTTTTTTTTGGTTCCTTTAGGAGAAAGTGTAGGATAAGGCTTCGGGTTTTTATCATAGCAACGGTAAAGAAAGAGGCGAGAGCCTGAGGTCTGCAAATGCCCCTGAAATATCAAGGCCACTTGTCATGAAAGGTGTCATATTTTAATAAAAACGGCTCCAGTATTCCATGAACCATACTTGATTCTCGTAAGTACCAGCCTGCAGGGCAACATAGACACAGGGCAGGAGGAACTGAGTTGGGAAGACCCCCAGCCAGTGGCTGCCCTCCAAAGATCAGGAGGCATATCTTTCTTTCATGGTTTATTGTCTTTTTCATGTCTTCTTTTCTTTATTACTAAAATTCAAATTCATTTTGTTAGTAGATTGTGATAAAATAAAATTAGACCCAGGAGCTCTGAGTCAAGTACTATATTTGCCACTCCCTAAATGATAAAATAATGTTCTCTGGTTTGGGATATTTTAAGTTTTCCTCTTTGTGAATGGAAAATACTAACCACCCAACAGAATTGGTGCACAACTTACATGAAATACACTAGAAATGAGTGGCTCTCGACAAGAGTTAGCCAAATCTGGAAGAGTCTCACAGTGCCACTTGAATTAATTCCGAAGTTTCACTCCTTAACAAACGTAAATAGTGGTATTGAAGAGTTGAGAAGCTCTCTCCTCTAACTCCAGACATATGATCAGTCCTCCTCTTACGTACAATTCAAACTCATGTGCAAAGTGGCCAGACTTCTCTGTTCTTGGCAATAGGTCTCCACCTCTTCAGAAACCAAATACTGGACAGCTGGTGACAAAGGGTGACAAAAAAAAATGTTCATCTTATGAGGTGTGATGAGAAAAAGCATAGATTGAGTTCCTATATAAAACCTGTGCCCAATATCTAGCATGAACATCAGTGTTTGACCAGAAATAGGAGGCTAAGACTAGAAATAAAATAAAATAAAGCAAAAGAAAAACATAACAAAGATGAGCATGCCTATTGCATTCTAGGAACTGTTCAAAAACTTTTCATATATTCGCACATCCAAAGCTTGTAGCAATCTTGTGAGTAGAGGCTGTAGTTAACCTTATTTAAAGATGGGTATGGAGACATGGAGTGACTTGCCCAGGTCCCACAGGGAGTGGGGTCTGGCGTCTGTGTTCCTTATTGCTCCTCTAGATAGCATCTCTGTGCTCTAGAACAGACCTGTGGTTACAATACTCTGGATTTAGGCACCATCTGTCGAGAATGGAAGAACACAGAATTTAGGGCCTACCCTTTAAAGAAAAAGAATGTGAGAAGAAGCCATTTAGTTAGAAAAACAAAAAAGGCTATCGTATTTGGCAATCAAGATGACATGAGTGACATTTACAGAGAAGTTTCTGGTATTTGCTCAGGGTATGTAGGATGTGGAAGGGGAGATGCTCAGGCTTTTTGCAGTAAAGAGAAGAACATTATGATAGTAGCTTAAGCACACCACGGACTCTGAAAACCCTTTTAATGGTAGGAAAGAAGTGGGTGCATTCTTAAAAGAAAGAGAGCCACGTAAGAGGAAAATACAGAAGAAACAGGAGAGAGAACTGAGGTACCAGCAGCAAGAATCCAGAGGAAGCTAGGAGTTCAGGAGATGGAATCCAGAGCATGGGTAGAAGAAATGGCATTGATAGACAGGAGGAGTGCTTGTCCATCTAAGACAGAAGCACATGAGAGGAGCTTGGAACCAGCGACACCACCTGCAATTCTTCCCCAGCTGCAACATCACTAATGTGATGAATGTGCCCTTAAGTTTATCCGACACATACATAAAGTTCATTGTGTGGATTGGTGAGGCAAGAGGACCACCCTAGTCAGTGGGTGGCAATATGGGATCAGCTCATTCAACTCATCAGCCCTATAGTGTAGACAGTTCTACTGAACACTTGTGGCATACTTACTCCTGAAATTCTGTGCCCAAAAAGGAAAGTTAAAAGATGTTTCTTGAGATGGTGTCTCATGTAACAGTGAGACATAAGCAGTTTCCAAAAGCTGTTGTCAAGACTCAGAATGGTCTGGCCAGCTGTGTGCCTCACATGTAAGCATTAACGAGTGTCTTGTGTTTATGATGCTTTGAAGTTGTTAAAAGAGATAGATCATTAGATTAACACATACTGTACAAATATTCCATTATCCTCCAAATTCCCCACTGAGAAAAAGAGGCGACTGCAAATCTAATTTGAAAGATTGGTTTGAAGAAAAGCTATGGCAAGCTTCCCAGAGTCTTGTGGTTTTCTGGGTCCCTGACCCTGCATTTGTCTCCTGGAATCACCTCAGCAGTGTGAGCAGGGCCACCAAGCCCAAGCTGCCGGGAGCAGCTGGAGAACACCTCTCCAGATTCCTCAAGCGACCAAAAGGAAATGAATTCAGTCACCATACATATTCATACACATATGTGTAAAATAAATGTGCATTTTTATATTCAGCCTACTTAATTAGAGAAGTCCCCTGGGCTGTGACTGTCACTGAGTTAATAGTGAGCTTTCTTAGGATTTGCCAAGAATAAAGACATCAAAATACATAGCAAGTCAAGGAAAGATAAGCATTGTTTAAATAGAAGGGCTTATGCTTCAGTTCTTTTATGAATCACTAGCACTTTCACATTTTGTGATGTTTTCTTTAGAGATTCAATACATATGTAGAATATAGCACATGATAAAAATGTGGTAGCAGGATAGAAACATTGGATTTTTAAAAGAGATGAAAAAATGAAAGAAAGAAAAGCAATGAGGCTAAAATTACTAATTAATGATTCATTTAGAGGTCAGATAATGAGTATTGGATAGACAAAGCATGCATGTTCTATTTAATTTCATTTATTGGTTACCACTGTGCCTGAGACAATTTATAATCACCTTTCTAAACCCAAGACATGGATAATCTTTCCACATCTCTGGAAAGATTGCCCCTTCCAGGGCTAACTAATTGCCAGATATATTGAAGGACTTGCCTGCAAATGTACCTTCCATATGCAAATCAGCCAATCCAGAGCTTATAGCTTGGACCACCAACTTTGGTCTCAGGGCTGCTACTTTCCTGTCCTAATTATACCAGCATCAGATGGCAGATAAGGGACACCTCTTATCCCCCAGTGTGTGCTGAAATTATTAAAACTAGCCAATTCAAAGCCTGTCTATACTGTCTCAGCCTGTTCTTTCCTGAAGAAACCACAATGCAGGCTCTTGCTCATGTTTGCCTCTTACTCCCTCTGCCTCCTAGCTAACCTAGTATTTCCCCATGTGGACCTCCATGGTATGGCATTCCTACTCCTCTTGGGATCTGTGAGTAACAAACTATCTTTTCAATGACTATTGAATGACATTTCAATGACGATTCACCATACCTGAATAACAATAATAAAATACATGTTTAGATAGAGAAAGTGATGACAAATAAATGGAGACATCATGTATGCAAGTCAGGCTTCAAGAAGAATATAGCATTGGCCCAATGTATAAAACACTGAAAGCATTTGAAAGGCAGAGAAGGAAAATGCTGTGTCCAGAGAAACAGCACCAGAATCGAAGTCAAATTAAGAAATTTTGCTTGATCAACAAAAAGGTCAATGGATGGAAGTTAGACCACATGAAGCTTTGTACAGATGAGTGAAATGGTAGTGGAGATTAATTCTATAGTATAGATAGGAGAAGATAATGCCTGAGTGTACTACAAAAGTCACAATGGAACCTGAAATAAATCAACCTTCCTTGATAGATAGGTAGGTAAGTAGGTAAAAACAACATTTAAGTGTCTTTTGCCTTTACATAAATTGCCTTTCTCTTTTATTTTTTTCCACAGACATGTAAAATTGTTAGTCTCATGTCCCATTTACAGATAGGAAAATGAAGAATCCCAGAGTTAAGAGACTGCTCAATGTCCAAACATGGTAAAAAGCAGATTTGTTAGCATCCAAATCTAACTTAAAAGTTAATACTGCAGAACATTACAGTTAAAGTGAAATTGAAGGGCATATCAAAACTACAAGAAAAATAAGAGAGAGAGGTGGAGCGAGAAAAGAGAGGAAAAAACTAACATAACCAATGTAAATCTAAGATGGATAGATAATCTGCAAAGATTTCTACTCATCAAAAGGACAAACACCACCGCCAGTTTTTCAATGACCATTGAATGACGGTTCAATGATGAGTCATCATATCTGTATAATGATAATAAAACACATTTTTAAATAGAGGGAGTGATGACAAATAAATGAAGACATTTGTTTTGTAGTCAGTATTCCACCTGTTCTTTGCCTCTTCAAATAGTACTCACATTTAAAACTGCTGGAAAAATACCAAGTTTGTTTCCCACTCCATGTCACATGATTCAGTATCGCCAATTCTGTAACAGCTCAAAACCTAGAGACCTATTCCTCTACTTCTGGCATTGTTTTTCATAGTAGACAAGCACCTTACTCCACACCTCTGCA
This sequence comes from Mandrillus leucophaeus, assembly GCF_000951045.1. NCBI lineage: Eukaryota > Metazoa > Chordata > Mammalia > Primates > Cercopithecidae > Mandrillus > Mandrillus leucophaeus. The sequence goes on along the minus strand of NW_012109696.1, from coordinate 2,499,470 downwards.
ATTCAATTTGGAGATAGAAGCTTCCAGAAGAGGATAGGCTTGGAACTAGCTTTTGAGCATGCTACATTGCATTTCTGTAGATCTGGGTGGGGAGGAAAGGCAGGAGATGGCTGATGAATACAGGCTGGATGTTGTGCTAAGCCACACATCCTACCAACGCAGAAGGGCAAGGAGCATGTCTTTGTGTTAGGAACGTACTAATTCCACTTTTCTGTTTATTTTGAAGTATACAATAAATTGTTGCTAACTATGTTGGTCCTATTGCAAACACATCTTATTCCTTCTACATGACCGCATTTTTTATGCCCATTAACCATCTCTTTTTTATCTCCTCCTCCCCTTCACTCTCCTTCCCAGTCTCTGGCAATCATCATTTACTCTCTGCCTTCAGCAGTTCAGTTTTTTTGGTTCCCACATATTAGTGAGAACATGTGATATTTGTCTTTCTGTGCCTGGCTTATTTAACTTAAGGTTATGACCTCCAGTTCCGTCCATATTGCCATGAATGACAGGATTTCATTCTTTTTCATGGCTGAACAATATTCCATAGTGTATATATACACCACATTGTCTTTACCCACTCATCTGTTGATGGAGACTTAGGTTGCTTTTATATGTTGACTATTGTAAATAATACTGCAATGAATATGCAAAGGTAGACATCTCTTTGATATGCTGATTTACTTTATTTTGGATATATGCCCAGCAGTGAGATTGCTGGATCATATGATAGTTCTATTTTCAGTGTGTTGAGGAACCTCCATACTATTGTCCATAGTTATTGTACTAATTTATATTCCTACCAACAATGTAGAAGAGGTCTCTTTTCCCTCTATCCTCACCAGCATCCATGATTGCCTATATTTTTGATAAAAGCCATTTTAACTGGAGTAAGATGATACCTCATGATAATTTTGACTAACATTTCTCTGATGATCAGTGACGTTGAACACTTTTTTATATACTTGTTGGCCATTTGTATATCTTCTTTTGAGAAATGTCTATTCAAGTGTTTTGCCCATTTTTAAATTGTATCATTTGGGGTTTTTCTCCTACCAAATTGATTGAGCTCCTTATATAGTCTGATTATTAATCCCTTGTTAGATGGATAGTTTGAAAATATTTTCTCCCAATCTGTGGGTTGTCTCTTCACTTTTTTGATTGCTTTCTTTGCTGTGCAGAAGCTTTTAGCTTGATGTGAGCCTATTTATCCATTTTTACTTTTGTTGCCTGTGCTTTTGATGTCATACTCAAGAAATCTTTGCCCAAACCAAAGTCCTGGAGAGTTTTTCCAATGTTATTTTCTAGTAATTTTGAAAATTTAAGTCTTAGATTTAAGTCTTTCATTCATGTGACTTGATTTTTCTATATGGCAAGAGATGGAGGTCTAGTTTGATTCTTCTACCTGTGGATATCCAGTTTTCTAGGCACCATTTATTGAAGATACCATCCCTTACTAAACGTATGTTCTTGGTGCCTTTGTCAAAAATAAGTTGACTCTGAATGTGTGAATTTATTTCTGGGTTGTCTATTTTGTTTCATTGGTCTATGTGTCTGTTTTTACACTGTTTAGTTTACTATTGCTCGGCAGTAAAATTTGAAGTCAGGTAATGTGATGCCTCCAACTTTGTTATTTTCACTCAGTATTTCTTTGGCTATTTTTGGGTCTTTTGTGGTTTCATATAAATTCTAGGATTTTTTCTATTTCTGTGAAATAGAAGTAATTGCTATTTTGATAGGGATTACATTAAATCTGTAGATCACTTTGAGTAGTATGAACATTTTAAAAATATTGATCATTCCAATCCATTAACATGAATATCTTTTCAGATTTTTATATTCTATTCACATAGTTTCATCAATATTTTATAGTTCTCATTTTGGGGATCTTTTACTTCTTTGGTTAGTTAATTTCCAGGTATTTTATCTCATTTGTAGCAACTTTAAATGGGATTACTGTCTTGGTTTCCTTTTCAGATTTATTTGCTGCAGGTATAGAAAAATGCTACTGATTTTTGTATGTTCATTTTGTATTTTGCAACTTTACTGAATTTGTTTATCAGTCCTAATAGTTTTTTTTAGGTAGAGTTTTTAAGTTTTACTAAATATAAGATCATACCATCTGTGAACAAGAAAAGTTTGACATCTTCCATTCCAGTTTGGATGCCCTTTCTTTCTTTCTCTTGTCTAATTACTTTGGCTGTGACTTTCATCACTATGTTCAATAAAAGTGATGGAGGTGGTCATCTTGTATTGTTCCAGAACTTAGAGGAAGGGCTTTCCATTTTTCCTCTTTCAAAATAATACCGGCTGTGAGTTTGACTCACACTCCACTTTTAGAATGGGACAGAGTCTAGAAAGAAAATAGTATAAATCCATTTCCACACTGCTCTAAAGATACTACCTGAGACTGGGTAATTTATAAAAGAAAAAGGTTTAATTGACTGACAGTTCTACATGGCTGGAGAGGCCTCAGGAAACATACAATCAAGAAGGAAGCATGGACCTTCTTCACAGGGCGACAGGAGAGAGGACAGCATGTGAGAGTGCAGAAGAAACAACCAACTACAAAACCATCAGATTGCATGAGAATTCAGTCACTATCATGAAAACAGCACAGGGGAAAATCTCCCATAATCCAATCACTTTCCTCTGTTGACACATGGGGATTACAGGTCCCTCCCTTGACATGTAGGGATTACAATTCGAGATGAGATTTGGATAGGGAAACAGAGCCAACACATATCAAAAATCAACAAAGAAACACTGGACTCAATCTGTACCATAAACTAAATGAGTCTAATAAACAATTACAGAACATTGTATCCAACAGCTGCACGTTATACATTCTTCTCCTCAGCACAAGGAACATTCTCAAAAATAGACCAAATGTTAGATCACAAAACAAGTCTCAAAAAATTTCAAAAAAAAAGAAAAGAAAAACGTGAAATCAGTCAATTATCTTTTCTGACTACAATGGAATAAAATTGGAAATCAGTAACAAGAACTTTGGAAACTACACAAACACATGGAAATTAGACAATAGGCTCCTGAGCAACCACTGAAACAATGCAGAAAATAGGAAGAAAATTTTTAAATTCTTTGGGAGTTGGTGGGTGGATTACTTGAGCCCAGGAGTTTGAGATCAGCCTTGTCAAGATGCTGAGACATTGTCTCTACAAACAATTTAAAAATTAGCCAACCATGGTGTCATGCAACTATAGTTCCAGATACTTGGGAGGCCAAGGCAGAAGAGTCCCTTGAGCCCAAGAATATGAGGTGGCAGTGAGCTATAATAGTGCCACTGTACTCCAGCCTGGATGACAAAGTGAGACTCTATCTCTAACAATTATAAACAAATAAAAATACATAAGTAAATAATTTCATGAAAATAGAAGCACAACATCCTGAAATGGATAAGATACAGCAAAAGCAGTACTAATAGGGAAGTTTACAGCAATAAACATTTAAATCAAAAAGTAGAAAAAACTTCACGTACACAACCTAATGAGGCATCTTAAAGAATTAGAAAAGCAAGAGTGAATCAAACCCAAAATTAATATAAGAAAATAAATAGTTAAGATTGGGACAGAAATAAATAAAATTAAGGTTAAAAACATGATACAAAAGATTAACGGTATGAAAAGATTTAAAAAAAAAAAAAAACATTCAACAAACGACACACTTTTTGCCAGACTGACTAGAAAAAAAGAGACATGATCCAAATAAATAAAATTAGAGATAAAATAGGAGGCATTACAACTGATACTATAGAAATTCAAAGGCTCATTAGGGAATATTATGAGTAACTCAATGCTAATAACTTAAAAACTTAGAAGAAATAAATACATTCCTAGCCATATACAACCTATTAAGGTTGAACCATAACGAAATACAAAACCTGAATAGACCAGTATCAAGGAACAAAATAGAAGTAGTAATAGTTTCCCATCAAAGAAAAGACTAGGAACTGATTGCTTCACTGCTGAATTCTACCAAACATCTAAAAAACTAAAACTGATCCTATTCAAACTATTCCAAAAAACTGAGGAGGAGAGAAGAACACTTTCAAACTTACTATACAAGATTAATATTACCCTGATACAAAAACCAAATAAAAAATGCAACAAAAAAAGAAAACTACAGGCTAATAACTTTGATAAGCACAGATGTAAAATTCCTCATGAAATTAATAGTAAACCAAATTCAGTAATGTATTAAAAAGATCATTCAACATAATTAATTGAGGTTCATGTAAGGGATACAAGGATGATTCAACCTACAGAAATCAATCAATTAGATACAACATATCAACACAAGGAGAGACAAAAAATTATATGCTCATTTCAATATCTGTCAAAAAAGCATTAGATAAAATTCAGCACCTCTGCATGATAAAAAAACTCTCAGACAACTGGATATAGAAGGAATATACCACAACATAATAAAAGCCATATATGACAAACCCACAGCTATTATCACATGAATAGGGAAAAATGGAAAGTTCTCCTTTTTCAATATCCCATTTCCTCTGATTTTTAAAAATAATTTTAACTTTTATTATAGATTAAAGTTACATGTGTAAGTTTGTTACATTGGTATATTGCATGACACTGAGGTTTGGGGTACAAATGATCCTGTCATCCACGTAGTGAGCATAGTACCCAATAGGTGGTTTTTCAGACCACACCCCTCCCTCCCTCCCTCCCTCTTCTAGTCGTCCCCAGTGTCTATTTTCCTTTTTATTTCTATGTGTATTCACTGTTTCACTTCCACTTATAAGTGAGAACGTGAAGTATTTGATTCTCTGTTTTTGTGTTAATTTTCCTAGGAAAATGATCTTCAGCTCCATCCATGTTGCCGCAAAGGACATGATTGTATTCTTTTTTAAGGCTGCATAGTATTACATGTGTAGATGTGCCACATTTTCTTTATTCAATCCGCCATTGATGGATACCTAGGTTGACTCCATGTCTTTGCTGTTGTGAATAATCCCGTGATGAACATGTGAGTGCATGTGTCTCTTTGGTAGAATGATTTGTTTTCTTTTAGATATACACCAAGTAATGAGATTGCTAGGTTGAATGTTAGTTCCGTTTTAAGTTATTTGAGAAAACTCCAAACTGTTTTCCACAGTGGCTTAGTTTTTTGTTTGTTTGTTTGTTTGTTTGTTTGTTTGTTTCCCCACCAACAGTGTATAAGCATTTCTTTCTTCTGTAGCCTTACCAACATCAGTTATTTTTTGACATTTTAATAATTGCCATTCTGACTGGTGTGAGATGGTATCTTATCATAGTTTTGATTTGCATTTTGCTGATGACTAGTGATATTGAGCATTTTTTCATGTTTGTTGGCGCTTGTACATCTTCTTTGAAGAAGTCTCTGTTCTTGTCCTTTGCCCGTGTTTTAATTGTATTATTTGTTTTTGCTTATTGATTTAAGTTCCTTGTAGATTCTAGATATTAGACCTGTGTCAGATGCATAGTTTGTGAATATTTTCTCCCACTCTGTAGGCTGTTTATTTACTCTGGTGGTAATTAATTTTGCTCGTTGGTTTCATTAGGTGCCACTTCTCAATTTTGTTTTTGTTACCATTGCTTTTGCTGACTTAATCATAAATTCATCCCTGAAGCCAATGTCAAGAAGGGTATTTCTTAGTATTTTTCTACAGTTTTTATAGTTTGACATTTTACATTTAAATATTTAATCAATCTTGAGTTAATTCGTGTCTATGATGACAGTTAGGGGTCAAGTTTAATCCTTCAACATATGGTTAACCCATTATCCCAGCAACATTTGTTGAATGATTTATTTTCTCTTGAATATATATCATACCAAGTAATGAGATTGCTGGGTTGAATGCAGAAGAATGAAACTTGACGCCTAACTCTCACCTTATACAAAAATTGAATTCAGGTCCTTTCACCATTGCTTAATTGTATCAATTTTGTTGAAGATCAGATGCTTGTAGGTGACTGGCTTTATTTCTAGGTTCCCTATTCTCTGCCATCGGTCTATGTGTCTGTTTTTGTACCAGTACCATGCTGTTTTCGCTACTGTAGACTTTTAGTATGGTTTAAAGTTGTTGGGTAATGTGATGCCTCCAGCTTTGTTCTTTTTGCTTAGGATTGCTTTGGCCATTTGGGCTCTTTTTTGCTTCTGAATGAATTTAAGAATAGATTTTTCTAAATATTATATTTTTTGCAGCATTACATAGATATACACGTGCCATGGTGGTTTGCTGCACCCATCAACCCACAACCTACATTACGTATTTCTCCTAATGTTATCCCTTCCCTAGCCCCCAATCCCCCATAGGCCCTGGTGTGTGATGTTCCCCTCCTTGTGTCTATGTGTTCTCATTGTTCAATTCCCACTTATGAGTGAGAACATACAGTGTTTGGTTTTCTGATTTTGTGATAGTTTGCTGAGAATGATGGTTTCCAGCTTCATCCATGCCACTGCCAAGGGCATGAGCTCATTCTTTTTTATGGCTGCATAGTATTCCATGGTGTATATGTGCCACATTTTCTTATTCCAATCTATCATTGATGGACATTTGGATTGGTTCCAAGTCTTTGCTATTGTGAATAGTGCTGCAATAAACATACTTGTTCACGTGTCTTTATCGTAGAATGATTTATAATCCTTTGGGTATATGCTCAGTAATGGGATTGCTGGGTCAAATGGTATTTCTCATTCTACAGCCTTGAGGAATTGCCACACTGTCTTCCACAATGGTTGAACTAATTTACAGTCTCACCAACAGTGTAAAAGTGCTCCTATTTCTCCACATCCTCTCCAGCATCTGTTGCTTCCTGACTTTTTAATGATCGCCATTCTAACAGGTGTGAGATGGTATATCATTGTGGTTTTCATTTGCATTTCTCTAATGATCAGTGATGATGAGCACTTTTTCATATGTCTGTTGGCTGCATAAATGTCTTTTTTTGAGAAGTGTCTGTTCATATCCTTTGTCCATTTCTTGGTCGGGTTGTTTGCTTTTTTCTTGTAAATTTGTTTAAGTTCTTTGTAGACTCTGGATATTAGCCCTTTGTCACATGGATAGATTGCAAAAATTTTCTCCCATTCTGTAGGTTGCCTGTTCACTCTGATGGCAGTTTCTTTTGCTGTGCAGAAGCTCTTTAGTTTAATCAGATCCTATTTGTCAATTTTGGTTTTTGTTGTCATTGCTTTTGGTGTTTTAGACATGAAGTCTTTGCCCATGCCCATGCCTGATTGGTATTGCCCAGGTTTTCTTCTAGGATTTTTATAGTCCTAGGTCATATGTTTAAGTCTTTGATCCATCTCGAGTTGATTTTTGTTTAAGGTGTAAGGAAGGGATCCGATTTTAGTTTTCTGCATAGGGCTAGCCAGTTTTCCCAACACCACTTATCAAATAGGGAATCCTTTCCCCATTGCTTGCGTGTGTCAGGTTTGTCAAAGTTCAGATGGTGGTAGATACGTGGTGTTATTTCTGAGGCCGCCATTCTGTTCCATTGATCTATATATCTGTTTTGGTACCAGTACCATGCTTTTGGTTTTGGTTACTGTAGCCTCATAGTATAGCTTGAAGTCAGGAAGTGTGATGCCTCCAGATTTGTTCTTCTTGCCCAGGATTGCCTTGACTATGAAGGCTCTTTTTTAGTTCCACATGAAGTTTAAAGTCATTTTTTCCAATTCTGTGAAGAAAATCAGTGGCAGCTTGATGGGGATAGCATTGAATCTATAAATTACTTTGGGCAGTAAGGCCATTTTCACGATATTGATTCTTCCTATCCATGAGCATGGAATGTTTTCCCATTTGTTTGTGTCCTCTATTATTTCCTTGAGCAGTGGTTTATAGTTCTCCTTGAAGAGGTCCTTCACATCTCTTGTAAGTTGTATCACTAGGTATTTAATTCTCTTAGTAGCAATTGTGAATGAGAGTTCACTCATGATTTGGCTCTCTGTTTGTCTGTTATTGGTGTATAAGAATGCTTATGATTTTTGCACCTTGATTTTGTATCCTGAGATTTTGGTAAAGTTG